>NC_034592.1:135517213-135539793 GCF_900095145.1 Mus pahari | reverse complement strand
CCTGGTCTACAAAGTGAGTTCCAGGACAGCCAGGGCTATACAGAGAAACCCTGTCTCGAAAAACCAAAAAAAAAAAAAAAAAAAAAAAAAGAATGCCACTCTGTGCTCTCATATGGTGGGCAGATTACAAACTGGGACATTTCTGGATGCCACCTCTTTCCCAGCAATTTTATTCTTAAGTTTTTCTTTGTTTTTATTTTAAAGTCCTCTGGAAGAGCCTTCTTAACTACTGAACTATCTCTCCCACCCCTGAAGACATGTTAAGAAAGAAAAGAGTCGGATCCCCTGGAAATGGAGTTACTAACAGTTGTGAGTCACTATGTGAGTGCTAGACATGCTAAGGTATGGCTACTCTACAAGAATGTACAAGGAAGGGCGTTTACCAGAATGTTAAATGGATTGAGTGATAGTTTTTTTCTTCTTCTGGTATCTGTTCTTTCTAATGTTTCTATAGAATTATATATTGATATCAATTTAGGAAAACAATTATCCAGGTGTGATAATGCACACCCATAATCATAGTAATATTTAGCAATTAGAGGCAGGAAGATCCCAAGTTCCAGGACAGCCTGTACTGCATGAGAGTGGGGGTGGGGGTGGGGATGCTGTGGCGCATAGCTTTAATCCTAGCATTCATGAGCAAGAGCCAGGCAATCTTTTTTTTATTATTATTTGATTTTTTTAAAGGTCTATTTATATGCATACACTGTAGCTGTCCTCAGACACACCAGAAGAGATCAGATCACGTTGCAGATGATTGTGAGGCACCATGTGGTTGCTGGGAATTGAACTCAGGACCTCTGAAAGAGCAGTCAGTGCTCTTAACCTCTGAGCCATCTTTCCAGCCCTGAGCCAGGCAATCTTTGTGAATTCAAAACCAGTCTGATCTATACAGGATCCAAGACAGCCAGGAACATATAGAAAAGCCCTGTCTCAGCCCTGTCCCCTGATCCCCAAACAAAACAAAACATTCTATCAATGCTGAAGTCTCATCCAGGTTATTATTGTGGCCACTGTTTTATTTTGGAACATGGTCTCACTGAGTAATTCTGGCTGGCCTGGAACTTATTATGTAGACTGAGTTGGACTCAAGCTCATAGATATCTGCCTGTGTGCTTCATCTAGATTATGGATCATCCTGAATCTCTGGAAGTCAGTGTCCTAGTTTCAGTATGTTTAGAGGGTCTCTATGTGCTCACAACTCAAGGTGAAATCTGTGAAGAGCAGCGGCAGCAACAGCATTTTCTGGAAGCTTGTTAGTAGCACAGACACTCACTCAGGTTATTATGTCCTGGGTCTGCTGAGTCAGAGTGTGCACTTTCAAAAGCTGCTAAAGACTAAGCATGCGGGACAACCTAACATTCAGGGTGAACTACTCCTGGGAGGATGGGAAGTACAGGCCTCTAGCTCTCTCTGGCCAGGTTTAAAAGTGTACCCTGATGATCAACAAGGAGGTGGCTGTCATATGCAAAGGAAGTATTAAATTTGGGGCCCAAAAATATGGGTGGGGCATTGAGTCCTACTCTTCAGCTGTGCAGTTCTGGCCAATCAACATTGCTGTGTCCTCGTTTAGGCCAAGGAATTCATGAGGTAGAAGTGGGGTTCAAATCAGTATGTGCCCACAACTGCTTGTTGACCTCTAAGTCACTACTCTTTATTCTTATAATATGGGTGTTTGCCTGTACATATTTCTGTATACCATGTGTACCTAATGACAGTGGAGGCCAGAAGAAAGTGTCAGACCCCTGGAAATGGAGTTACAGACAGTTGTGGTTCACTATGTCAATGCTAGGAAATGAACCAGTCTCCTTGAAGAGTTAACTGCTGAGCGAGCTCTCTAGTCCCAACTATTCTTTCTAATAATGTGTGTGTGTGTTCATATATGCATGCTCGTGTATACATGTGTAACATCCAGTGTCTTCCCGGTTGTTCCCCACCTTTTCTTTGAGACAAGATCTCTCTGAACCTACAGCTCACGGACTGAGCTACACTAGCTCAGGTGTGTGTGCACTGCTGTGCCTGCTCTTTTCATGTGGGTGCTGGGGATAGAACTCAGGGTCCTCATGCTTGTGAATGAGGCCACTCTCCACCTCTCCAGCCCCAAGCCACTATTCCTACATATAAGGCACTACCACTATTCCTGTTAACATAAAGATGTGTTCTGAATTTTCCCTCCAGAGAAGCCTGGCCCAGACTTTTAGCCTTATCTGATAAGAGATTTGAAGCAGGGGCAGTGGATTACAATCTTCGAAGTTTATCAAGCCAATTAAATCTAAGAAGTTGCTTTAGTTCTACTCTTTAGAAACAGAACCTTCAGACTTATCTGAGAAACACTGCCCAGGGCAGCTCAAGGCTCCCTTGGGAGCTCAGGTTGCAGAGGACTGAAAAGGAAATCTCCAAAGACTTCAGTACACTGTGGTTCCAAAGTCTCAAACCAAGGAGGCCCTTCCTCTTCCCAAAACAAACAAAACCTGAAAATAAACAGTGAGATTCATACTCGTCCCAGCAGGAAGGCAACACTAAAAACCAACAGGAGCAAAAATGATACTTCAAGACCGAGTTTCTCAGTGTAGCCCTGGCTGTCCTGCCTCAAACTCACAGAGCTCCACCTGTCTCTGTCTTCCAAGTGCTAGGATTAAGTGTGCGCATCCAGCATCTTATTTTCTATTTATCAGCATCGCTAACTTAAAAAAAAAACAACAGAGTATACCCTGTGTGGTGGCGCACACCTTTAATCCCAGCACTAGGGAGGCAGAGGCAGGCGGATTTCTGAGTTTGAAGCCAGCCTCAAACTCAGAAATCCATTTGCCTCCCCAGTGCTAGGATTAAAGGTGTGGGCCAGCCTCAAACTCAGAAATCCATTTGCCTCTGCCTCCCCAGTGCTAGGACTAAAGGCGTGCACCACCACCGCCCAGCTGTAACCATACTTTTAACATGAACACAGATGGAAATATCCTTAAGAAAGTGCCCTGCAATTAGCAACACATGAAAACATCCATAGGTAGGTATGAGGCAGTCCCAGCATTCTGGCAGCTGGGGAAGGAGAATGAGTTTGAGGTCATTCTAGCCTATATAAGGTGGTGGTGTTTGATTAAGGAAGGCTTACTAGTTAACAGTGTACCACAGAAGCAGCACAAGGATAAATGTTCCAGCACAACTAACAACACAAAAGGCAACTGACAAAACCCAACAGTCATCAAAACAACTTACACTAAAAAGGAACTTCCCCAGCCAGATGAAAACCCACAGGCAATGATTACACTTAATGGCGGAAAAACTAAATGCCAAGTTCCCCTAAGAGCAGGAACAAAGAGAAGATACATATTTTTGCCATGTCTATTCAATTCTATGCTATAAATCTGTACATGAAAGAGATTAATTAAAAATTAAACACATCCAGATTGAAAAAAATGACAAATGCTTTTATTTGTACATCATATGATCTTGCATCTAGAGCACTCTAAGGAATCTATACAATAACTAACTAGAATAACTAACAACTCGAGGGCAGTCAGACTATATATATATATATATATATATATATATATATATATATAATTTCATTTCTACATATTAGTTATAAGTAATTCAAAATAAAATTTAAAACTGGTTCTACTTAGTACTGAAAAATATTTTTAAAAAAGAAAAATAAGGGGCTGGTGAGATGGCTCAGTGGGTAAGAGCACCCGACTGCTCTTCCAAAGGTCCGGAGTTCAAATCCCAGCAACCACATGGTGGCTTACAGCCATCCGGAACAAAATCTGACGCCCTCTTCTGGAGTGTCTGAAGACAGCTACAGTGTACTTACATATAATAAATAAATAAATCTTTAAAAAAAAAAAAGAAAAATAAAATATTTAAGACTATATATTAAAAATACATGTGTACATCTGAGTGTATGCATGTGTACCATGTGTGTAGGATCCCAAGAAGGTCAAAGAGTTATAAAAGGTTGTCAGTCACCATGTGGATGCTGGAAGCCAAACTGGAAGGAAGAGCAGTCAGGTGCTCTTCCCAGCCCTTAATCCTGTTATCAGGATGACCCGGGACTGGATGAGGCAGAGTAGTAAAACCCTTGCCTAAAATGCTCAATACAAGCTACATTCAACACTACAAATAATAAGGAAAAAAAGAAAGAAAATCAAATATACATTTTATTTTGGTTCAAAACATGGTTTTGCTGTGTAGCCCTGGCTGGCCTGGTGCTCTTTATGTAGTCTGGGCTGTCCTCAAAATCATAGTAACCTTCCTGCCTCAGCTTCTCAAACACTGGGATTACAGGCTTGCACCAAAAAAATGACTTTTAAGGACTTCTATACTGAAAATTACAGAACACTGCCAAGAGAAATGGAAGATTTAAATAACTAGAATGATTCCAAGTTCACACAGAGTGAAGATAGAAAACACTACTTCTGGGGCTGGGATCAGTCGTTAAGAGCACCAGCTGCTCTTCCAGAGAACCCAGGTTTAATTCCCAGCACCCAAAAGGCAGCTTACAACTGGCTGCATATATATGCTTTTTGAGACAGGATCTATCTACGTAGTCCTAGCTGTCCTGTAGCTTGCTATGTATGTAAACCAGGCTGGTCTTGAACTCATAGAGATCTACCTACTTCTGCCTCCCAAGTGCGAGAATTAAAGGAGTATACTACCACAGCAGGCACAAATTTACCTTAATATTGATAAAGAAATAGAAAGGATCCAGAATATCCAAAGCAGATTCAAAAACAGAATTGAATAATTGATAGAATTTTCCAAACATACCATAAAATGGTAAGGATGGACAGAGATATCAACCCAACCAATATATTCAAAATAGGTGCCTAGGAAATCAACAAGGACAGTGTTTTCATCAAAGTATTTTAACTATGTGGTAACCATATTCACAAATAATGTTAAGTCACACACCAAAAAAATAAATTCAAAGCCAGGCATGGTGGTGCACAACTTTAATCCCAGCACTCGGGAGGCAGAGGCAGGCGGATTTCTGAGTTTGAGGCCAGCCTGGTCTACAAAGTGAGTTCCAGGACAGCCAGGGCTATACCGAGAAACCCTGTCTCGAAAAACCAATAAATAAATAAATAAATAAATAAATAAATAAATAAAATAAATTCAAAATGAACCACAGATTAAAACAAAACAAAAGCTGAAACTAAAATCCTTATAAGAAAAACTGTCATTTTGAGTTAGATGAATTTGTTTTGGATATGCCACCAAAAATATAACCCATTAAAATTAATAAATGTCATAAAAAATTTTTAAATGTACATTTCTAGGCCATGGACTGGTGGAAAATCTTTTTAAGTGCCGTATGTAATAAGGGACTGGTTCAGGATACATAAAGATCTCTTCTTTTTTTTTTTTTNTTTTTGTTTTGTTTTGTTTCAAGACAGGGTTTCTCTGTGTTGCCCTGGCTGTCCTGGAACTCACTCTGTGGACCAGGCTGGCCTCGAACTCAGAAATCTGCCTGCCTCTGTCTCCCAAGTGCTGGGATTAAAGGCGCCACCACTGCCGGGCCATAAAGAACTCTTACAACTTAATGAGACAGCAAACATCCCTGTTAGCAAGTGGGCAAGGCCTGGGGTGTGGCTCAGTTATAGAGCACTTAGGTTCAGCCCCAGCACAGGAAGTAGAAAGAAGGCATAAATGATTTCTACCCTCACTTCTCCAGAGACGATGTATACAGATCCGTGAATAGCACATCAGCAGGTGCTTACTATCTGTCACTAGGGAAACGCAAACCAAAGCTACAGTGAGGTACCACCACACACTTACTGGAAAGACTGACTAAACAACAAAACAAACAACAAAAATCAGGCAAGTGTGAACCAGGATATGGAGAAACTGAAATCCTCACTGATGGGAATGTGAACTGACATGGCCACTTTCAGGAAGTTAGCAGTAACTTAAAAAGTTAAACATAAACTTACTAGCCAGTATTTCCAACTCTAGGCATCAACTCAACAGAAAGATGCACACTTGTATGGGTCTGTTTAATCACAATAACTGTCTCCTTATCATTGGTTTCATTTTCCAGAGTTTGAGCTACCTACAATCAAGGTCCGCCTCTACTTCTTGAGTGTACCACCACGCCTGGTTTATGTGGTACTGAGGATTGAACCCAAGGCTTTATGTATGCTAGGTGAACAGGGTACTACCCAATCCAGACCACCAGCTCTGTCAATCTTACGGTGTCTAATTTACAAATTAAACTCTACTGTAAGATATATAAAGCCGGGTGTTGTGGTGCACACCTTTAATCCCAGCACTTGGGAGGCAGAGGCAGGCGAATTTCTGAGTTCGAGGCCAGCCTGGTCTACAGAGTTCCAGGACAGCCAGAGCTACACAGAGAAACCCTGTCTCGAAAAACAAAACAAACAAACAAAAAAAGATATATAAGCAAAGAAAAAAAGTATGGAGTTGGACTTGATGGTACAGGCCTATAATTTAGTTACCTAAAATGTTGAGGGAGGAGATCACCAAGCTCAAGGACTGACTGGCTAGAATGAATTCAAAGCCAGCCTGTACAACTTAGTGAGACTCTTGTCTCAAAATAGTAAACAGAGGTCTGGGTGTGGCGCTAAAACACAGGTTGTGTTCACAGGATTCCAAGCATCTCCTCAGGGGGCTTGGAAATACACCCTCAGATTGGGGAGGACTACCATAGTTCAAAACTGAAACCTCAAAAATCCAATTGTTAGTGAAAGTGGAAAAAAGAGATGCAATTTTTTCCATAACATGGGACACTGTCAGCATGAGAAGAGAACTACCAATGTCTGTCACAGGAAGGAGTAGCCCAGGGACACTACACACAGACACACAGTCTAATTAACACATTAATTAACTCCCTTTCCACAGAACACCCAGCAAAGGACATCTACAGAGAGGGAAACTACTAGTGGTTTGGCCGTGGGAACAAAGGCCTGATTTCATCACTCCCTTGACCAATGTGAGGGAACTTGGGGTAACAGAACTGTTCTATAACTCTGTGTCACTGTGGTGACAGGGCACAAGTTTATATACAGCTAAAGGTCACTTCACTGTGCATCCACAATGATTTGTAATAGGAAAGTACAGATTAATATTCCTGAAGAAGGAACAGGTAGTGGTGGTAAGCAGTGAGGCTGGTGAGAATGGATAGTGAGAAGTGACTGGCTGCACTCTATCTTCTACACTGGCCCATGCTGAAATTATTGTAACGAGCTGGGCTTTTAGTTTTGTATTGAGACAGGGTCTTACTATGTAGTATTGGCTTGCCTGGAGCTCCCTATGTAGACCAGGCTGGTCTTAAACTCATAGAGATCCACCTACCTTTGCACACACACCCCAACTCCAGTGCTGAGATTAAGGGCATGTATCACCATACCCAACCTATAACCAGGTTTCAAAAGAAGGAGTTTTATAAAATAATATAGAGAGGTAGGTTTTCTAAAGCAAAACCAATTTATCCTGATACATGGATTAGGGGCAGCCAAGTACATTATTTTAGCTTTGTGGGGATTTTTTTGGTTTTGTTTTTTAAATTGTTATTGTGTGCTTGTGGAGGTCAGAGAATAACTCTGTATATTCTGTTCTAGATTCCATTTTCTTCTTTGCTTGGGTTCCAGAGATCGAACCCAGACTTGGAAGGCAAGTAATTTCTCCAGCTATCTAACCCAGCATTTTAAAAAATTAACAAATTGTATACACTGTTTATATATTTCTTCATATTTTTATATTTTCATATATACACATGTATTTACACACACACACACATTTATAATGATCCATATATATAGTAAAAAGTTTTAAGACAGAGTCTCACTGGCCCTGGCTCTTCTTGCCTTCATCACCCAGATGCCAGGGTCACAGGGGTGCACCTCTGTGAAGAGATCACAGGGTTGAAGGTAGAACCCAGGGCACCATGCTTGCTAGGCCAGCACTTTACCGACTGAGCTACATTTCCAGTAATATATTTATATTTCAAAGGAAGGAAATGCATTGCCTATAAAAATACCTAGATGGCAGACATGGAATGTCCGGCACAGAAATGTTTGGCTGCCAGGTTTGCAGGTAACTAAATCAGCAATTCTAACTTTGGGAGAATGTCATAAACTCCCGTGAGAAGCTGATAAAAGCTACATACCCTGTTGTCAAAACCCCTAATATATAGGATGTTACATGATTCCAGGAAACTTGAAGATGGGTCCTTGATAATCTGATGGGATGGTGACTTCTGGCTCATTGCTGTAAAAGGTAGCAGAATCCCTATTTGTTGGGAAATTCCTGTTTTGTTCCTTGACCTTTGCTCAAGATTATTATTATTAGAATTATTTTATATATGAGTGTTTTTTCTGCAACATGTATCTGTGTACCACATTTATGTCTGATATCTTAGGCGGTCTAAAGAGAAGCATCGGTTCTCCTGACACTGGAATGAATTATGGATGATTGTGAGCTACCATCTAGATGCTGGAAATGGAACCCAGGTCCTCTGCAAGAACCACACACAGTCCCTGTCCCTTGACTTTTAACCGATCACCTCAGTTAACACCTGTATGAAGCTTAGTACAAAAAGTCAGCTATGTCCAGAGCCCTAAAAGAAAGATGAATTCTAAGAGATAAGCAGCGGCCTGCTCCACAGATTTCTGCTTTACTTGGTGTCCAAGTCACAAGACTGCAGAAACAGCCTGTCAAGGAAGCAGATGGCAGCAATCGAGAACTCTGTACAGGTAACCTAACACTCCAACCCTGGCAAAAGTACTGGTGACCTGGAAAGTTGAAAAGCTCAAGCGACCAAAAAATTGGTCTCCTCTTGACTGGCTTTTTAAATTCCCCGGGTCTGGACATTCAGAAACACACCACCACCACTAGCAACCTTAGAGAAGGCTACTAGGAAAAAAAATGTTCTTCATCCGGCCAATTTTGCCCCACCCAGTTTGAAGCTGTCAACAGTTAACCGTGGGGAGTTTCTCCTGAGAACTGAATTGTTTATTCACAGGCATTTCTGTGACAGAAGTTAACCTTTTCTTTTCTGGAGCCCCTGCTCCTTCAACTCTTTCCTATAAATTGCTTCACCTAGCTGGGTCCAATCTTGAAAAGGCCATTCCAGTTGCTTGCTACAGCAAAGACAGCACCTTCCTCACTGAAGACTAGAGTCTGCCATTGTGTTCTTCCCCTCCAAAGGCTTTAAGGTCAGTTAGTAACCACTCCCCAGATTAAGGAACTAAGACACCCGGTGGAGTTGGGGAGGCTCCCACAGCACTGTTTGCCAACAGTAAACTGAAAGCAATTATCCAATCAGTTAAAGCTCCCCAAGAATTCAACCACATGTGAATGAAAGCTAAGGACAACTAAAGACCACTTACCAGGAAGCCCCACGGAGCTAAAGAACTCACCCAGCTACAACAAAACAAAACCAAAAACCCAGAACTAAATTAGCCTCTGGCGACTCTGAAAATACAGCCTTATTTCAGAACACAGAGACACAACAGTTGTTGAACAGAGACATAAAAAGACTCAAAAGCTGCTGGGGGAGGTGAGTTAGGAGAAGCTCTGCAGCAGACTAAGTCCAGGTGAAACCAACAATCTTCACAAAGCTCTAACAGCCAGACTTAACCCTGAAGGAAGAGAAGCACAGAAATCAGTGTTCTTTCCTGCCCTCAGGGGTACTTATAAAAGATCTCTCAGCTACAGAAGCAGTAGGCTCAGAGAGTACAGGCCTGCAACACTTCAAACCCGGGAATCAAGCTACAAAATGCTAGGCACTCAGATTCATTACTACAACAACTTTTTTGAGGAGAGTCTCATCCCCAGTTCAAGACTACAGTTCAAGATTCAGTATGGGATGTTGGGTAAGCTCTGGAGATGGGTGGAGGTGGTTGAGGTTACATAACACTGTGAATGTATGGAATGCCCCCGAACTTGTACAAATTATTAAAATGTCAAATTCTATGTCTATTTCACCATAATGAAAGTATCAAGAAAACATAACAGGCTAAAAGAGGCAAGAAGCTTGCCCACAGTTGCAAAAGTAATTCTACCCCAGGCTTGTATACCCAGCTTTAGACCAGGACCTCAAAGTCCGAGAGGTCTGTCAGTTTAAGGTATCGGATGCAGGTAAGAAATCATATTGGATGTATCGGATGGCACAGAGGAAGCAATGAAGAAGAATGAGGTGGGACTGAGAAGAAGTGGGTGCCCTGCTTCCCAATCTGGGAAACAATAATGACAGCAAATGGTTCAGGGATCAAAGCAGGTTAGGAGGTAGTAGCCCCTACCATTCATCTGTGGCCAGATGGCCCTGCTCATCCTGGGTCCTTTCCACCTTCCTGCCAGTGCCGAGAGATCAAAACTCAACTTTCTCAAACATTCTACAACTGGCTTCTTTAATTCCAAGATCAAAGGAGACCTTTTGTCCAAGTTGTAAAATGGAGACTAAGCAGCAACTAAAGGCTGTCTCCTCTGCATTTCCTGTGGGCTGAGGGCCTCCTTTAAAAGGGACTTCTCAGAGAAACACATTAACCAAGGCTTGGTAAAGGCACTCAGTTCCCAGGATACAGTTGTTCCTGCAGAATGTATGCTAGGTGAGGCAACTCAAGGAGCCAGCCAGAAAAAACGCGCCCAACACAACACCCTGGAGGGAACAAAGGATGGTGACAGGTAAAAACAAACCCAACTGCACAATACATTAGCAAAGCAGCTTTGATGTATTAGCTGCAGAACTTTCCACTTGGAATTTAGAAATCATGAAGTCCAAATCCCCTTTCTTTGTTTGAAGCAAGGTTCTCTATGCAGCCCTGTCTTGGAACTCACTCTGTAGACCAGGCTGGCCTCTAACTCAAGAGATCTGCCTGTTTCTGCCTCCCAATCCCAAGTGATGAGATTAAGGGTATGGGCCACTGCTGCCTAGTTTTTGTTCTGCCAGATCTCCCCCCACCCCCATTTCTCTCTCTGCCCAGCTGGCCTGGGCCTCCCTATGTAAACCAAGCTGGCAGAACTCCCAGAGATTCATCTGCCTCTGCCTCCTTGAGTGCTAGGATTGAAGGCGTGTGCTACCACCACCATCTTAAGTTCAAATCTTAGTGTCACATATAACATGTATACAGAAAACTGATCAAGAAGGCCAAATTCATTTGCCAGGCCATACATGAAATCAATGACTACTGGAATGAGCCAAGCTGCTGCTGCCTCCTACACCAGTGCTTCTCCACAAGCTGATGATGCTCTGAAAGCCCAAAGGAGTTAGAAGCTGCTACAGCATCAAACTAGAGTCAGAGGACCTTCCTGCCTCTTGCTCCAATGAACCTTGGTGTCAGTCAGTCCGTTATTCTGCCATACATGGAATAAAACCCTTCAAAATACGG
Source organism: Mus pahari (assembly GCF_900095145.1). Lineage (NCBI taxonomy): Eukaryota > Metazoa > Chordata > Mammalia > Rodentia > Muridae > Mus > Mus pahari. Next base: position 135,528,448 of record NC_034592.1, on the reverse strand, counting down.
TAAACTGACCCAGAAACTCTACTCCTAGACATGTATCCTAGAATACTGAAAACATGTTTATGTAAAAACACAGCTCAAGGCAGTATTATTCCAAACAGCTAATACACAGACAGTCCCAAGCAGCTGATAAAGAGATGAAGAAGTATGGTCTAGCCACACAACAAGAATTGTTCAGCCATTTAAAAAGAAAAATGAAGTACTAGGAGTGCTACAACATGGATGAATTTTGAAAGTCTCACGGGACACACAGGGTATTTTATCACACGTGGCATGTCTATCTATAGAAACAATCAGAGGAAGACAGAAATGGAGCACGACTGTGAGAAAGTGATCCGCATCAGCCAATCAGAAATTGTTATCCAAAGTTGGGCAATGGTGGCGCACGTCTGTAATCCCAGCACTTGGGAGGCAGAGGCAGGTTAATATCTGAGTTCCTGGTCAGTCTGGTCTACAGAGTTCCAGGACAGCCAGGACTGCACAGAGAAACCCTGTCTTGAAAAACAAAAAAAAAAAGAAATTGTTATCCAACTCTCTTCAAGCTATTATTTCTTGGACAGAGTGATTTGTTGTTAAATATAGAACTGATGCTTGTTTCTATAGTTAAGATGGTTTGCCTCTCAAGGCGGAAGGATATGTAGTTTAAACTTATTCTTGTTTCCACTAATATTAAAAATATATGTGATTTTATTGATGAAGGCTTATTAAATAAGTCTAGTAACAATGAAGCATGCAGGATATGACTTTCACCTGCAATCTTTAAATGATTTGAGAGCTTTGGAGAATGTTTAGACTGTATTCAAAATATTCCTAATAACTGCATTTGTTCATATTGCTTGGGTCTGCCAAATTAAAGATGAATATTTTATAATAAACTTTTTACGTTGTTAAAAAAAAGTATCATGGAAAAGTAAAAGCAGCTAGACACACACACACACACACACAAAACCCACACTGTAAGTTCTCTTTCTATGAACTGAGAAAAGGTAAGTCTCAGAGACACAGGAAATCAGTGGTTGCCAGAGGCTCGAGGGAGCGAAGCCTGGGAATGGACGGATGGACGGAGTGCTTCATTTTAGGTTGATGAGAATGTTCTAGAATTAAACAGTGATCCTCTAAACACACCCAAAGCCACTCATCTGTGAGCTTAAGAGAGCTCGCTGTTACAAGTACTCACTGCTCCTGCAGAGGATCTGGGTTTGCGTCCCTGCACCCAGAAGGTGGCTCACAACCCTCAGGCACAGGCATGCACACAGTACACATATATACATGCAGGCAAACACACAGAAAATGTAAAAAGATCTTTTAATAAGAAGGTGCAATTTTGTGCTATATGAATCATATCCATAGAGATAAAACTGTAATAGAATCTGATAGTGTGAGGAGATATAAGGGAAGTGGAGTATTATATGCCCATGAATGTACTCAATGGGCATTTCCCAAGTTCCATTAAAATACTGCCAAGAGTAGTTTTCTGTAATAAGATATGATGAGTCTGCTTCTCAACTCTGCCCAGCCAGATGAATTCTATCCTGTAACTTTATACAGTGGTCTAAATCCAGGGCAGAAGTCAAACTCCTGGCTTCCTTTTCCTTCCTTCCTTTTCCAGAGAAGTCGTACTCTGAGGATTCAGGAAACACTCACTGTGTACTTAGTAGACCTGGGTAGCATTTGCACAACTCTTAGGGCCATTCATGAATGTAAGAGAGGGAGGGGAAAGCCCTTGCACTGCATACTCACAACTCTTTCAAAGGAAAACAGCCTCCCAGATCACCAGCCTTTTCACATGGCCACCGAGTTCACTAGCTCAGTTCCTTTTTGTATGACTTGCCTCAGAAGTAGATCCGCTCCAAATTAGATCTATATGCCCCACCCAAAATGGTTATGAAATAGCTTACATGTATAATGGGGTGGGAACAGTACTGACTTCTGTGTAGTAATGTGCTTAGCACAAACTAAATTCATACCTACCTGTGTGACTCCACATACATCTCTGTACAAACTTGCTTCTGTGCCTTTTCACTGAACATGCAGTTTCTTGGGTGCCCTTTAAACTGGGCTCAGTATATAACACATTCTCCATTCATGCCTGCCTGTCATCCACCCATCCACCCATCCACCCACCTACCTATCTAAATTTCTCTACATAGTCCTAGCTCTATGACCTATCTAGACCAGGCTAGCCTTGAACTCACAGAGATCCATTTCCCTCAGCCTCCCAGGTGCTGTATTCTCTATTTATTGAAATGAGTTAAACTGGTTTAGATGGGGCCGGTGAGACGGCTCAGTGGTTAAGAGCACTGACTGCTCTTCCAGAAGTCCTGAGTTCAATTCCCAGCAACCACATGGTGGCTCACAAATCATCTGCAACGTGATCTGATGCCCTCTTCTGGTGTGTCAAAAGACAATACAGTGTACTCATATACATAAACAAATCTTTTTTTTTTTTTAAATTGGTTTCCATGGTCTATCTGCACACTAAGAATAAGCTGGCTCCCCCGATGTGTTGTCCCAGTAGGGTAGGAGGAAGTGAAGCCAACCTAATAGAAAAATCTATTTCAAAACCCAGCACACAGACTGCTAACCATAAGCTACACCATGCACCAATCACAAGCACACTTACTTCTAGCAAGTGCTGTTCTTATCTGTCTCCAGTCTCGTCCTTGATCGCTGTTTGCTATGCTACCTTTTCTCATGGTTCCGGTGTTAAAGTCTTCTATAGATTCCTTAAACGTGTCCTTTGGCCTTCACACTTGCCATTTTCTTTGCCTGGGACATTCTTTGCAAAGCTGGTTTGTTTGTTTGTGTTTTGTGGGTCAGTCAGCCCCAGCTATGATGCCCAGTGACTGCCAATCACCGTTCCTTCGCCTTGCTACCCTCACAGCACTTAGCAGCACCGGGCAGGTTTCCTGGAACGAGAGCGGACCCACGACGGTGGGACCATGACTCTGACAACTGGCAGTCACTGGACACTCAAATATTTGCTGAATGAAGAAACGCACGCCAGAAATACATATTGCTAACTTATAAACTCTTAAAAGCTTTGTTGTACAGGGCTGGAATTTCCCAGTGCAGTGCTATAAATGCCACCTTACTGAACTCTCTATGGCCAAGAAAGGGTGTGACTTCCTGGCTTCACATTTGCCTTATTCTGAATGTGGTAAAGGAAAAAAGGGATTTCAACACCCCACTTTGGGGATTTACCCCTCTTCATGACTCATTCTGAAGTTTGTGGTCACAAAAACCAGGTAAAGCTTTCAATCAGTTTTCCCCCTCCCCAAACAGAGCCAAATATCGAACTTAGGCTTACACTCCGCCAAGCCTTGAAATTTTTTACCTGACTTCTGGGGTTATAAACAAGGAACTTAATTTAAAAAAAAAATTTTTTTTTTTAATAAATCAGCAGTCTGCTAACAGGACAGAATCCTTTCATTAATTAACCTGACCCTGTTTAGAGAAAACCAGCATCAAATAACTTAAGCAAGAATTTTCCTTCAGTAGAGTCAAATGTCACAAGCTTTTTCTCTGAGTCTTTCTTGTCATTCAATACCAGGATGGAATTAATTTTATCATCTGAGGGAGCAATATACAAGACCACCCAGGAAAATACACTTTTGACCTTTGTTCTCATTTCTTAGCAAACAGAATTTGAGCTGAACTTCTCTTAGAAAATCCGACCTTCAGAAACTTAATTCCGTGGTTGATAACAGAAGTCAGCTAGTGACCCATCCTTCAGGCACAGGTATATTACCTCCACTCTCATTCACAAAGAGATTTAATTCTAGTCAGCTTCATGATAGTGACCCTTCATCCGTAAGGAGCTGTGTGGCGTGGGAAGGGGATACAGACAGGCAGGGCCAGAGGTGTTTTTAAACGGTAATCCAGGGACCACCTCCAATATAAACACAGGACTGACTGTTCGTGAGAATGTAGATTCCTGCATTGCCTAATCCTAAGGTATTGCAATCTTTGGGAGTGTGGCTCAGGAAACTATTTAAATATGCCTCCCCACCAACAACCCAAGATCCCTGTGCACAGTGGGGTTTAAGAACCAATCGCATAAAAGCACTTTAGGAGAGACAACGATTTGACAGAAAAGGCAGGAGGAGGGCAGGGCCTGGGGATGGGATGAAGGGATGATGGGCATGGAATGTCCTGGGACAGCAGCAATCAAGCGGGATGCGCTATGGGAACAGCTGAGGGTGCAGCTAAGGGCAAGGCTCGGGCTGGTGCGAGCAAGGTGGCACCCGCAGACTGGTTAGGCTGATGGGTATGTGGAGAGCTGAGGATGAACGTGAGGAGGAGGAGCGAAGGCAGAAATAACGGGGGCCTCTCGGGAGGAGACAAAGCCTGGAGGGGAAGAAATGGGAAATAGGGGTGACAAGGGGCGGGAACGAAAGCCGAAATGAGCACCGTGAAGGCATGAGCCGAAGTCTTCCTTCCAAGCGGCACCTCCCCTAAAACTCCAGGCCCTGACAAGCCTAGATGCCATGCCAAGGCTAGAGAAAGGGACTTTGTAGAGGCCGACCCGGTCAAGGGCAACCCGAGCAGGGGTTCTGGAGGAGGCTGGAAACCAGGCTCGGGGCGCTGGAAGGTCCTGGGCTACCCAGGGGGGCCCCGCTCCAGCTCCGGTTCCCGGAGTCTCCTTCACTCACCATCGCCGCCGCCATCTTGGATCCACGTGTCGGCGTGATGACGTCAGCGGAAGTGGTGCTTCTGTGGGTACGGAGTGTATCTCCACTAAGGGGACTCCTGGCTTCAGATTCTTCTGTAGTCGCAGTAGTGAGGGAGCAAAAGAAGCTTAATTTCTCCTTGGCAGACTGGCCTTGGCAGTGAGGTCTCTGACTAGGTGAAGAGAACGTACGGTGTAACTACTGGAGCCATATTGACTTCTGGCAGACGCCGCTCCTCCGCCTACTCCTTTTGCATTGTGGGTAATGGGGGTGTGTGGAAATAGGCGCGCTCCCTGGATGCTTTCTTTAGTATTGGCAGAAAGAGTCGTTGCCAGGGTTACCGAGACCTTAATTGTGAAACGGAAAGTGTGGTAAACCCTCTCTGACAGCTTCTGATTCAGAGTAATTTGTAATTATATGTTTAAATATTTATTTGACTATAATATAGTCTTACTAATCGACCGTAATAACTAAGAAGGTAGGACTCAGTCTGTCTTTCCTTTACACTGCCTTTTTGTCGTCAGTAAAATGGGGCAGAGATTTCTAGATTATTTTTATAATTGGCTTATGTTAGGTATTCACAGACACAATCATATATAGAAAGTATTCGATGAATAATTGTCATTATATAAATTATGTACATTCCTTCACATATATGGTAGGTGTCCCAAACAATACACGTTGTTAAATGAGTGAATGAAAAGCAGAACACTTAGTGAAAGGAGACATTTTTAATGTGGACTTCTCCATTCTAACTGGCTTAATGTATGACTTGAAGCAAGTCACTTAACCATCTTAAACTTCACTTTCCAGTATTGACTTAAAAGGGTCAGGGGAAGACTCAAAGGATCACAATAGATAAAGACTGGTCCATATATATCACTGTAAAGTGTATAAAGAGCCAGTGCAGTCTTCTTAGATGGATCCAAAAAGCTGTTAAAAGAGTAATAATGAGTTCTGTGGATATAGTTAATTTAGCAGAGAGCCTGCCTAATCTTTAGCACTGGGACTTGTTAGAGTACACTTGTAATCCCAAAACTCCAGGCAAGAAGAGTTCATGGTTATCTTAGGACACATGAGACCTTGCCTCAGTCATTGTTGCCATCACCATCCATGTTCAGTGGCTCACACTGGTAATTTTTGCACTCAGGATGCTGAGGAAGGAGGGCATGGTGAGTTCAAGACCAGCCTGAGCCATAAAGAGAGCCACGGGCTAAAACCCCCACCCTCTAAAAAGAAAACTCAGAATTGCTTAAGTACTGTGCCAAAACTGTTCTTAAGATTTTTAGTTATCTCTTCTGCATCTTGGCAGGGAACCGCTGAACTCTGACCACCACTGTGGTCAATACTGATTACTACTGTGGTAGATTTTTTTCTGCATAAATGTCTACTAAGAAGCCTCTCACCCTTGCATGAGCATACTGGTTCTCCTGTCAAAAGGTGGATTTTTTTTCTCTTGTTGAATGCTGGGGTTAAGTTACTTGCTTTGACCAAATAGAGTGAATTACAAGTGTCTTCCATTTCTGTGTCTAGGCTGTAAGAGGCTTGCAGCGTCTCCTTCCTCCCAAGGATATAAATATGGCTGGGTGTCCTGCTGCAGAGACAGGTCTAGGTCATTCCTCACAGAGTTCTAGAAAACCCACCTGACAGTTACATGTATAAAGGAAATAAGTTTGTACAGTTCAAACCTAGCAACTAAATATAGAGTTATGTGACTATCCTTATTGATGCCATTTGGAACAAAAGAACTACTTGGTTGAGACTAGTTGATTTAGTATTGGGTTGGATTGTTATGTATGCTGAAAAACAAACCCATAAGTGCCTGGGACCAACACACCATCCCAAAGAGCAGATATATTCCCAAGAGGAACAGAGCTAGAGAAACAGGAAGGATTTACTAGATAGTCTTGCAGTAATTCTGAATTGCAGACTTGTGGCCAGTTCTACTGCAACTTAAGCCCTGGAAATTTCTTACTACTATGTCTGGTTAAAGAATAATACTTATGGGGCTGGAGACATGGCTCAGCAGTTAAGACCATTGGAAGCTCCTCTTCGAGAGTCCCAGCATCAACATGGCTGCGCACAACAGTCTGTAACTCCAATTTCCAGGGGATTTGATGCCCTCTCATGGCCTCTGTAGAAACCAGGTATGTGAATGATGGGTAGCCATATATACATCAAAATATCCTTACACATAATATAAAAGAAGATATTTATATTGATAAGGAAATATATATATTTGAGACAGGGTTTCATTGCGTAGCCCTGGCTGTCTTGGAATTCACTCTGTAGACCAGGCTGGCTTCAAACTCAGAGATCCACCTGCCTTTGCCTCCTAAGTGCTGGGATTAATGATGTGTGCCACCTCTGTCCAGCTCCAAGATTGTCTTTTTTTTTTAAAAAATTTATTATGTACAGTGTTCTGCCTGCACGTCAGAAGAGGGTGCTGAGATCACATGACAGATGGTTGTGAGCCACCATGTGGTTGCTGGGAATTGAACTCAGGACCTTGGAGGAGCAGTCAGTGCATTCAACCTCTGAGACATCTCTCCAGCCCAATGATTGTCATTTTTAAATGTTGTTACATGTATTTATTTACTTAGTGTGTGTGGGTGTTGAGTGTGTACATATAACCATATGCCTTGTTGCACATATAGACTTTGTAGGAGTTGATCCTCTCCTACTGCAATGTGGGACCCAGAAACTGAACTCAAATCTTGAGACTTGGCTGTATGCATCTTAACTCACTGAGCCATCTAGTCAGCTCAGTATCATAGATTACCCTTCACAGCATGTAGCATCTATTGGTGTTACACTATAACCAGAACAAAAATGTATGATTGTTTTAAAACTTTCCTCCTGTTGCATACAGTTGCTCAAGCAGGTACCATCTATTGCTGTTACATCATAACCAGCACAAAAATGTATGATTGTTTCACAACTTTCCTCCTGTTGCATACAGTTGCTCAAGCCCCTGATGAACCACGGCAGGCCTTTATTATTTCAGTTTCATATTTTGTTGCTTTCCATGCTAAAGTCGTTCCTCCATTTTACAATCTCCACTTCAGCCTCCCTAGTTCTGGGATCATAGGCATGGACCGCCACACCCAGCATTCTCCTTTGTATTTCTCATGAATGTGAACAAGTTCTAAGTCTGTGTTGATATTGGAACACTATCTGGAAAGGGTATGACATCGAGCAAGTTATCAGCATGACTATCTGAAGCTTCTTCAGTGAGGAAACTGTGCAGACCCATCCCTTAGACGAGTGGCTCTCAGCCTTCCTGATGCCACAACCCTGGTGTTATGGTGGCCCCCAACCATAAAGTTACTTTTGTTGCTCCTTCACAACTGTAATTTTGCTACTGTTACAAATCGTAATATAAATATCTGTGTTTTCTGATGGTTGTAGGCAGCCCCTGTGAAAGGGTCATTTGACCCCACAAAGGAGTCATGACCCATAGGAGAGGGAACTGCACCCACTAAAGGAGGGCTAGCTGCTCCCAAAATTGTGCGGTAAGTTCACCATTCTGGGAACAATAACAGCTGAGGTTTTTGCAGTTTAAAATATACATGCAATGTGCACATCCCAGGGACAGTAATGCATATCATGGCAGAAGAAAGACCAGCTCACTCTAAGATAAAGGAGCCCTGGCTTTGGAGGTAAAAGCAGAAGCAGGTGGAGCTCAGTAACTTTGAGGCCATCCTGATCTACAGTCCTGGTCCCAGTGGGTTCTGGGCTATCCAGAGAGACCTTGTCTAAAAAAATAATAATAATGTTAATGATAATAATAATAATAATAACTTTTGAGATTATAACATAATTACATTTCTCCCTTCCCCTTCCTTCTTCCAACCCCTCCCACATATCCTTCTTGCTCTCAATCAAATCTGTGGCCTCATTTTCTTTGTCATTACATATATGTGTTTGTTTATAAATACAGCCTGCTCTGTCCACAGCTTGTTGCTTGCACGTGTATGTTCTCAGGGCTGATGGTTTGGGGTTGAATAACCAGCTGGGGTTCTCTCTCTCCTGGGAAGACTGTGTCTCCCTCTCCCAGCCTTCCTTAGTTGTCTTTACTTATTTTTCTAGGGTTAAAATTAAATCTTGAAAAAGGAAAACAAAGGGAGGGGTGGTGCTGGAGAGACGACCTAGTCATTGAGAACATATGCTGCTCTTTCAGGTGACCCAAGCTTGATTCCCAGCGTGAGCGCAGGGCCCACTACTGCCTGCAACTCCAGTTAAGGGGATCCAATGGCTGTAATGTGTACAGGCACCCAAACTCCCATGCAGAAACACACACACACACATACACACACATGTATACACACACACACACACACACGTGACCAAAAATAAATCTTTAAAAGTAATAAAGAGGAAAAAAAAAAGACTCGTGAAGCCAGACAGAGTGGCACATGCTTGTGATTTCAAAACTCAAGAAGAAGGGTCAAGAAGCTCACTAGTTTGGACTCCATGGTGCTTTCCAGATGAGCCAGCTGTTTCCTGTCTCCTATCCTGAGGGTTGTGGGGTGTGTGTGAGTGGAGTTCCTGAAAACTGCTTCATACACTTTTACTTAAAATAATTGGCCAGAACTTAATTTCATGTATTCTGCTTTGAGAGGGAGAATTAGAATGGCCTTCATTCTAGGTGATCATGTGACCCTGAAAAACAAATGGATACAGAGACAACTATTGGTCACTGTGACCCCCTCAAGAGGAAGGGAACCCAGAGTGAAAGCTGATAGAGTGCTGTGTCACAGTATATGCGATGGTGTGGACAGACACATGACAAAGTACAGGAGTAAGGGGGTCTATCCATTCCACATCTCAGGGTAAGATGAGCCAAGAGCATTCCTTGCCCCTGACCTAGTGACACAGTTAAGTAGGCCACCTGTCCCTTCCCTTCCTCATGCCTCCCTCCAGGGCATGAGTGCTTGTGACTTTTCTACAGAATGGATAACATGAAATGTGGCTCCATGTTCTGTGGTTTGTTTAATAGATTTAATTTTTTCTTTTGAGACAGAACTTCACTGTGTAACCAGGAACTCCATACACAGGTGAACCAGATGGGCCTTAAATTTACAAAGATACACCTGCCTCTGCCTCCCAAGTGCTGGAACCTCACCCAGCCTAGATTTAAGTTCTTTAACATCAGCACTGTGATGTGAATGAGCCCTTTAAAGCTCATCTCTAAATATAGAGACTAAATGCAACAGTATTTAGAGACCTGGCTTTTAAGGGATGATAGAAGTAGGGGTACAGCTCAATTGGTACAGGGCTTTCCTAACAAGCATGAAATCCTGGGTTCAATTCCCAGTGTTGTATAAACCTTTTGACATATCCCTGCAATCCTAGCACTCAGGAGGATCAGAAGTTCAAGGTTATCTTTCAGGAACATAGCAAGTTCCTGGATATCCTGGGTTATGGGAACTCAGGTCTCAAAAACAAACCCACAAGTGCCCCTATGAACGGATTAACAGTCATTATTGTGAGAGCTTGTTCCCAGTGAGAGGATGGCTTTGAGCCCTACCTTACCTATGAATTTCACAAGTGCCCTTCTATTCTCAGCAGGGTGATGCAACAGAAAGACCCTCAGCCTCGGACACCTGTGCCCCTCGGGGTTTTTGTTTTATGATGTGGAATGCTTCACAAACTTGTGTGCCATCTTGTATAGGGTTCATTCTAATCTCTATGTTGTTCCAATCCTAGTATGTATGTTGCTGAAGTGAATGTTCTGCCCCTAGAACTTTTAAGAGATAAATTACTGTTCTTTACAAAGTACCCAGCCTCAGTAGTTCTGTTATAGCAATACCACATGGACTGAAGTAAGTTTAAGTATAGAGCACCTAATGGAAAGAGCAGAGATCCTCTTAACCTTCCATTCTACATTTGGTTTTTCTTCTTATTAACATCTTGCATGAGTGTTCCATTTGTGAAAGCTAGTGAACCAGTAGTGGCATATTATCAACTCAAGTTAATACATTAGCTCAGGGTCTACTTTTTTCCTTCTCCTCCTCCTCCTCCTCCTCTTCCTCCTCTCCTCTCCCTCCTCCTCTTCCTCTCCCTCCTCCTCCTCCTCTCCTTCCTCCTCCTCCTCTCCCTCCTCCTCCTCTTCTTTCTCCTCCTCCCTTTCCTTTTTCAGACAAGGTCTTACTATGTAGCTCTGACTGTCCTGGAACTCACTATGTAGACCAGGCTGGTTTCACAGAGTTCCACCTGTCTCTGCCTCCCCAGTGCTGGGATTAAGGACGTGAATCACTGCCCCTGGCTCTGGGTCCATTCTTTGTTACATAGTTTCAGTTGGTGTTGACAGAGGCTTAATGATAAGTAATCACTATCATGGTTTTTGTCTTAGTCAGGGTTTCTATTCCTGGACAAAACATTATGACCAAGAAGCAAGTTGGGGAGGAAAGGGTTTATTCGGCTTACATTTCCATACTGCTGTTCATCACCAAGGAAGTCAGGACTTGTACTGGATAGCTTTGTGTCAACTTGACACAGCTGGAGTTATCACAGAGAAAGGAGCTTCAGTTGGGGAAATGCCTCCATGAGATCCAGCTGT
>NC_034592.1:135506959-135515298 GCF_900095145.1 Mus pahari | reverse complement strand
CTTGCTCAGCCTGCTCTCTTATAGAACCAAGACTACCAGCCCAGAGATGGCACCACTCACAAGGGGACCTCCTCCCTTGATCACTAATTGAGAAAATGCCTTGCAGCTGGATCTCATGGAGGCATTTCCCCAACTGAAGCTCCTTTCTCTGTGATAACTCCAGCCTGTGTCAAGTTGACACAAAACTAGCCAGTACAGTATTGTGCAGCATAGTTCACTGCCCTAAAGATTGCCTGTGTTGTATTTATCCATTTCTTGGTCCTTTTTCTCAGATTCTTAGCAACCATTGGTCTGGTTACTGTCTCCATGGTTTTTATTTTTCATAATGTCATATAGCTGAGATCTACAGTGTGTAGCCTTTATAGACTGGTTCCCTCCAACCCCAGGTTGTGCTAGGTAGGGCCCTTGTGTATATCAGGCAAAGGCTCGACCACTGAGATCCATCCCTAAAACCATTTTGCTTTCTTTCTCTCAGGAGCTGCATCTAAGATTCCTCACTGTTTCCTTCATTTTTGCTAATGTTCCATTGGCCAGAAACGCATGGCTAAGGTCAGCATCAATAGGGCCAGGACGAGTGCACTTCCCATGTATTACTGAACAGAAACAGAACAAATTTCTATTGCAAGGTTGTAAGTAAGACCCCGGGCTTTGCCTTCAGATTCCAAAGTATGTATTCCAAACACCGAAGCAAGAGAGCGATTATTAGGTAACAAATCAGATAAGTTGTGATGTATGTGTGTGTGTGTGTGTACAAATATAAATATAATGTATAATGTAAGCATATTTGTATTATAGGTAATGCTGGGATGTGTGTGTACAATTATAAGTATGAGGTGTACATGTAAGCATATTTATATTATAGGTGATTCTGTGTGATGTATGAGTATGCAGTTATAAACATGAGATATACACATAAGCATATGTATATATTATAGACGATTCTGGTTTTAGATTTTGTCCATGGTTCCTGTTTTATAACTTATTCCTCAAGTCAGGTATAAAAGCTAAAATATGTCTTCTCTAAGTAGATCATAGAAACTCCATTACGATCCCCTGCCTTTCTGACTGAGAAGCTGGCCATAAAGACTATTGTCATGTAGTATGTGATAAGGGTCTCTTCACTTCAGTGGGATCCTAACCCTGAATGTAGGTAAGCTACACAGAGAGGACCAAAAAGAAAAAAAATCTTACTAAGACAGGCCTTGCTGGACTTTCCCACCCAGTTTATTAGCAATCACACCTAGGCAATAAAGTCTCCATAAAACCCTTAAGGACAGGGTTCAGAGGGCTTCCAGGTAGCTGGGCATGTGGAGGTTTCTGCCGACTGGCAAGGATGAAGAGGGCATGGAAGTGCCACGTGGCGCCTTTCCCACTGTGCATTCTGTCATCTTTTCCATTGCTGCATCCTTTATGATAAAACAATAAAATCCCATTCCCTTCCCGAGTTCCCTGAGCTGCCTGAACAAATTAATGGAACCTAAGGAGGGAGCCGTGGGAACTGCTGATAGGCAGATGGTCAGCGCCCACATAAGACAACCTGCAGCTTCCATCTGTCATCTAATGTGGAGGGGACTGAGCCCCCAACCTGGGGATCTGATGGTACCTCCAAGTAGCTGGGGTTAGAATTGAGCGGGATGAAAGGATACCTTACCCAGTGGGTGACATGGCTGCGGGGAGCGATCTCTGTACCTTTTAGGGTCCTAGAAATGTTGGTCATATGGTGAAAACAGGCAGAACAGTTTCCTTGTTTCCCTCCTTAGAATGTAGATTAAAGCCCAGCTACCTTAGTCTTCACTGTTCTTAAGGTTGGCCTGAGGGATGCAGACTGAGTTCAGCAAGTCCAGGGTTCTAGGGAGTGCTGTGATATAGATGGAGCAATACAGAAGTGTCATTGCACTCTGTCCCATTCTCACCGTCCCATCTCCCCCCATGACAAAAGCGTATAGCTAAGAATTTTTAGCTGAGGTGATACGCAGGAAGTCTACCACCTTCTTGTCCCCTCTACTTCCTATCAGGTTTCCATCCTAGCCACCAAGAGTGTCCCTTTCAAAGTACTAAGTCCTTCTCAGCAGTTTCCACCTTCAGACCTGACATCTCCTGCAGTGATGTAGACCATCTCTGCAATTATGGTGACTGTGTGGCCACGGGAAATGGCCATCATCCTGGGGGAAGCCTACATGTATCGATGTGGCTTAACAGGAGAGAAATCATAAATGGTGTCCTGACATCCCCAGTGTCTGAGAGGCAGAACCATACAGTGTCCAGACACTGGGACGACCACCAGTGTGGTAGGCATAGTAACAGTCCCTCAAAGGTATGCAGGTGAATCCCCACACTAGATTATCTGGGGAAATGCTGTTGCCATGGCAAGGGGGACTCTGGCTGATGCAGGTGAGTCCCATGTAATCACCTTAAAGAGGATGCAGTAGAAGAATTGGGGAGACCAGACGGTGGAAGCAGAGCTTGGAGTGGTGTGCAGAAACATGAGCCAAGGGTGAGTGAGGGCTGCAGCCTCTGGAAGCCAGAAAAGGCAAGGGAGGAATCCCTGCCCACCCTGCTGGTAGAGGCGTGTCCAGGAGCAGCACAGCCCTCCAGCCCATCTCACACTCGCCCACCTTCTCCTCTGGGAGATGATAACCACGTGCTGTTTGAAGCCACCCAAGCTCGTGAGGGGTTGTTACCAGAACAAAAGGAAGCCGACACAGCCAGCAAGTGTTTGGGGACAGTTAGGAAACCCTCAGCTTTACTTCTACTCTTTCCCTTCCTTATGCATAGGTGTATGTATGTATGCACATGTGTGTGTATGCAGGTTTATGTGCACATATGTGTACATGTCAGAGGTCAGAGGACAACTTCAGGTGTCATTCTCCAGAACGCCAGCCATCTCCTTTGAGATGAGTCTCTCACTGACTTGGCCCTAGCCAATTAGGCTAGACTGTGTGGACATCCTCTGGTCTCTGCTCCCCTCGCAGGATGATAAATGCACACCAGCACACCCAGCATTTTTACATAGGTTCTGAAGATTGAACTTGGGCTCCCTGGACTTGCAGGACAAGCATGTTACTGATGGAGCCATCTCCCCACCTGGATTCTTGCTTGTCTTCATACTTATGGCCTCTGGGAAGGTCATTCTTCTATCTGATATGCCACACAGCAGGAAGGCCAACACATTTGGGGACAGAGAAGCTGACCCTTGGGGAAAGCCTTTGACATTCATATCTTTTATTTAAATACTATTCTAAGAGTTTCCCACTTAAATCACAGCTATAGATTGAATTCAGTCATTCCAGGCAAATGAGACGTACCAACTTGGAGGCCCTGAGATTGGTGGATTGCAGATGACTAGAGTCAGAAAGGGATTGTGAAGTCCTCCCACCCACTCGACAGCTGCAGTGTGTGTGGTGTGGTGTCTGAGAGTGGGTCCCGCAGGTTGGGCGTGTCAAGGCACTGATGGGGCTTCTGGCTCTGCTCACATCCTTCCTGCCATCAAGGCTGCTGCTGATACTGGCTCTCAGTGGCCGTGTAGAAGTCATCCAGCACACTCTGGATGTATTCAAACGTGGGCCGTTCCTCCGGGCGGTTCTTCCAGCAGCGGATCATGATACTGTAGAGCTCTTCGGGACAGTTGTCTGGTCGAGGCATACGGTACCCATGCTCCAGTGCCCGAATCACCTCTGGATTTGACATACCTGAAAAAGAGGAGTGAAAGTGTGTGTGTGTGTGTGTGTGTGTGTGTGTGTGTGTGTGTATGTGAGGGAGGGGTGACAAATGAAGCTATAGTTACCATCTAAGTATGTGAGGAAGGGACAGAAACTAACTGTCCAATTGCTAAGTTTGTCCAGCCACCAAGGCATACCAGACCTCTTTTGTTGTTGTTGTTGTTGTTGTTGTTGTTGTTGTTGTTTTTGTTTTTGAGACGGGGTTTCTCTTTGTAGCATTGGTTGTCCTGGAACTCAATCTTTAGACCAGGCTGGCCTCCAATTCAAACTGAAGAGATTCTCCTGCCTTTGCCTGCTGGGTGCTGGGATTAAAGGCATGCACCACCAGTATTTGTCAATGCCAGACCTCTTAAGGTGGCAGAACATTAACCAGCCTACTGTTTCTGCATCTCTTGGTCTGTTGTTTTATCTATCTATCCATTTGTTTGTATTTATTTATTTATTTTGTATTTATTTTTGAGACAGGGTCTTACTATGTAGCCCTGGCCATCCTAGAGCTTACTGTTGTAGACCAGCTGGTCTCAGACTCACTGAGATCTGCCTGCCTTTTCCTCTGCCAGGACAAAAGTTTCATGCCTGCCTGGATTTTACTAGTGTACCCACAAAAAAAAAAAAAAAAAGCAGATTCAAGGTCACTCTGAACACGGCCATTTCCTTATTTTAAGTTTATATCTGTTATCTATAAAACAACAATTAAATACCTATGATTACCAACTTTATTTTTATTTTTAGTATTTTTTTAACTTTGGTGATTAGGGCTGAAGCCCCAGGTGCCCATGTGCCACCACCTGTCCCAGCTGCCCATGTGCCACCTTGATCACATACTGTCTCTCATTCTCACGGAACTGAGGCCTGCCCCTCAGATTTATTTATTTATTTGTATTTTATGTGTATGAGTGTTCTTCTTCCATGCATATGTGTGCATATATACACCACGTGTATACTGGTGTCCTCATAGGCCATCACAGGACATCAGATCCCCTGGGACTAGAGTGAGATAGTTGTGAGTTGCCACATGGGTGCTAGGAACTGGACCCTCATCCTCTAGAAGAGAAAATACTCTTAACCTCTGATCCACCTCTCCAGCCTCAAGCATACCCTCTCTCTCTCTTTCCTTTTTTTTTTTCTTCAAGAAAAAGCCCTGGCTGTCCTGGAACTCACTCTGTAGACCAGGCTGACCTCAAACTCAGAAATCCGCCTGCCTCTGCCTCCCAAGTGCTGGGATTAAAGGCGTGCGCCACCACACCCTTTGGTGTGGGTTCTTAGCTGCTGTGTGGTGCTATATTATGTGTGCAACACAGATGATACGCACACCCTATCTGTGGACATGTACATGGTTCTGGTTTTGTTTCCTGGGCATAACATTACTCTCACCTCTCACCAGCCCTTGGAAGGCAGAGGCAGATGGGTTTCTGGGACTTCAAGGACAGCCTGGTCTGCATATCAAATTCCAGGCTAGCCAGAGCTACAGAGTAAGAGTTTGTCTCAAAAAAAAAAAAAAAAAAGTTGACTTGCTCCCAGCCTCGTGCTATTCCATGGCTTCCTAGACACTTGAGCAACACCCACAACCATCTGCATACCCAGCTATTTTCCCATCCACCTCCTGCTCAAATAGCTGAGCTTTGACTGCTCGCGTGCAGTACGGTGTGGGAAAGAGGAAACAGCCAGGAAACCTCTTACACAAGTGGAGGGATGGTGGAGGGCACTACCTCTGATAAATATGAGAAAGGTGGAGAGGGACTGGGGGAAGATCAAGAGCTGAGTTTAATAGACATACTGACAAGATGGGCCATTGCCAGGTTGGGCTCTAGACACAACCCTAAGCCCATGCCCCTTTTCCTACCTGGGTAAGGGATCCGGCCATAGGTGACAATTTCCATCAGTAGGATACCAAAGGACCAGACATCTGACTTGATGGTGAAGGAACCAAAGTTGATGGCTTCAGGAGCTGTCCACTTGATGGGGAACTTGGCTCCTGCAGGGTTGAACAGAGCAGCGTCACGGTGAGTCTGAGGAGCAGTAAGGGTTGGGGCTCTGCTAGGGTGAGGAGAAACGGGACAGGGGCACCTGCTGCCCTCTACAAACAGTGATTTCCTTGCAATGTGCCCCCACCCAGATCCCATGGTACTGAGGGACATTTGTCTTGAGGACAGACAGTGAGTCAAGGAGAAGTGAAGCTGTGGATATAATGTGGGAGCTCACTTTGGGGGCTACATTCTTTTTTTAAAAAAATATTTATTTATTTATTATATGTAAGTACACTGTAGCTGTCTTCAGACACTCCAGAAGAGGGAAGTCAGATCTCGTTAAGGATGGTTGTGAGCCATCATGTGGTTGCTGGGATTTGAACTCAGGACTTTCGGAAGAGCAGTTGGGTGCTCTTACCCACTGAGCCATCTCACCAGCCCTGGGGGCTACATTCGTGATTCAGTTGCTGCTTGTTAAATGTAACTCTAATAAGTGGAGTCCTAGAGGTCTTTGGAGATAAGGGATCTCTGGGGGGCGAGGCTTGAGTCTAGGCCACAGCTGGTACCTTACCCCATCCACTCCCCAGCTATGGCGTGCAGGACTTCAGCTGTCGTCTGAGGTTTGCCCTAATCAGAGTCTCTTCCCTGTTCTTCCCTCCCTCCCTCCCTCCCTCTAGAGTGGATTTGATTAGCAGTTTGTGGGGTTGTCTTAGTTACAGTATAACTGGTGGACATGGTCTACAGGATATATAACTGCCCCTGATTCAGAATTACGATACACTCACTGTAAGTCAAAATGCAGAAGTCAAAAGTGCCTCGAACACTTAGTTCCCGAACTCTGTGGTTCAGCAACTGCATATCATGGCTTCTTTTGTGTTCCTTCTGGTGATCTCTTAGCTAAATCAGAGCTGTAGCTCACTGCCCTGGCTCAGCATCATGAGGGAGGACAGTATATTACTAGACTTGGAAAGAGATCAAAATCCAAAGAGAAAGCATATTCATTCACTCACTTACTCACTCACTCATTCACTCACTCACTCACTCACTCACTCACTCACTCACTCACTCACTTTTATGAGACAGGCTCTCCCATAGCCTAGGCTGGCCTCAATTCACTACATAGCCTAGATGGGATGGCCTTGATTTCCTGATCCTTCTGCATCCACTCCCTAGTGTCCAGGCTGGAGGCATGTACCACCATGCCCACCTTTGCATCATTTTTTCTCAGTGCAAATATGTCTGCACCATCAGAACGTTGGAGATAAATGACCAGGCTCTCGATCACTCTCTGCTGCCACCTGCTGTCCATGCCTTATCACGGCAGGCAGAAAACAGGCTGAGTGCTGAGGGGCAGGAACAGCAGTTGCCAAACTGCAGCGATGTAGGGCAGAAGGAGCTAGAAGGCTGCAAGCAGTTCCATTTCAACAACTTCAGCAGGACATTTGGTTTCATGGCTAGAGAGGCTAGGCTGCCATCTCCAATGATTTAATGTCCATAAGACACATATCACCCTAAATAGCAAGAAGCTTGGGAGCGTTTCAGAGCTGGACATAAACATGACGGGCTTCATCACAAAAAGAGCAGCGCCAGGGGAAGAGCACATCCTAGGGATGACTGAGGACCCTTGGCCGTGCTCCAGTCCAAACTGCCATGCTGACTCTGTTGTTGCCTCCACTTAGGGTTGGATCCTAAGATGTCAGTGTCACTGCTGACACAAGCAACTGAGGCCTTTCCCCTGCGCTACTCTCTTTATGTGAGGCCCCTGTCACATGATGCTAATTTGAATTCATGCTCCCTGTCTTTTCAACTTCCTGGCAGTGGTGATGACACACCATCTTGTTCCCTAATTCACTTTCCATGTTGCTATGATAGAAGATGGTTAAAGTCCCACCGCAGGCCTGAGCACCTAAAGCTAACCCCTTTGTGTGATAAAAATGCTTGTGCTTTTAGGTGTCCCATAAAGATATTTTTAAAACCATATACTGAGCCGCCGCTAAGTAAGAGACCATCTGTATGTTCTTTGGAATTCAGCGAGGCTTGTATTATGGCTGAGTAAGAGATTGACACGTCTCAGCCCTAAAGGAAATATCCACATCACACACACCCCTTCCCAGGCTCAGAGATCATCCAGGAAGAGACAGTAGAGAGATCATAAAGCCATAGACAGTGGAGGGATGCTGTAAAAGAGGATTTTTCTGGATGACAAGGCCATATCACACAAGACATGGAAGCAGCTATGTCTGCCTGCACAACACCAGCACAAGATGAACTGAACAAAATCCCAGCAGAAATGAGAAGTTGGCCTCTGAAATCCCGCCCCTAGCTGAGTAGCTGTGGCTGCTGGAGTGGAAGGGTCAGCTTTGGTTTGTCAGGATTTGAGGGTGCCTCCAGCAGGAGTCAGTGCTCTGCCTCCACTACATGGACCCTGGAGCTTGAACTCAGGACCTCAAGCTTGGCAGCAGGCACTTTCATTCAGCCAATTTGCCGCTCCTTTTCTTTTTAAAAACTGGTCTTTGGGGGCTGGTGAGATGGCTCAGTGGGTAAGAGCACCCGACTGCTCTTCTGAAGGTCCAGAGTTCAAATCCCAGCAACCACATGGTGGCTCATAAGATCTGACGCCCTCTTCTGGAGTGTCTGAAGACAGCTACAGTGT
>NC_034592.1:135486002-135506850 GCF_900095145.1 Mus pahari | reverse complement strand
AAAAAAAAAAACAAAAAACAACAACAAAAAAAACCCTGGTCTTTGGAAATGACTTATTTTACGTGTTTTCCCTGCATATATGTATGTGTACCACATGCATGTCTGGTGCCCTCAGCATCCAAAGGAGGGTATTGGAACCATGGAACTAGGGTTAGATGATTGGGAGCCGACATGTGAGTGCCAGGACCCAGGTCCTTGGCAAAAGCAGTAAGTGCTCTTGACCACAGAACCATCTCTCCAGCCTCTCCTTTCCTTTCGAGAGACAGGGTCTCCATATCCCAGGCTCCATGGTAGCCGTCATCCTCCTGTGTGCTGCGATTCACAGCCCAACTCTAAGTCAGCCATTTTCTTTATGTCACACTTGTCTTTTGTGTGGTACTAAGGCTCAAACCCAGATCTTGAGCATGCCTGGTAGGTGCACTGCCGCCAAGCCACATCCTCAGCCACATCTAGAGTTCTCTCCATATCCCACTTATTCTTTACAGATTTAGATTATATATCCAGCTTTTCATTTTATTTTTGTACCTAGTTTAAACATCAAATCACAGCATATCCAATGGTGTGTGTGTGTTGTGTGTGTGTGTGTGTGTTGCTGGAGACTGAGCCTAGTACCATACACATGCCAGGCAAGTGTTCTGCCACAGAACCACAGCCCCTTTACTTTTTATCTTGAGACAGGGTAGTAACTACCGTGGCAGGCCTTGAACTTGTGATCTGTCTCCAGAGTAGCCTGCATTATAAGCTTGCACCTCTAGACCCGGCTAAATTATACAGATACTTAAGGTCTGCCTTTGATGGTCTGTAGCTAAGTAGCCCCTTCAGGAGGCTCCTTCCAGCTACTCTGGGACAGTACCTCCATGCTTCAGCCAGCACTCCCCCACCTCCCTTCACAGCTTTGTTGGTATAAGTGAATTTTACACCTTTAATGATATATAATGTACAAGCCATAAAATCCACACATTTAAAGTGTATGCTTCAATGATTTTTTTTTAAAGACAGGGTTTCTCTGTGTAGCCCTGTCCAGGCTGTCCTGGAACTCACCCTGTAGACCAGGCTAGCTCTGAATGCAGTGCTGGGAATAAAGGTGTAGCCACCACAGCTCCTGATGACTTTCATAGCAGCTGAAGAATTGTGAATTGCACAACATTTCACCAAATGTCATCCAGCCCCATCCCTGGCACTCAGAACCCCTTTCTTGAGTCTCCCACCCAGCCCTAGGCAACCAACCAGCCCTAGGCAACCACCCAGCCCTAGGCAACCACTGCACCATTCTGTGAATTTCATATCTAGGGTAGCAGGTATTGGTGCCTGGCCTCTACTTAGCATGCTCCCAAGGCTTCTGACAGTTCTCTCCACTCTATCAGACACTATTCCGTGGTATGGATGTCCACATGTTCTCCATCTGGTCATCAGCTGATGGGCATCAGTTACAGTTTCAGTCTGGGGCTATCATGAAGAACACTACGACCTTCATAGATGACTTTTGCCTGGTTTTGGATTCCATGATGTAGAACCTTCTGGCATCTATTCTGTTTAGATTCACTTCTTTCATTTGGATGTCATGCCTCCCCTTTAGTTGCCCATGGCATTGGTGTGTGGTGAGATGGGGTGAAGCCTATAGTCTTCCGTGTTAGTGAGGCCTCCACCACTGAATGCTACTCCCAGATCCTGGTGTAGGTTCTTTTTGTTGTTGTTGTTGTTGTTGTTTGTTTTTTGTTTTGTTTTTGTTTTCCAAGACAGGGTTTCTCTGTGTAGCCCTGGCTGTCCTGGAACTCACTNTGTAGACCAGGCTGGCCTCGAACTCAGAAATCCACCTGCCTCTGCCTCCCAAGTGCTGGGATTAAAGGCGTGCGCCACCACACCCTTTGGTGTGGGTTCTTAACTGCTGTGTGGTGCTATATTATGTGTGCAACACAGATGATACGCACACCCTATCTGTGGACATGTACATGGTTCTGGTTCTGTTTCCTGGGCATAACATTACTCTCACTTCTCACCGCTACTTGTACTTGCTGAAGTCTTCCTATCGACCTGCTCTGAAGTGTTCCTCTTCAAGTCTGGTGTGGGATTAACCTTGCCAACCTGACAGGATCTAGAATGGCCTAAGAGACGCCCCCTGGGTGTGTTTATGAAGGACTTTTTCTACATAGAGCTAATTGAGGTGGGAGGACCCATCCTGAATGTGGGTAGCGCCTTTCATGGGTTGTGGACCACATGAAAAAGGAAAGATCTAGATGAATGCCAGCATCTGTCTGCCTGCCTCCTGACTTGATGCAAGAGTCAGTCTAGGACAGATCTCTGCCCTTTCCAGGAGGGCAGCATTCCCTACCTTCCCGAGCTGTGTACTCATTGTCCTCGATGATCCGTGCCAGTCCAAAGTCAGCAATCTTACACACCAGTGATGCAGAGACCAAGATGTTGGCAGCCCGCAGGTCTCGGTGGATGTAGTTCCTCTGCTCAATGAAGGCCATGCCCTCTGAAATCTGTACCCAGAAGAGACAGTGTCATCCTCACATATTAGAAGCACCCAGAATCTGCCCCTAAAAAACTGGAAGACATCTGCATCAGTCCTGCATTTTTTTTTTTTGTCAGAAGGATCCTGGGCTCTCAACTGGCACTGCTCTGCCTGCCTATCTTAGGGTATTCTCAAGTCCTGGCTCTGCTTGTGGGCTCTTTTAGAACATCAAACTTCTGCAGAGCCCTTTGAAATGTCCTTAAGGAACAAGCAATGTGAATGTTTCCCCAGGACCCTCTGCCCCATGTCCATGAGTGTACCAGGAAGAGCCTTGATCCCACATCCACCCTCCTGGGGACAACCTCACCTCAATATACTTTCCTCACTCTTTTTTTTTTTTTTAAAGATTTATTTATTTTAGATTTATGAGTACATTGTTGCCATCTTCAGGTACACCAGAAGAGGGCATTGGATCCCATTACAGATGGTTGGAGGCACCATGTGGTTGCTGGAATTGAACTTAGGACCTCTGGAAGAGCAGTCAATTCTCTTAACCTCTGATCCAACTCTCCAGCCCTTCTCTCCTCACTCTTACATCATCCTTATCCTCAAGCCTGGAAAATTTGCCTTCTAATCCAACAAAAATCCTCAGATTGTCTATGAGTGCCTATCCAGTCCTTTGAACAGGAGGTAGGCACAGCCATTGCAGGCATGACCACAGCAGAGAAAAGGCAAGACAAGGTACCAGAGGGAACTGCAGAAGGTTCCATTGGATGATCGTGGAAACTGCCTGGGGGAGGTGACATTTTAGCAGAGAATGGGATGACCACAATCATAAGTGTGTTGAATAAGAACATTGCAGGCAGGGAGGAGGACCAGCGATCCTAGAGTAACATAGAGTCAGGTAGCTAAGCAGAGGTGGGAAAGCTGAGCTTGGGAAGGCTGAGCATCCTTGAAGGTAGGAAAGGAATTTTACTCTGAGCATGAAGAGTGATAATAGCAGACTTCACAAAGCCCTTCAGTGTAGCTGCATGCAAAATTTAAGGACCACTGTGGCTCCAAGGCAGTGTGAAGAATTCTTATTCTTAAAGCTTCTGGAAGAAAGACACATGACTGTTAGGACAAAAGAGGTGGAAGATGAAACTCCGTTGCCCAGAAAGCCTCATGTACAGTTTGCAGAACTACCTTGGAGCTCTGTGAAGGCAGACTCACTGTGACCCACTTTACAGAGATACGTGTCCTGAATGTCAGCTTCAAACCAGACTGGCTCCAGACAATCCAGAACTGCAGAACTCTGGAGGCCTGCACCCAGGAATTATCAGATGAGGTTATCTGGGGAGCCCGGAGTGTCAGAGTCTGATCAGACAGCCTAAAACAGAGCTGCCCAGTAACCGGAGGGAACCAGGTAGTGCAATTGCAAAGAATGGACAAGAGGGGGCATCAAAGGCAGTGGAAATAAGGCAGGCTTTCTGAATGAACTCTCAAGACTGATTTTTGTCTGGAATAGATGTCGTAGTGGAGTGAGACAGGGTCTGGAGGTCTGGAGAGCATGGGAAATTTACAGGGCTTCCTCGGAAGAACAGTTTGTGAAATTACTAGGAAGATACTGCAGCTTATTAATACAAACTGATAAACACGGCAGGCTTTTGTTTTTATTTTTAAAACAAACAAACAAACAAACAAAGGGCTTGGGGGGGGGTTAGGGTCCAGAGTAGTAAATAACCAGCTCATAGCTCCATAGCATGTGACTCTTACCAACCCCTGTGCCTGACACACCTATATCGCGCTGGTGGTTATGTGAGCTCATTGGGGGAAGGTATGCTAACTCCACATGGGAGGCAGTGGAGCATCATGGCTAAGTGGCTCCAGAGTTGGACCAGCTCAACTTGATCCCCAAGCTTGTGACTTCCAGCCTGTCTCCCATGTCTCATGGGAAGGCTAACCCCTGAGCTTGTACCACAGGCAAGGACAGTGTCTGCCATATAGCATTCACTTGAGAGGTGGCTAGTAATGTCATCAGAGCAGCCAAGTGTCTTGCTCAGAGCCTCATTGGCAGAGCTGGGACTAACAAAAACACCCTGCATATCACTCAACCCCTGGGACTTGATGGTAATAAGCTGATGTGGTTTCAAAACCACCAGGCAAGGTCCCCAGGTACTAGAACTTGGATCTGCTTCCAAGGAGCATCAGGGAATCACAAAACTGGTAAGCAGATCCCAGCATGGTGCTTGCATGTCTGTGTGTGAGTGTGTATGTGTGTGTGAGTGTGTGTGTGAATACGTGTGTATGTGTCTCTAATAATATAATACTGCTCTCTGCCAACTTTAATAGGAATAGCTTTCCTTCAAGAGGAAGACCTTCTTCCCCTCTCTCTTTAAATATAATTTATTTTTAGTTTTTCAAGACAGGGTTTCTCTATGTAGCCATAGCTGTCTTGGAATTCATTTTGTAGACCTTGACCCCACAGATCTGCTTGCTTCTGCCTTCTGAGTGTTGGGATCAAAGGTGTGCACCAGCACTACCTAGTTATTTGCTTTTATTTTATGTGCATTGGTGTTTTGCCTGCCTGCGTTTCTGTGTGATGGTGTTGGATCCCCAGGAGCTGGAGTTACAGACAGCTGCTCTCAACCACTAAACTATCTCTCCAGCCCAGGAATAGCTCTATTAAGATATATTTTAAAATCTATTGTATGAAATTTTATTTCACCAATAAAGTTGGGGCTAAAAACAGATATCAAACTTGAAAGCTGCATTTGATTTAGAATATTTTTGTTGTGCAGTTGGTTGACTGCAGATGCAGAACCCTCAGATACAGACTGTTCTTCATATGAACCAACTCATACAGTGCTGACATCAAAACTATGGAATTTTTCATAAAAGATTATTTTATTATATGGGTCTTTGCCCATATATGAGTCTGTGCTACGTGAATGTCTGGTGCCCTCACTGTCAGAAGAGGGTGCCAGATTCTCTAGAGCTATAGTTATAGACGCTTGTGAGCCACAGTGTGGATGCTAGGACTGAATCCAGGACCTCTGGAAGAGCAGCCAGTGCTCTTAACCACTGAGCCATCTCTCCAGATGCTGGGATAATTTTGTTGGTTGGGTTTTGGTGTGAGGAATGGAACCTGGGGCCTTTTACCTGCTATAGAAGGATTCTACACCACCATCCATGTAAGGCATCCATTCTTATGTAACAGATAAAGACTTAGTAGCCTGAAATGATAACACTGAATATTTATGTGGTACTGAGGATCAAACCTGGGACTTCACATGCGCTGGGCAAGCACACTGCTGACTAAGCCATATTCCCCAGCTGCAGGAGTGGCTCTTCTTCTTCTTCTTCTTCTTTTTTTTTTTTTTTTTTTTTTTTTTTTTTTGAGACAGGGTTTCTCTGTATAGCCCTGGCTGTCCTGGAACTCACTTTGTAGACCAGGCTGTCCTCGAACTCAGAAATCCGTCTGCCTCTGCCTCCCTTTAATCCTCTGCCGGGATTAAAGGCGTGCGCCACCACGCCCGGCATAGGAGTTGCTCTTGCTGTAGCTTTTGACTCTTGCTCACCAGCAAAGCTCCTGCTGGTCACATGCTTATACTTTAGTAACAGGCCAGACTGTTGTTTCTCAGAAGACCTGGGCCCACTTGGATGCAAGTACCCTGCCTTGATTTCCTAACCCTGCCTCTGGCATTCAGGGCTCTGAAAGTAGAACCTCTGGTTAGGCCTGCTGGGGATCTGAGCCCCTGGTATTTGCATACTCAAATGAGGTCTGACCTGGGTCTCTGCCAGGCTCAACCCTAGGTTCAGCTACAAACTCTCTCAGTTCCCACTGGGCTGTATGCCACATCCCTTTCATCCTTGCCACCGTCTGGCTCAGGCTGACCAGGCTCAGCCATTTCTTTGCCTTTTTGACCTTTCGAACAGGCTGTTTCTTTTTGTCTAGAACTTCTTCCTTACCCTCTGCATGTGTGGAATTTCTAACCCCCAGGCTCCTGGAACTAGAGACCTCTTTCTCAGTGAAACCTTCTCTGATGGCTCCTGGACCAGGCTGTGCATTCATTCCCACAGCACCACTGTCCTCCAGGTTTTCCCCCAGAGAGCGGAGAGCAGGAGTTGGTAGAAACTGGCTGTTCATGGAATGTGGCTGTGGGGCAGGTGAGAAAGAATGTTAGCTGGCTTTGTACAGCGTTGGCAATAGAACCCAGGGTGTGTGCACCCAGGAAACCTCTGGACGACTGAACCATTTTTGTTTTGCTTATTTATTTTAAATGGGGGTTTTAAGGTGTGTCCCCGAGGCTTACATAGCCCCCTTCTCTTTGCTGAATTCTTGCTCTTCAGACTCTGAGCCAGGGCCCTGGGGGGAGGTGGTGGGCCTTTAAGAGAGCCCATCATCGTTTAAAGCCTGTGGTCTCATCTGCAAGTGAACTGCATAAAGCCAGTGGTGTTTGCCATTTCATTATTGTGGGAGCCACCCCTCCCCTTAAGCCCTGCAGTTTAGGCTGTAGAGCCTCCCTGGGCTTCAGTTTCCTCACCTGAACTTCACTTTTCTTTCTTCTTTTCTTTTCTTTTCTTTTCTTTTCTTTTCTTTTCTTTTCTTTTCTTTTCTTTTCTTTTCTTTTCTTTTCTTTTCTTTCTTTCTTTCTTTCTTTCNTTTTCTTTTCTTTTCTTTTCTTTTCTTTTCTTTCTTTCTTTCTTTCTTTCTTTCTTTCTTTCTTTCTTTCTTTCTTTCTTTCTTTCTTTCTTTTAATGACACACTGTGCAGCTCAAGTCTAGCCTGGCCCTCCTGATCTTCCCTCTGCCTCCTGAGTGTTATGATTACAGTCATTCACCATTGTGCTCCGTTTGTACTTAAATTCTTCATACCTCTGTTTCAGGTCTGTAAGATGGGATGACAATTACCTTCCTACATTTGCCTGCCAGGACTCTGGGTTTGGCTGCTGTGACTGACTTTGGCCAATAGGGTATTGACAAGTCAGTGCAAACAGAGGCTTACCCACTGCCTGCATCTTGAACAGGTCCCTCTTGGAGCTCTGATACTGGGCTGTGAAGAAATACTGAGGGCTGAGGGGCTACACGGGGAGAAGTTGTAAGGATGAACGTCACCTTGGACATGCTCCTCACGCCACCTTAGTGCATAGAGTGGTGCTATAGTCAGTCCAGAGAATCATAGGAAATATTCAGTGTTATCATTTCAGGCTACTAAGCCTTTATCTGTTACATAAGAATGGATGCCTTACATGGATGGTGATGTAGCTCAAATGTAGAATCCTTCTATGGCAGGTACAAGGCCCCAGGTTCCATTCCTCACACCAAAAACCAACCAACAAAATTATCCCAGGATCTGGAGAGATGGCTCAGTGGTTAAGAGCACTGGCTGCTCTTCCAGAGGTCCTGGATTCAGTCCTAGCATCCACACTGTGGCTCACAAGCGTCTATAACTATAGCTCTAGAGAATCTGGCACCCTCTTCTGGCATCTGAGGGTACCAGACATTCATGTAGCACAGACTCATATATGGGCAAAAGACCCATATAATAAAATAATTAATCTTTTATGAAAAATTCCATAGTTTTGATGTCAGCACTTTATAAGTTAGTTCATATGAAGAACAGTCTGTATCTGAGGGTTCTGCATCTGCAGTCAACCAACTGCACATCAAGAATATTCTAAAAACAATCGCATCTATATTCAGTGTCTATAGACTTTAAGCGGTCATTATCTCTTATACAATACAAAATGATAACTATTTACATAGCATGTATGTTAGATTCCATAAGCCACCTAGAGATGCTTTAAGTAGCATACAAAGGAATGTGCCTAGGCTATTTGCAAATACACTACTTTCTATAGGTGACTTTAGCATACAGAAGTCTTTGAGTACTTGGAGTACTATGACTAGGCCTTGTGTATGTGGGGAGCATGAGTATTCACACAAAAGACACAGAGCATGCAAATGACGTCACCTTTCCTGTCACCTCTCCTGATTGTCGCTGGCACAGCTCACCTGGGCTGAGAAATCAATGAGTTTTGGTAGTGGCTGCTTGCTGCCTTCTTCACTCTTGAGAAAGTCCAGCAGGCTTCCTGCAGAGAGGAGTGAGAAGGAACATGGACTACTACTCCTTAGTGAGAAATAAGTAACAGTTTTTCATAGCAATGGAGATTTTTCCTCTTTGCAGTACAGGGACTGAACCCAGAGCCTCACACACGCTAGGCAAGCACTGAGCTACATCTCCAGCCAACTTTCTTCCTCTTCCTCCTCCTCCTCTCCTCCTCCTCCTCCTCCTCCTCCTCCTCCTCCTCCTTCTTTTTCCTCCTCCTTCTTCTTCTCCTTCTTCTTTCTCTTGTTTGTTTTTTGAGACAAGGCTTCTCTGTGTTGTCCTGGCTGTCCTGAAAGTCAATTTGTAGACCAGCCTGGCCGGCCTTGAACTCACAGAGATCTGCTTGCCTCTGCCTCCCAAGTGCTGTGATTAAAGGCAAGCCGGGTATGACTTTCTTCTTGAGATAGTGCCTTGTTATGTTGTTCAGAATGGTCTCTGATCCCCGGACTCCAGCTATTTTTCTACTCCAGCTAGTAGACTAGTCTCGACTCCCAGCGTTCATCCCTGCCCAGCCGCAGTGCTAGTTAAAGACACATCTACTTACTGCTCCTAGTGTCTGAGTGCTAGAGCTTGAATTTTTCTGAAAGGACTTTTTAGTTGCTTACTAACTCTTTGGCTGATGCAGCCCCATGAACCTGGGTGTCCAGGGCATGGCTTTAGAAAGCTGGCTGGTTGTAGATTTGTAGACTTGAAAAGTAGAAAAAGCTTTGAGTTTTCAAGTCACATTGGATGTTGTTGTATGAGATGTTTATCCAGAAATGACCAGGGACTGAAAATGACTATAAACCAACTGTTCTAAAACTAACTAACTAACTCACTTACTCACTCTGAGAAGCCAGGTGTGGAGACACACATCTGTAATCCCAGCACTTGAGACACTGAGGCAGGACAGCTACAAGACTGAGGTGTTGTACCTTTGGCCATGAACTCCGTGACAATAAAGATGGGCTCCTGAGAGACCACGGCGTGTAGCTTCACCAGCTTGTCATGCTGCAGTGTCTTCATCAGGTTGGCCTCGGCCAGGAAGGCCTCCACAGACATGCTCCCCGGCTTCATTGTCTTCACCGCCACTTTGGTGTGCTTGTTGTAGGTGGCTGGGGAAGCATGGAGCATGGAGGGTAGTTAGGACCCAGCTGCCCTGGAGGAGCCCTCCCTGCCCATCTTAGGCCTTTAAGACACAGAGAGGGCACAGCTGTGGCCTGGACATCGGTTCCCTGCCTAGCTGAGTACAACTGAAACACCTAACTAAGTTCTCTTGGCTGTCTTCCTCACCTGCTAAATGGAAGGGATAAGCTCTCACTGAAGGGCTATTTGCAAGACTGTAAACTCCTCCAGTCTGGGCTTGGGACACATGCTTGTCATTCTAGACACTTGTCACTCTCAAGACAGTGAAGTAGGAGGACTGGAGACTCCAGGCCAGCCCATGACTCAGAAGACAAAGGCTGAGACTGGACCTCAGTAGCACAGAACTTGCTTAGCGCATACAGGATACTGAGTTTAATCCCTGGTACTATAACAGTAATGATGGTAGTAACCCTTAAGCCACCAGTTAGACTGTGACATGAGCCTGCATAGCGTGTAAGCTTAACACTGCCTTGAAACAAATGCCAGATTCACTATGTCCCATAGACTCTGCTTGGCCTGATCATGCCTACTTTTCTGTCATCCACCAAGATCACCTCCGACACATGCTCAAACTAGAGACTGAACCAGGGTCTCATACTAGGAAAGTGCTCTACCACTGAGCTATATCCCAGCGCCCTTTTCATGTTTTATTTTGAAGCAGGGTTTTACTAAGTTCTTCAGGTTGGCCTTGAACTTGAGTCCTCCTGTCTCAATATAGTAGCCGGGATGGTAGGCATATATCACTAGGCCTGGCTCAATAAATTCACTCTTGCTTTCTTTAAAAAATAAAATAAAATAAATTACTCCATCTCTGTCTGTCTGTGTGTGTCTCTGTATGTCTCTCTGTCTCTCTCTCTCTCTCTCTCTGTGTGTGTGTGTGTGTGTGTGTGTGTGTGCATACCTGTAGGTCATAGAATGATCTTTGCCAGCAGTTCCTTCTTTTCAGTGTGGGTTTCTGGGTTTGAACTCAGATCATCAGGTTTTTGCAGCAAGCCCTTTTACCCAGTGAGCCATCTCTCTGGCCTCACTCTGGCTTTTACACAGGAACCATTCTGCATACACCTGTTCCTCAAGTCCTCAGCCGCAGGGACTGGCCACATGCTGTTCTCTTGCCCCATCCCACCCTGCTCCATTTGGTGGCTCTGCTTTTATACATGCTTTTCTTTCTCTGTGTGCCTTGGATGCCGGGAAGCTCAAATCCACATCTGTGGTGTTTGTAGTGAGAGCATGGGGTCTCACGGGACGGTTCTTTTTGTTTGTTTGTTTGTTTTGTTTGCCCCAGCTTTGCTCCTCAAATCTGTCTTTCCTCCTTGCACTTCCTTATGGCTTCATTTACTTAGCACCTGGCATGTAGCAGGCGGGCTTTTGGTAAATGTAGTTGAGCCACAGGCTTTGAAAACTTTATCTGGCTGAATGTTTGCATCTCTACAAGCTGCCGCCTTTCCATCTGCCACACAGAGGAGTGTTAACACGGTGGGCCAGGTATTGTGACTATCTACCTCCCCATGAAACATAAATTGCTGTTCTCAAGGTACTGGGCCAAGGACCACAGGGGTGTGCCAGGCCTTTCTGGTGTGCCATCATGTCTGGAATGTCACTGGAATGACATTGTGGCTCATGGTCTGAACAGTTTAGTCTTTAGTTGCCAGCATTGGACTCACCTGAAAACCCAAGCCCTTTCCCCTCACTATGAATTTTCACCATCACAAGAGGCACCGAGTATGTTGGCCCCACAAGGTAACCCGCTCCCAACTCCACACGACAGAGAAACCACCCCATCCAGGACTCAGGCAGTTCTTTGACCTTCAGGCCTGGCCACAAAGGCAAATTAGTGATTTCCTAGTAGACAATTTGGTTTGCTATCTGAGGAGTGGCCTCCTGTGGTTATTATTTAAATTCCCCCCTGCTGGGTGATAGCCCCGTACCCCCAGGGCCCTCCCAGTGCGGGCTTTGTGGACTCTGCCCCCCCCCCTCCTTACCCATCCACACTTCTCCAAATTGCCCAGCTCCGAGTTTCTTCTCCATCTGGAGGGATTCTCGAGGTATCTCCCAAGCATCTTTCTCCCATGGCTTCTGGGGTTTGGGGGACACACAGGGCACTGACAGCTTCTGGCAGAGCCCATCCTTCCCCTCTGAAAGAGAGTGCCCAGTCAGCAGGTGGGACATTCCCCAAATCTCAGAGCATGATGAAACGACGCCTGTATACCTCCACCCTCATGTCCAACCGGCCTAAACTTCAGGGGTGCCCAGTGTGACTGCCTGGCAAAGCCAGGAAATCTGAGTGCAGAACTGCATGCCACCTGGGTTCTAAGAAACAGGCCCCTCCCAGTGGAGGCTCATGGTATGATACAGCACTTGCCTAGCAAGCAGTAGACCCTGGTTCCTTCTCCAGAACCAAACGACCATTGCAAAGCAAACCAAGGTGCTGAGGAATAGAAGCTGTGGCTAGTGACTGCATCACAGCCGGGCCACACTGCAGTGACGAGCAGTTTGGGCTCTTCAGTCAAATGTGGAGGCATGGCCTTGAGCAAGACTCACTTTTGTAGTGGAGCACGAGTTCCTGCAGGCTGCTGAAGGTGCTCCTTGGAGAGATGTAGAAGCCCCCACTGTCCAGCGTCCGGATCTTATAGTGCTTCACTGTGTCTCCGTGCTGGGGGTCAAAGTCTCGAACAGACAACGAGTAGCTCCCTGCATTGGTCCAAGAGAAGCACCTCAGAATGGCACCTTGGAAGCCTGCTACCTGATGTCAGTACCTTGACATCCTTATGATGCCCCCCCCCCATAGGTCTCTGCTGGCAGCGACTGGGCATGCGCCACCTGAGCAGAGGCTAACGTCATTAAGAGTGGGCTGAGGCATTGGGCTGCCTGGGTGCCCATCCCAGCTCTGCAGTTCTCAGCTGTGAGCCCTTGGCTAAATGACCACTGGACCTTTTTATGCCTTAGTTTCCTCGCCAGTAAAATAAGAGTCATTATGCCTTTCCCTCATCAGTTTGCCCCATGATCAACAGAAGTAATACTTGTGACTTGGAAAAGTAAGCTGACTGTCATTATTGATTCATTATTTCTGATCCATCATCTATTCATCCATCCATCTATCTATCTATCTATCTTCTATACCATTTATCTGTCTGTATCTATTTAGTGAAGAAAAAGCCAGGATACTATACTAATTTGAGGGAGGGAGTGAAGGAAGAAGGGAGGGAGGGAGGGAGAGAGAGAGAGAGAGAGAGAGAGAGAGAGAGAGAGAGAGAGAGATACAAATAAAAAGAAAGAACAAAAAAAATCTGGTCTGATTACTAAAGTGTGAAAACACTGTAGTCAGCTGCGTGGTACCCAGGATGCTCTTATGTGAACACCTGCAGCTGGGAATATGTGACTTTACATGACAGTGTCCAGGGGGTCCCACCGAACTCAGAGGGGTCTTTAACAGAGGGAGGCAGTTCGTGAACGTGCTGGTGGAACTAGGTGTTGGAGAGGAACAGCCATGAGCCAAGCAGCACGTGTGGCCTTTCAAAGGCCACAAGGACAGAAAATGAAATGGAGCCCTGCCCCCTGCCTCACAAGCCTCCAAAATGAGCCAGCCCCACAGACACCTTGACCAGAGCCCAGCTAGCCCAGACTCTTGGTTTCCAAAACTGAGAGATCATACAGATGTGTGGCTCTAAACTGTCCAGCTTGCAGTAAGCTATGACTTGGATTGTCACGCAGACCAGAGACACACAAGCCTTCCAATCTGTGACCGCAGTCCACCACGTGTGAGCTATGTAACCTAGCTCCCCTGGCTTTCATTTTTCCTCCTTCTTATAATAGCACAATGTCATTGAGGGAAGTTTAGATTGTTGAATGACAGCTGACAGCAAGCCAAGCTGTTCTAAGCATGCTGGCCAAACGAACAGTGAATGACGGGGAACAGTGTGCGTTTTCATCAATTAAAATTACTTGGATCGTATCATTCATCACAGTGAATAGTCCCATGAGGCAGATGCTTTATAGACTTATCGGCCTCACTTTACAGGTGACATACTCACTTGGAGTCACACAGCTGGCAAGTAGTACATTTGGGTTCCAAGCCTGTCCAGTTGACTCCAGGGCCCCTTCTTAGCCTATCCCAGTCACGGGGAGCCTGGTGTACCTGGTGCTAGACAGCGTGTGCAGGATCTGGAAAGCAGCCAAGCACTTGGGACCATGTTCTAAGTCAGGCAGGTCCCCAGCAAGCCCTCACTTCCAGGGGGCTGTGGAAGCAAGCCCAGTCCATTCTCCTGTCCACAGGTCTGCCACGGGCTGTTGGTTTCTTTGCTTCTCAGTAGAACTAGACAGGCCAATCACTAAACTACTCTAGGTACAGCAGGAGACAAGCTGGCCTCCCTGCAGCCTAAATGCTCGCAGACCTCAGACAGAGACCAAATGGCTGGTCCCAGACTCTCAGATGCCTTGATGCCCCCCAAACTATGTGCCTCATAGTACCAACTAGGTCACACTTTATACAGCTGGCCTGGCCTGTTCCAATCAAGTGGTCTGAGTTCAAAGAGCCAAAGGCTCACTGTGCACATGGAATCTGAACTCATGCACACAGCATGTGGCACTGCTGTCCCAGGGAAACTTACCCAGGGGAGTGCCAGTCGGAACCAGCCTATGTGGTTCAAGGTGATTTTTTTTTTTCTTTAGATGATAGGGTTTCTTCGTGTAGTCCTGGATGTTCTGGTTCTCGCTCCATAGACCAGGTTGGCCCTGGACTTAGAGATCCTCCTGCCTTTGTGTAGTCCTGGATGTTCTGGTACTTGCTCCATAGATCAGGCTGGCCCTGGACTTAGAGATCCCCCTGCCTTTGTGTAGTCCTGGATGTTCTAGTACTCGCTCCATAGACCAGGCTGGCCCTGGACTTAGAGATCCCCCTGCCTTTTCGGTGTTTTTATTTTATTTTTAAACTCTGGTCACCCATTCCAGATGACTCCTTGCCAACACGGAGATTTTGGGACAAAACTCTTGACACCAGTCACATCTTCCCATCCACATGCCCACAAAAGAGCTTCCTCCCTTACATCTTATGGGGTAGGGGACATGCATGTCACTGTCATGCTTGTAGAGGTCAGAGGACATCTTCAGCTGTAGGTCCTTCCCTTTTATTGTGTAGGTTCTGGGGATGGAACTCAGCTTGCCATGACCTTGGGCATCTCCAGCTGAGCCATCTCACTACCCCTTCCCCATCGAGAGAGAATTTTAGGTGAGTCCCAGAGGCACAGGGCCAGGCCCTGTTTTGGGTCAAGTTCTATCTCACATAGCACTGTTTCCTCTCCTGGGAGGAATGGGACTTGTGGACAGGACAAAGTAGTGTGGCTATTTAAAACAGACCAGGATCTAGTGGGGACCAAGTTTCAGCATGATGTTTGTTTGCTTTTGTGGCTCAAGCCACTTCTGATCATCTAAGCCTGCATCTTCTAAAACTAGAAGCTACCTAGTACAGGCCCTTAACCCTCTTCTTGCTCAGAGCAGCAAATGACAGGAAAAAACTTGGCAGTATGGCCACTTGACTGAGCTGTTCAACCCTCCTCAGAGAACTTCCCTAGGGTCAGAGAGGCGCCTTGCCTGGGCACAGGAGGAGGGAGGGCTGGCATCACCTTTGGTGGTCTCACTGTCCCGGATCATGAAGGAGCCCAGCATGTTGCCTGGAGCCAGGAGGTGGCGCTCTGCATCCTTCCGGCTGATCCCCTTGAAGAACCACCTGTCGGGAATGAATGAGGGACAGTGAGACTCAGGATGGACCAGCCTGCCCTGCTCACGTGCTGCCCCAGGCCATACAGAGCACAGCCCACTCAGACCTCGGAGCCCAAGCACCTGACCTCAGGAAGCATCGGTTTTCTTACTTTTGGGGGGGTGGGTCAGTGGGAAACAGCTATTATTTTTCTTCTTTGCTATTTTAGGTACTTATGGAAAAGTTCATGTCGTAGTGCCTGAAGTTCTTTTCATCCTCACGAGAATAAGGAGCAGCTCGTGTACCACAATGGGGAGAGAGTCCCGAACAGATATCAGCATGCTTGACGCAAGCCTGCCAGGTGACTTTTGTTCTATGGGTCTCTGCTGCCTAAGTTATCAATAAGGGAGAAAGATAGCTAACATTCATAATTCCCCCCCCCCCTTTTGATACAGCACTTTATTATATAGCTCTGCTGTTCTGGATCTCACTATGTAGACCAGGCTAGCCCTGAACTCAGAGATCCATCTGCCTCTGCCTTCCGAGTGTTGGGATTAAAGAACTGTGCCACTAAGCTTAGCTCATTTGTCAATTAAAAAATTATTAATTTTCTCTCTCTCTCTCTCTCTCTCTCTCTCTCTCTCTCTCTCTCTCTCTCTCGTGTGTGTGTGTGTGTGTGNGTGTGTGTGTGTGTGTGTGTGTGTGTGTGTGTGTGTGTGGGCATGTGTGATCTGGTACCCAGGGAAGCCAGAAGGGTGTGAGATCCCCTAGAGCTGGAGTTACAGGCAGTTGTGAACTTCCATGTTCGGGTTGGGAACTGAACTTGAGTGGTTCGGAAGGGCAGCCCGTGTTCTTAACCATTGAGCTTCCGCCCCAACTCATCAAGAGCTTATAATGCACCTGGCTGTACGTGATCATCACCTTTATTCTTCTTATTTTATAGTGCTCATAGCAGAGAACAGAGAAGATAAGGGGCTTGTCTCGGGGTACACAGCTTGGAAGTGGAAGAGTCAGGATTAGAACCTAGGCAATCTAACCCCAGAGCCAGGTGTGAGGGCTCAACACTTGAGAGGGAGGCAGACAGTGTGTGTGCAGACAATAATAAAAAAAGCAACGTCCCTTTTTGCCGGTGGGATATGTTCAGAAGGAAGTGAAAAGGCCTCTCTGAGAGAGTCACAGAGGGACCATTTTGGACAGGTCTGAGACCTGAAGCATGGGAATGACCCAGCCAAACCAAGAGCCCCAGGCAGAGGGTGCCACACAGGGGAGAGAGTGTGTGCAGAGATGCTAAGGTGGCAGGCCAGTTTTGCTCCGGCCACCTTCTGGAAGGCAGAACTGGAACACTTACTCCTCAGTTTCCAAAGAGTTAACTCGAGCCACATAGTTGCTTGGGATGTAGCCTTCCTTCCGGGTAGCCAGGGACCGTGCTTTCCACCACTCTCCAGCCCTAAGGAAACAGAGGGAGAGAGGATCAGCCGGTGCAGAAACCTTCTTCAGTCTGCTGTGGCCCCCCACTTGGGCCTAGAAGCTCTCCTTCCCACCCTCAGGAAGCAAGGAGGGTGGGGGTGGGGTACCTAGCCTGTGCTGAGGAGTCTCCACAGGAGTCTGGGCTGAAACCACAGACTGGGTCTTTGGATCCATTTTTTTTCCTGGACTTGTGTCCTTGGCTGGACTACCTGACCCAATCCAGGACCTGTGTCCTAGAAGCACTCACGCTGGTTCAGTTTCGGCCCAAAGGAGAAGGCTTCGGGCTCAAGAGTTTGGCTACACATGACGAGGTATCATTCCCAGATCTCAGTACATTCGGAACTCTTGTAAGAGGTCCTGATGCTGAAGAGGCTGTGACTGTCACAGGTGGGGAGCTCAGAGACCCTGGGATTTCTGAAGGGGCCAGGCCCACAGGGCAGCCTGGAGCCCAGACACTTAGGCCTCCATCACTTCGGAAGGCTTTGTGGAGAGCCTGTCAGAGAGGTCATAGTTTTCATCTCTGGTTTGGTTACTAAGAGGTAGGTCCTATATGGTGTTCAGTCAGATTCTCATCATTTACTCCCAGAATTTGGCTGTTAGGCTCTTTAAGGATGCAAAACAGAAGTGTAGCTAAGCCCTGCAGGTGGGTGTGTCTCAAGGGAGACCAGGCTAGAACTCACTCCTCCAGCACCACCATCTGGTCTCCCTTCTGGAAGCTGAGGTCTTCACGGTGAATAGCCTCATAGTCGTACAGTGCGACCACAATGGTATCCTCAGAACCTGTCAGGAAGGGAGATGCCAAGATGGGTCCCCGTGCCATCCCTGCCCCCAGTTCCCGACTCCTTTGTACCAGAGCAGCCCCCTGTGCTGGGGCCTGTGCTGGTTAGAGCCTTCAGGGATCTGTTCACACCACTGGACAGCATTCTAGAAAGACAAGAGCCCGGGCAAGGAGCTCAGGTAATTCAGAGGCTATTCAAGGATGCTGGTTAGTTTTTGTCACCTCGACACAAAGTAGAGTCACCTGGGAAGAGGGAACATCAAAGATAGAGTAGGTCAATCAGATTGACTGGTGGGGAAGTCTGCAGGGATTTTTTTTTCCCTTCTAGATTGATGGTTGTTGTGGAGGGATTGATGGTTGGCTGGCCCACTAGGGACCGTGCTGCCCCTGAAGAGTTGCTTTTGGGTTGTATAAGAAAGTATGTTGAGCAAACCAGTAAGCACCTTTTCTCTGCTTCAGTTCCTGCCTCTAGCTTCCTGCTGGGTTCCCGTTCTGACACTCCGATTTCCCTCAGTGACAGACTGTGACCCACAGATTGCAAGATGAAATAAACCCTCTCCTCCCCCAAGTTGCTTTTAGTCAGAGTGTATTAATCACAGCTTCACAAGAACCAAGTACAGATGACTTTGACTTTTCCCCATCAGTTACAACTCAGAACCTAAGCTTGTGGATGTATCCGATGCCGAGACCCCTGCTTCCAGATACTCACCCTCCACAGACCCTGGGGACATGCTGTTGCTGTTGTTTGGCCCCTGCAGGAAGAAACAGGAAAAGGACATGGGTCTGAAATTGTGAGGCGCCTGTGTTGAAAAGGTCACCCTTTTCAACCCACCTGGGTCTTGGTAGGAGAGAATTACAGACATAGGCAGGGTCAAATGGCATGATAAAGAACAGAGTCTGAATATGGATGGGGCTATCTTAACGTGTGATCGGGACCCTGGCCTTGAAATACTGGGAAGGGCTGGGTTGATCCTCCCACCCAGAGAGGGAACCGGTCCAGATCTGTGTTGTTTAGAGATGCCTGATGGTACCTTGGGTCTACCAGGTTTCTCACGGACAGACTCCATCATGTGCATGGAGCAGTCTGACCAAAGGGGCACTGCCATCAGGACCACAGGTCTCCAAGTATCATTTAGATGACATCACACAAATTCCTGGGTGAAAACGGCGACTTCTGCTGACCATCCCATTACTGAAGCTGGACATGGCGGTGCACATATGTAATGCCAGCACTGGGAACCGAGCAGGATTCCCGTGTGTGCCAAGCATCCTGGACTAGATAGACAGGGAGAGCCTGTCTTCCAAAGCAAGCACACGCAACTCATCATGTCTATATAAAGCACGTGTATGTATTTCCTGTGCATACATATATGGTAGTGTGGTGGTAAATCCACAGAAAAGGGTTTTTATGTGTCCACAGCAAACTGACATTGATTGTTGCTTTTAGGGGATGTGGCACTTGCAGGGCTCCATAAGTCACGACTTCTCATCGTCAATAAGAGGGTGCCTCATGTCACACATGCTGTGAGACATTTGAGGAAGCACTGAGAGATGCTTGTTTTTTGTTTTGTTTTGAAAGACTCTCAAAGGTTCTGTAAGATGTCCTGTAAGATGCCTGTGTCATCCTGGGTTTCTCAAACAGACATACTTTCTTAACTTACTGCCACCTCTGGCCGAGCACCGCACAGGAGGGAATAACTTGACAACTTGCACCCCTTCAGCTGTCCTCAGAGTCAGGCCATACACATCAGGAGAAGATCCAGGAATGGCTTCTTAGGGCAACACTACCCAGATCAGGATACCAGCAGTGTGAGAAGTTTGTATAGCCACAGGCTGTGCTAATGGAGGCCACGTGCAAAGAGAGAGGTGATCATGACATTCTCCTCCCTTTCCCAGGCACAGTCCTGCTCTGAGCCTCACGATTAAGAGACTGAGGACTTGTGGGACAGAAGTCTAGGCCTCCTGTCCTGAAAAAGAAGGCTCAGAAGGGCTGGACCCGAGTTTGATTTTGCCTTCTGTCTGTGAGCTGTCACTGTGTGAAGGGACTGGATGTGTTTGGGGGCAGGCTTGGGATGAAGAAAGGGGGGCTATGCATAACTGACCTCCTTTTAACATGAGGAAGAACTTAAAAAAATATCATGTGTGTTCTGTGAGTGCATGATGTGTAAGTGTGGCTGCTGCTGCTGCTGTCATAGTGCGCATGCGCTTGTCGGAAGGGACCGGTGGACTCGTTTCTCTCCTTCTACCTTTATGTGAGTTCTGGGGTCTTAACTCAGGCAGTTAAGCTTGCAATGCAAGCGCCTTTACTCCTGACCCCTCTCACTGACCCAGGGAGAGCTTTCTTGCTTACTTACTTAGTATTTTATGTGTCTTTGTGTTTTGCCTGTGCATATGTCTATGTGAGCATGTTGAATCAGACAGAAGTGAGTTGCCATGCGAGTTCTCTGAAAGAACAGTCAGTGCTCTTAACCTCTGAGCCATCTCTCCAAACCCCAGGAAGAACTTCTTAAGGGACCAGTGATTGAAGGGGTGCACTCCACTTTGGGAAGCACTAAGAATGGTGGGCTCCCCTCGCCACTCGCAAATGAAGAAAGGATCAGGGGCTGCAGAGCAGCCACAGCACCAGGTTTGGAGTTAAAAGACCCTGGACTCGATGGCTTTCCAGAACCACCGAGATTCTTTGAACCCTGATGACAAGCAGCATCCTCCTGCTTCCTAGGTCCAAGTGAAGATTGCCAGGGACACAAAATGCTCCTTGTGCCCTGTCACAGAGAGAGACAATAGTGGGACAGAGTGGGAGTCTGGAGAAGATACTAACAATTACACCTGCTACGCAGCTGTGAGTACAGCCATGTCCACCGCTCCTGTCATTTCCTGCTGTAGTGCTTTCAGTGGCTGTGTGGGACCAGCCACCTGCTGTGGCTGCCACCACTATTACCCTATGACTACCTCAACCACAGCACCTGGTGTGAGCGTTCACCTCTGCCTCAGTAACTTTCACTTTTATGCTCCTGCCAACCATGTGGTCTTTGTTAGGCCATTCTTCCTCCAGATTCATCCACTTGTTTTGTTTTTTTGAGACAAGATCTCTCACTGGCAGAACATCCTCGGATTAGATTAGGCTGTCTGACAGCATGCCCCAGGAATCTGCTTGCCTCTGCCTCTCCACTGCTGGGATTAAAAGTCTTCCTTCCTTCCTTCCTTCCTTCCTTCCTTCCTTCCTTCCTTCCTTCCTTCCTTCCT
>NC_034592.1:135447262-135485967 GCF_900095145.1 Mus pahari | reverse complement strand
CTTTCTCTTTCTCTTTCTCTTTCTCTTTCTCTTTCTCTTTCTCTCTCTCTCTCTCTCTCTCTCTCTCTCTCTCTCTCTCTCTCTCTCCCTTCCTCCCTTCCTCCCTCCCTCCCTTCCCTTCACTTTATTCCTTCCTTTTTTACACATGAGTTCTGGAGATGGGTTCTTATGCTTGTGTGGAAAGCAGTGTATGGACTGAGCTACCTCTTCCCATCAGGCGTCACACCTTCTATTGACTATTCTCACTGTTGCTCCTACCACCACCATGGTGGTCCACATAGGCACAAGCATTTGAACACTTGGCTCCTAAATTGACAGCCCAGTTTGGGAGGCTTAGGAAGTGTGGCCTTGCTGAAGGAAGCGTGTCACTGGGGGCTGGGGGCTGAGTTTTGAGAGTTAAAAGACTTATACCATTCCTGATTCCTTCTCTATGGCTCGAGATGTTAGAGCTCAGCTGCTGCTCTGGCTGCCATAGCTGCCAGCGGCTGCCTCTGCTCCACCATCATGGACTCTAACCCTCTGGAACTGTGAGCCCAAATAAACTCCTTCTTCTACAAGTCACCCCGGTCCTGGTGTTTTATCACAGTAATAGAAAGTAACCAAAATAGCCACTATTGCTTTTTTGTTGTTGTTGTTTTGCATGCATATGATGTATGTTTATGTGTGTTCACATGTGTGTAGATGCACATCTGTGCACAGGTATGTGTCTACATGGGTTCATGCATGTATGGAGTCCCCGAAGTTGATGTCTTTTTTCATTACTTTCTGTCTTATATTGAGGCAGGATGTCTCACTTTCTGGCCAGATGTCAGTCTTTCTGGCCAGCTTACTCTGCAGATGCTGTGTCTCTGCCTCTGCGTGCTGGGATTATAGGCCCTGCTGGGGATTTAAACTCTGGCCCTCACCCTTAAGCAATAGTTCTTTATCTACTGAGCCATCCCTCAGCCACTGCTGCTGCTCTCCTTGCTTGATTGCTGTTGCAGGGCAGATGGACAGCCACGCTACCACTGCCATCATGGGTCTGCTTGCATGCTGCTGCCAGTGCTGCAGAGCCCAGGCTCAAGGAACACACTCAGTTGACTGAGAGGCGGAGCCCTGGGCCAGGACACGGCCACCAATAAGAAACAGCTTCCATGCCTGGGGAAAGCATCCTAGAGGTAGGTGGCTTGTGGGTGTCATCTCATTTGGGGAAGAAAGGGTTTAAAGCCCCTGTGGCAGGTGCAGGACAGTTCCCTGGGATGCCATACTCACCAGCTTGTTGGGGGACGTGGGATCCGGCACATACACAGGGCCCTTCTGATTGGCACTTGACTCTGTTTTTGAGGCCTTGCTTCCATCTCGGAGGAACCTGGACTTCACACAGCCCATCCTGTAGCCAACAGAAGAGAAGACAGGGGGAGCTGAGGCTGGGAAGAGCCCCACAGGGGTCTTCACATTCCCACCCTGCCTGACAGCCCTGAGCGAAAGCACTAGGGTCCTCGGCTTCTCCCTGGCTCATCAGCCAAGGTGCTTAGCTTAGCCAGAGCCCACAGGGACTCCAAGGACCAGCAGGATAGGGAATCCATGAGGGAGAACTGTGAGAACAATGGGAATGGCACGGCGTGGAGCAGCAATGGGAACAGCACGGCAGAGCTGTGGAGCAGCAGTGGGAATGGCAAGGCATGGAGCAGCAACGGGAGCGGCACGGCAGAGTTGTGGAGCAGAGTGAGTGGTGGATGCTATTAGCCCTGTGTCAGGAAACAGCTGATTCCTGGCCCCTGCACCCCACTGCACCTCATTTATCGTTCCCACCTAACAAGTTCCCTACTGCAGAGCACTCCAAGCCTGTGGCAACGGGGAGCACTCAGCCTAGCCTCTGGATGGCACCCCAGCACCGAGAGGAGCATGATACAGGATAATACTACACTGTCATCATGTGTCCCAACAATGAAGATGAATAACATGGCTCCAATAATCCAGAATAATACCTGGACATCATCTTCCTCCATCCTTCCATCCTTCCTCTTTCCCAGGCCTCCTTCCTTTCCTCCTCTTTCTAGTGGGTTTATCTGGTCATTCATTCATTCATTCAAGTTGCACTTTTTTTTAGAGGGTCTCCTATCTCCCAGGCT
The DNA here is from genome assembly GCF_900095145.1 of Mus pahari. NCBI lineage: Eukaryota > Metazoa > Chordata > Mammalia > Rodentia > Muridae > Mus > Mus pahari. The sequence continues at coordinate 135,483,856 of NC_034592.1, read as the reverse complement.
GGCCTCCAACTCCTCTATATAGCAGAAGATGACCTTGAACTTCTGATTCTCCTGTCTCCATCTCCCAAGTGCTGGCATTACAAGCATGCAGCATTACGCAGAGTGTATGTGGTAAGATGGATCCCAGGACCCTGTGCATTCTGGATAACCGATCTTTCAACTGAGCCCCATTCCTTGACCATGAATAAGACAGAACAGCTCATGTCCTACAGAGCTTAACTGGAGATGAGTAAGAGGCACAGGTAACAAAGCAGTGAATAGGATACTGACATGTCAAATTTGGTGACAAGTGTGAAGGCAGCAAGAGATGATGCTGTAGGAAATAGCTGGGCGGGGCTCTGGTGACTGATGGATGGGAAAGGCTGGGCAGGGCCCTGGGGATTGACAGATGGGAAATGCCTTTCTTGGGTGAAATTAGCCCAGGTTTCTGAGTAACATGGTTGACTCTCTGAAGGTAGAATGTGCCAGGTAGTGGGGCCAGCAAGTGCAAAGGAGCTGAGGTCGGGATGTCTTTGGAGAGATGGAGCTCTTCAAGCAGGAAACGTCTGTTACGAGGCGACCACATCTCACAGGCCTGGGAGGAGGGGGCCAAGTGTGCAGACTTTGGGGATCAATTTGTGCTTTTTACTTTACTTTAATTTTGTTTTCCAGATTGGCCATTGAGCCTCCCCCCATTGAGCTATATCTCCAGTGCATCAATCTGCACTTTAAGCTGAACCATTGGTTACCGGATGAAGTACAGAGGACTCTAGAAGCAGGCCGTGGGCCTTATGGGAGATTGCTGTGATTGTCCAGCCATGGGTGACAGCAGTTCTGGGGGGCTAGAACCCCATCTTTTAGGGGGTATATCTCTTAGACATTGCTGCCATATTAACTTAAGAGGAAACATTCACCCGTTTGTTTTGTTTTGTTTGTTTGTTTGTTTTGTCTTGCTATGTAGCCCAGGCTAGCTTCAAACTCAAATTTGTCATGCTTCAGTCTCCTAGTGGCAGGATTGTCACTGGGTATCACCACACCCAGGTACTAGTAACTGGAGTCAAAACTTAACTGTCGCAAGCTAAGGGCACAGCTCAGCAGTAGAGGGGCAATAGCCCGCGTGAGATCCTGGACCTGAGACCCAGGCTGGGTTGGATCCCCAGCACGGCATACACAGAAACTTCACTGTAAAAATGGCTAAAGCCTTTCTTTTCTCTACACGGGCCCATATGTTTGCTGAGAAAGTGGGCTGCAAGCTACTGTAGGAGGAAGTGCTGGCTTCCCCAGGACTGCACAGTCAGTTCTGAGTTGTTGAGAACTTGGTTCCATTATGACCATAGCACTTGAACACACTGCATCGCATCTGACCGCAGAAGTTAAGAAGGCTTGGGCCTGGACAGTACTTGTACGGGAAAGCTCAGTTATACTTAAGTTGTTAGAGGCTGAACTACGTGAGACCCCCATCTCAAAATAAACAAAAGCAAAGGACCAACATGATTTCTTGTAGTTACTGGTGTTTGTCTATCCTGGGAAAGGCTTCCTGGAAGGCTGCATCGTTAATTTGAAATTTTACCACAATGGATCAACTGCTTTCTCATTTAAATCTGAAATCAGCATCTCTGATTTGTGACAAAACGTTCTAGAAAATCAAGCAGCATCTTGTGTGTGTTTACACTGCACCAGATCACAGAACATTTGGTACCCACGCTTTGATCAGCTAGAGGAACTTGCTGTGTGAGGCAGGGCAGTGACAGATGCAGCTGTGAGCATGCAGCAAAGAATCCCTAGGTCCCAATCATAGAGTGCATATTAAGTAAGCATCATTTACATGGCTGATTAACATATTTATGAAGACCCAACCCCAGACCCCTCTCAGGAAGGAAGGTGGGTGGGGTCCTCTTTTCTCTCTCTTTCTCTCTTCCTTTCCTGGTGCTGTGGATGGAACCCAGGACAGCATGAATGTCCAGCAAGAACCCTACCACTGAGCTATGTCCCCAGCCTGAATGGTGGGGGTGTGCTTTGTCTCACGGGCTGGGGGGGAGCTGAGAGAAGTGAAAGTGTGGGCCCAGGAACCCCACAGAAACCTCAGCCCTAATATTTCCATTTATGAGCAGATGTGTCACCAGGTGGGGGTGCGTGGTGGGAGGTGTGACTCAGTGGCATGGCACTTGCTCGGCAGCAAGGCGCCTTGGGTTCAAGCCGCATCCCCTAAAAGATAGCAAAGGAGCCTCGGCAGAGAGGCAGGGTAGCCTGATGTTCCCTTGGCTCAGAGCTGCAGCCACTACACACAGCAGGAATGTCTGAAACAGGAGATTCCTGTCACTTTGGAGCAGGTACCCATGTGCCATGGCTTGCATGCAGGGGTTTCAGAGGACAACCGTGGCTGCTGACCTTCCCCTTCCACTGTGTTTTGAAACAGGTCCTTGTGAAGGAGAATTCCTGGAACTGAGTCTACAAAAGCTGATTGATAACATCTCCACCGATGTAGAAAGGCTACAATGTTGCAGGTCCAGAGCCCAATTACAGGTGATCTTGATTCTCCTAGATAGCCATTCCTTAGCCACCTATAACAGCCAGTGGCTAACAGATAGAAACCTTCTGTAAAGTATTGACTTAACAAGCCCCTATTTTTCCACCATTCAAAGGGTTAAGGAAGCTGTCAGCCAGCGTCTGAAGCCCACAGCAGAGCTTTTCCCACTTTGCTGTAGCCACCTAACTCACGTGCCCACTGATGCATTTGAAAAGCGTCATGATTCATAGTTCTCTTTGTCTTGTTACTATAAAAACTTCACGAGACTACTTCCATGTTGGAACATGGAATTTGGGGTGACCTAAATCTGCATTCCTGACTATGGCGCTCAGCTCCAGAATAAACTCTGGTTGCTTTGTGTCCACTGTCTCTGACTCACCCCCTGCCCGTGGCAGGCTAGCTGACCTGAGAGCTTTTGGTGACTCATTCTCCTGCCTCCACCTCCCATTCTTCCACGTATGGTGCACTGGGATTAAACACCTGTGTGGCTGTGTCTAGCTTTACATAGTTCTGTGGATCCAAACAGGCTGTCAGGCTTTCCGGTAAGCCCTTTACTGCTGAGCCATCTTCCAGTGACTGGTCACCTGTGCAGACCACATATGGCTTTTGCTCCTTGGATCAAGTTGAGAAGTGAAATTCGAACACACAGAATCACATCTCAAAGCCACATAGAGAGATGCCATTGTTAGAGACAGTTAGATTGGTGATGGCCTGGAGCAGGAGGGGCGGGGCACGAGTTTTGCTGAACGGAGGCATCTTGAGTTTTAGAAGATGATGGAGGATATTAAGGAGGATGATGATAATGGTGGCACATTATGAATGTATTTAAATGCCACTTAAAACTTGAACTACACACTTAAAATGGTTAACATGAGAGACTTCATGTCATATGCATTTACTACAACCAGCTTCTATATCACTTATACCCTTTCTCTTCCCTCCTCCTTCCTCCCTGTAGGCCTCCCCTTCTCTCATACACACACACCATACATGTATATGCAAATTTATATCTAGGTTCTGCTTTTGATAGAAAAAATGGTATTTGTTTTCCCAAACCCAGCGTATTCTACCTATTCTAATGGGCTTCAGTCTCACCCTCTTTTTTCTTGTTTGTTTTTTTGAGACAGGGCTTCTCTGTGTAGTCCTGGCTGTCCTGGAACTCACTCTGTAGACCAGGCTGGCCTCGAACTCAGAAATTAGCCTGCCTCTGCCTCCCAAGTGCTGGGATTAAAGGCGTGCACCACCAGGCCCAGCTTCACCCTCTTTTCTTAAAACTGCATAATTTTATTCTTCTTTACAGATGTGTAATACACCATTCTGTATATGTATTTCATGTTCTTTATCCATTCAGCTGCTGAGAGATCTCTAGGCTGGTTCCACTTGCTGGCCATGGCAACTAGTGCAGCAATAAACGAGGATGTGCAGCTGTGTTGGCTTCCAACCCTTCGGGTATATACCCAGAAGCAGTACAGCTGGGTCACATGGTATCTCTAGCTTTAGGGTTTTTGAGGAACCTTCATATTGACTTCCATGGTGGCTGCACTTAGCCACACCCATCAGCATCGACTTTCCCCATGGCCTCACTGGCATTTGTCACTGTCCCTTTGCTTTTTGTTTGTTAAGACAAGGGCTTACTATGTAGCCCAGGCTAGCCGAAAACTCATGACAATCCCCCTGCCTCAGCCTCATTGGTTTTCTTGATGTTAGTCATTCTAAATGGGTGAGATAAAAGTACAACATAGCTTTAATGTGAAGTTCCCTGTTGACTAAAGGCATTGAACATTTGTTTCAAATGATATTGACCATGTATTACTTTCTTTGAGAACTCTGGCATATTCAGTTCCTATCCCATGTATTGATTAGATGACTTGGCTTCTTGTCATTTAGCTCTTGCAGTTTTTAATATTGTCATTATTAATCACTTCTCTGACTTATAGCTAGAAAGTATCCTTTTCCATTCCATAGACTGCAGAGCCTTTTAATCTCACACAAGTCCGTTTATAACTCTTGGAGTCCTTTGCAGGAAGCCCCTGCCTGAGCCTCGATTTTGCAGGGCCTCGCCTGTGCTTTTCCTGGCAGGTTCGGGTCTTTCGTGAAGGTTGAGTTGATTTTGTACAGAGTGAGATGCATAGATCAAGTTCCCTCCTTTTACACGAGCACGCACAGCGAGATTCCGCATTAACCATCACGCCTTGCACAAAGAAACTTCTCTGATAAGACCCGAGAGTGACACTCACCTTGGTTTGATGTTGATTAGTAAAACAGTAGTAGTATGTTCACACTTGGGACCAATGAGCTCCCCCAACTGTGGGTTCTTGGACGGATTAAAAAACAAAACAAACAAACAAAAAAACTAGACACACGTTGGTTCCCTTCTGCAGAGCAGGCCTTAAATCCAATCATAAAGTTCTTGGCTATGTCTCTGCTTTTATACTATTATTGCAATTATTGCAACTATCCTTCAGACCCTGAAAAACAGATGTCAAATCCTCTCACTCATGTGTGGGTCCTATCCCTGAATCTTTAGGTTTGTGTGTTTAACCTGAAGTAAAATCCAGGAAACTAGAAATTTCTCACTGATGGGAAGGAGGAAAGGTGTTTTGTTTTGTTTGTTTTGTGTTTGTTTGTTTGTTTGTTTTGTTTGTTTTGTTTTTCCCCATTTCTCTGCAGGATGCCTTTGGGGTTCTTATGGGGATTATACTGAAACTGCAGATTGCTTTTGGTAACAAAGCTATTGTCACAGGATCGAGTCTGCTAACCCATGAACATGGGGGCGCTCTCCCTCTTCTAGCATCTCCTTCAATTTCTTTCTTCGGTGTCTTGAAGTTTCCACTATGGATGTCTTTTACCTCCTTGGTTAGATTTATTTCTGGGTATTTTTAAAAAGCTTTTGTGAATAAGATTTTTTTTTCCTGATTTAGTTTTCAACAAGTTCCTTATTCAGATATAGAAAATCTCTGATTTTCAATGTTGACCTTTTAGCCTGCTACTTAGCTGAAAGTATTTATTAGGGCTAAGAGTTGTCTGGTGGAATCTGTAGGGGCTTTTAGGGGTAGGATCATAAACCAACAGCTTACATCCTGGCACTTGAGAGACTGAGGTAGGAGGAGCAACATGAGTTGGAAGTTAACCTGAGCTACGTAGAGAGTTCAAGGCCAGCCTGGCACCACAGAGATATCCTGGTTCAGAAAATGCACAAAACAAACCAAATCACAACAAACAAACAAACAAACAAACCCAAGAGTACAGATGATGTAATATTCAGATGGGGGGTGATCTGACTTCTTCCTTTTCTATTTGTACTCCTTTTTCTTGTCTTATTGCTCTGGATAAGACTTCAAGCACCACACTGAGTAAGAGTGCTCAGAGTAAGTACCTGTATTCCTGACCTGGGAGGAAACGCTTTCAGTTTTCCCCTCTTAATATGGTGTTGGCTGTCAATCTGTGGTATACAGCCCTCGGTATGCTGAGGACGACTCCTTCTTAGTTCCTAGTTTCTTTTTTTTTTTCTTTTTATCAGCGATATTAAACTTCATTAAAGGCACTTTCTGAATCCATTGAGATGATCATGTGATTTCTGTCCCTAATTCTATCTACGTGTTATGTTACATGTACTGGTTTGTGAATGTTGAGTCGTGCTTGCATCCCTAGAGCGAAACCAACACGGATGAAGTGTATGCTTCCTTTAAGTGTGTTCTTGAATTTTGTTTGCAAGTGTTTTTATTGAGGATTTCTTTTCTTTTTTTTCTTTCTCTTTCTTTCTTTCTTTCTTTCTTTCTTTCTTTCTTTCTTTCTTTCTTTCTTTCTTTTTTTGTGAAACTATGTTTGGTCAGGGATATGGCTCGTTTTGCATCTGGGTAAAGCTAGCTTTGTACTTTGAGATTAGGTCTCTTTTCTATTTTGTGGGACACTTGGAGGAAACACTAAAATCTGAGACACCCCCCCCGGCCCCAGTGTAGTGGGGGTGAACTAGGAGTTTGGGTCCTGAGGTTCTGCCACCACTGGCTGTGAGTAGGGACAAGCCGCCCTCCCCCTCTGAGTTTCATTTTCCTCTCTGTAAGTAGGAAACACTTGCTTCTCAGGCTTGACTTGAGGTCTTTGGAGACAAGGGCTTGTCAAACATAGTTCCCAGTCAGGCACCGGGAGCAGAGGTAGCCTCCAGTTCCACACTGACTCAAAGCTGTTGACCATGTCTAGGGCAATCCGCAGCCCCTCCCCGCCCCATGACTCCTCGGTTCTATTGGTGCTACATGGAAGAGAAAAAAGCCAGTTAGCCTGGCTGGCTGTTTCCCAGGGCTGTCATGCTGGCTGTAGATCCTCTCAGACTCTAAGTCAAGAAGGAGGCCGGGCCTGCCTGAGCATCACTGGGTTAGGCAGGGTTCTGAAAGCATTTATACTCTAGCCCCACCTTTGTCAAAAGCTCACTGTGTGACCTTAGGCAAGTCTCCGTTTCTGCAGAAGTGAAGGAGACCTACCCCTGAAGGAGACAACTGAAGTTTCTTCCTACATGACATCTGTTTGCCACCCTTAGCAGCAGCTCCCCAGTTGTCCTCTGTGGACTCCTCCCTCAGGATTGGCTCGTGGACTGAGGTAGCCTTAGCTTCTGTCTCCTGCAGGAGTAGGTCTGTGACCAATCAGAGCTGTAGAAGCCAAGCAGGCTGTGACTCAGTTCTGACCGGGGAGCGTTGGTCCGTGGCCCCTGTCTGGGAAAGATGTTTTCAGTAGCCACAAAGAACCAAGAAATAGAGACATCCAGAGTCCCGATCTTAAATGCAGCCTGGCCTGAAGTTAGAGTCATGTGGAGCTGCCAATAACTTCCTCTGCTGCTTGGGCCAATTTGAATTAGATTTTTGTCCCTTAATACCACACATAGAGTTCTTCCCAGAATACAGGAGACTCTTAGGAGGGGTTTGCAATTCACACTCAAGGGTAAATGGCTGATTAGCAAAAACTTGTCTGATAGCAGGCCTTGGTACGAGAGAAGTTAAGCTATGAAGTAGGTCCACAGAGGGTGAGGATAGGGACTGTGGGTCTTGTCAAGCTGGTGGCACTGAAGTCATGACTACCTAGTAAGTGCCTGGCATAGGAGGGTCCCTCCATCTAGGTTTGAGGTGCGAGCACATTGTGTTCTCTTACCATATATAGGTATAAACCAGAATTAGGAACCCATTCTTCAGATGGGAAAATGAAGCCCCAAAGAAGAAATTCCTGTGGGAAGGAGCAGTGCTAGGGAGAGTAAATTCTCCTTCCTGTCCTTCCCCCTGGGGTCAGCGACAGAGGCGACTGGCCAAGGTCTAGGGGAGTCAGAAGCCCAGAAAGGAAGCTCCTGGGGGTGGCAGCCACTGAGGGGACCTGTGGCTTACAACTGTCTGATTAGAGGAACTTTCTGTTCTTGGAACAGCTCAGTTATTGGTGCATCTTTCTAATCAGAAGTTCCTTTTTAAAGCAGTTTTTGGGGTACAGAGTCCCCGCAGACGCCCTGGTTGTCTTCTGAGAGAACCATGCTTACTCTGTCCGACTTGTCTCTGGTGGACTCCTCCTGTGCGTCCTTTGGGAGACTCAGCTTCCTCTGGCCAAGCTATGATTTCTGTGCACACAGAAAGAGTCTTAGAGGTCCAGCCCTTCCTTTTCAGACAGAGTAAAAGTTCTGGAGACCCACAGTGGACCCTGGGTCACCCAAAGGCAAGGGGCCTCACCATCTGGAAACTTTAGCTTCTGCCCCTATGTATGACTCAGTTACAAAGTTGGTATGAGATGCTTGAGCCCCAGTGGCTAGTTCAACTGCCAATCAAAATTTTGGGACTTTACCCTTGGATCTGCAGCGTCTGTGAGCTTCCTGGATTATTATTATTATTATTTTTATCTCGTTTGATCGCCTTGAGGCCAGCAGTTTGAGAAGTACTGGATGAGACCTGGAATCAACCGAAGTAGAATCCCGATTCTTTCTCTTAAAAATGTAAGAGCTCTTTAAAATGTAGCTCAGGGGGGCTGAGAAGATGGCTCAGTGGGCAGAAAATCTTGCTATTCAAGTGTAAGGACCTGGGCTCCCGGTCCCTAGCATCCAGGTGTGACAGCACATGTCTGTAACCCGGGTGTTTGGGGAGACAAGAGGATCTCTGGGGCATGCTGGCTGTCAGGCTAGCTTCAGTTTCTGTGAGAAACTCTGGCTCAAGGGGATAGGGTGAAGACCGTGGGAAAAAGACACAGTGAGCCTAGCATCAGTGATACAAGCCCCCTTAGTACCCAGCATTCTCAGCAGTAGTTACAAAGGTGTCTGTGTGGTCCAGTTTGCTCAGTTTCCCAGGTGCTTCTTGGCTAGAGCTGACTGTCCCCTTTACACAGGGTGTGGTGGCTGGCTTGGTGACAGGCGACATTTACTCTCACCTGTTGTGTTATTCCCAAGTCAGACACCCCAACCGTGTCTTACAGATGCCAAGCCTCAAAGACACTAGAATGTGGTCTGGGGATGTAGCTCAGTTGGTATAGTGTTCAGCTTGCACAAACAGAGCCCTGGGTTCCGTCCCCAGCGCCACATAAGCCAGGGGTTGGTGCAAGTACCCATGATCTCAGCATTTGGAGGGTGGAGGCAGAATGATCAAAAGTTCAAGGTCATCCTCATTTTAAGAAATAGAGAGAAAGAAGAAAGAGAAGAGAGAGGAAAAAGAGAGGAGAGAGAAGAGAGAGAGAGAGAGTGTGTGTGTGTGTTGGGGAGATGGCTCAGTGGTTAAAGCACTTTCTGTGTAAGCACGAGGATCAGAGTTAGATTCCCAGAACCTTCGGAGATGCTGGGTGTCCGTGATGGCAGCCTCAGAAGCTGGAACAGGGAGGTGAGCCATACTGGCTAACTCTGGGATTGACTGAGAGGCCCTGCAAAGAGCAAAGGATACTCCTAGCATCAACCTCTAGCCTCCTCACCTAACACCGCGCGCACACCCACATGTACACACACACACACACACACACACACACACACACACACACACACACACACACACAGAGAGAGAGAGAGAGAAGGAGTGACTAGTGTAAAATGTGTGTGTGAGAGAGAGAGAGAGAGAGAGAGAGAGAGAGAGAGAGAGAGAGAGAGAAGAGGGAAAAAAGCAAGAACATATTTCGCATCTTCCAGTTGACAGAGCTCTAGGCCCTGGTTTCTATTAACTAGGATTAATTTTTATTACCTTTAATTAAGTATTCATGTGTGCCTACATGTGGGTGTATGCACATGGGAGTGTATACTTGTGCAGACCAGAAACCATGAATCCTGCAGAGTTACAGCCTGACACGGTGTTGGGTGTTAAACTCCCATCCTCTGAAAGATCAGCAGATGCTTCCAGTCACTAAGCCATCTCTCCAGTCCCAAGGAGGGTATAGATTTAGAACTCCAGGAAACAACAGGTTTCACGGGGACAGTTCTGTACACATATGTAATGTACTTTCATCCTACGGAGTGCATGTGCTTGGTTTTAAAACTTAGGGCTGGTGAGAGGGCTGAGGGCAAAGGAACTTCCTGCCAAGTCTGATGACCTGAGTTTGATCCCTGGGACACACATGGTGGAAGGAGAGAAATGATTCTTACAAGCTACCCTCTGGTTCCATCCACACACACCCATATACATGTGTATATCCACACAGGGATACATAAATGTGATGAAATGTGTCTGCTGTTACTGAATGAAACATTAAAGTATAAACATCGTAAGTGGCTCTGAGGTTCCTTTGGATGTCTCCTTTCACTCTCTCCAAGGCCCTCCTCCCGTCCCTGACCTGGGGTAACCTCTGCTAACATCTGGCCTTGGTCTTATTGACATGTATGTGGAAGCAGGTGCTGTGCATGGCCTGTCCCCATCCCTCAGCACTGAGCCATCTTGGAACATTCCAGCTGGACTTCCACTTGCTGGCACCAGCACCTCTGTGCCATGGAGACTTCTCTGTATCTGCTCTGTCTGAAAGCCTAACAAGCTGACACACCAGCAAAGCACTACAGCTGCAGGAGCAGCTTTCAACCAGACAGGAGGCCAATATCCCATTTCTTTCCTCTGAACCGGCCCTGTGTTGCATCTTGTCAGCTTGTGTAATGCTGTGTGTATGTGTGTGTGTGTGTGTGTGTGTGCATTTGTATGTGTGTGTGCATTTGTATGTGCGTGTGCATGTGTGTGCATTCATATGTGCATGTGCATGTGTGTGTGCATGTGTGCATTCATATGTGCATGTGCATGTGTGTGTGCATGTGTGCATTCGTGTGTGTGTGCGTGTGTGTGCATGTGTGCATTCGTGTGTGTGTGCGTGTGTGTGCATGTGTGCATTCGTGTGTGTGTGTGCACATGTGCATGTGTGCATTCATGTGTGTGTGTGAGTGTGTGTGAGTGTGTGTATTGTGAGCATTGTATCTATCCTTGGGCCCATTTCCCAGCTGACTAGACTGAATCCAAGAGAAGGGGTTAGCATGGTGAGCCACAACTTGTTTAAGATAGTGCAATCACTCAAACTCAGGTTTATCAGCCATATTCTATTTACAGTTAATCTCTCCATTTCTCCTGGACCCAAGCACTTCAGGATGGTGTTGGGAGCTCAGTTAGTCCATTGCAGAAGGAACTACACATACAAGTCCTAAGAGAACACCAACCAGAGGACACAGTCATGCTGTCATGCAGGATGTATGACACAGTCACAAGTCAAGAGCAAGGACACATTTTAAACCCAAGCAGAGGTTTGTTCTCCAACACTGCCTGCCCTTCTAGAAGTCTATTCCACTCCCAGGCCTATAGCAACAGGCTGGGGAACAAAACTTGCACAGAAAAATGGAGGCTGAGGGAGATTGTATTACTGTCTGTGTTCCCGAAGTCTAGTCTCCTCTACGAAGAGAAGGTGACGGCTCCCACTATGACAGCTAGAGCCTTGCCCTCATGCCTGCTCCACCCTGATAGACTGTACCCTCAAACTGAGAGCCAGAACACAGCAGCTGCTGGAAAAGTGGCTCCTATTAGAATGCTGAAAAATCAGAGGCTGGAGAGATGGCTCGACGGTTATGCCTTCTGCTTAGCCATTTGTTGCTCTCTCGGAGGACCCAAGTTCAGTTCCAAGAAGCCACATGGCAGCTCACAACCACCTGTAAGTCCAGTTCTAGGGGGTTTGCTGCTCTCTTCTAGCCTCTGAGGGCACTAGGCACACACATATCTACAGACAGACACTTATTACACACATTACACACACACACACACACACACACACACACACACACACACACACACAGTTGAAAAACCACTTATCAGCCCAGGGAGGTTAAAAATGGTGTATCCAAAAATGGAATATTATATAGCCATTTCAAAATTCAAGGTGATCTTAATGACATGGGGAAATACTAACAGCTTAATTAAACTAAGTAGAACAAAAACTGTACTCGCAGCATCAGAGGCACCGGAAATGTTATGTTAAATGAAAGCTGTAGAACAAGTTCACAGTAACAAAATTCATGCTTCCAGCTTTTGCAGTGTACTAAGCAGCAGGCATCGTGAATAAGGCAACTGACACTTGTCACAGCAGAGAGCGTGTGGCTTGGTATAGAGAGAGTGAGGAGGTTCTCGGAGCGACTCTTCTCTTTGTCTCCCATAAGTGACTTTCCAAGCCTCTATACTCTTCCCATTAAAAGGGGCAGGAAACACTGCCACATGGAAAGCTATCCACTCCCATAGTGTTCCCTCAAGAAACAGCTGCACCTGTGCCCAAGAAAACACACACACACACACACACACACACACACACACACACACACACACACACACACACACGATGTTCCCAGTAGTACTGTACATTGGAGGCAATCTGAATATCTGTCAATAGGTGATGGGGAAGAATGTGGAGAGGTCACCAGCCAGGATGAACATGCTACAGCTAGCAGGAATGAATTAGACCCTCAAGTGCTCAGCCCTGATGGATCCCAATCTGATAAGTCAGGAGAAAACAAACTGTGGGTGAGCCTCATGGTTAGATCAGTACTGGTATAGAGTCGTTCCCATTCAGTCCCGTCAGAGGTTGCAGTTTCAGGCCCAGAGTGAACCGCAGCCTGAAACTACCACATGGGAAATTCCAAAAATAAGCAACCCTAAGATTTAAGCCACACACCCTTCTGGGTAGAGTGATGAAATGTCACAACATATCCCTGTCCTCCCCAAGATGGAATCACCTTGCTTTCCAATGGATCCACACAGTATGCGCTGCTCACCCGGTAGTGTAGGCAATACTTGTTGTTTAAATCATAATCCTAGGCACAGGACTAGTGATGCCATCAATTCAGAGTTACCAGAGAAAGGCTTTCATATATATATGCAAAGATATAGGGGAAGTCAGTATTATCTACAGTTCAGGCATCTGCCAGGATCTCAGGATGCATCCCTTGTTGACCGAAGTCAACAACAGATATAGATTGTTTTATTTTGTTACAGACAGGGTCTCATAGCCAAGGCTAGCCCCAGACTTTTGCTATAGCTAAAGATGACCTTGAATTTCTGCTCCTCCTGCCTCTCCTCCCAAGTTCTGGGGTTGCAGGTGTGCTCCTACATCAGGCTTTGCTATAATCTTTATAGCACAGAGGACACATTTGTTTATTGAGACACAGCCTGGAAAGATTGGCTTTTGACAGCGGTGTCTCCTATAGAGGTAGAAAGAGAACTGAGAGGGATCCAAACCAGGGACTTCGATTTTACCCATTACACCTAGCCATTTTACTTTTTAAAGTCTGAAGCAAACATGCCCATACACTGACATTAGTTAATTCTGGGTGGTGGGTTCCTGGGACATGGGCCTATATTCCTTTAAATAGCACCCTTCCTCCTCCAGAGAAGGGGCATGGTAAGAAGGGCACCAGAGAGCAACTGCTCTCTTGTGAGGCCTCTCTGCGTCTGTCCTAGGCTTGGGCAATGATTCTCAAAGTGAGATTTCTGGGCAGCATCAGCAGCCCGGAGATTGCCAGTTCTCAGTATCTTCCCCCAGGCCTCCCTTTGGGGCTTGCCCTAGCAATGTGCATTTTAACACCCTTTCCTGGCGATGCTGGTGTGAGAATCTCTCGGGCTGAACAGGAACAGTGGAAAGAACACCTAATAGGGTTCCGAAAGTTTTCCTTCAGCCATCTTTCTCTCTTCTCCGCCCCTCTCTCAGATTTAGTGTGTGTGTGTGTGTGTGTGTGTGTGTGTGTGTGTGAGAGAGAGAGAGAGAGAGAGAGAGAGAGAGAGAGAGAGAGAGAGAGAGAGAAACATGTGTGAAGGTGCCTACAAGACCAAGACCAAAATAAAGTATGGGATTCCCTGGAGCTAGAGTTAAAGGCAGCTTCGAGGCGTTTCTGTTGTGATCATACGGTGAGAACTTAGCTAGCATCCTTGGAAAGAGCAGCAAGTGCTCTTAACTGCAGAGCCACCTCTTGGACCCCCTTTCCTTCAGTTTAATTTCACCTTCAAAAGTAAGGGAACCTCCCAAGCCTAAATCTGAAATGCTCTAAACTCTGAGACATTCTGGGCACCGACAGGACGGTCCAAGTGGGAAAGTCCACACCTGATCTGAGGCTATCAATTGATGTCGAAATGGAGGAGCCATTAAAAATGTGCCACTAGTTATCTCTGTGGGACGAGAATGAAATGTGTGAAAATTCACGGGCCAGGAAGATAGCCCAGTTGCAAACAAGGGGAACTGAGGTACAACACCAGAACTCCTGAAAAAAAGCCAGCTGGGAGGGAGGAGACAGGTGGACCCTTGGAACCCGCTAACCAGCCGGCCTCACCTACCCAGCAAAAGCCCCAGGCTGATGATAGTCCCTGTCTCCAAAAGCAAGGTGGCCTTTGCTTGAAGAACAACATAGAGTCCTCTGGCCTCCACGTGTGTAGGAACCCCAGAGTACACACCAACCAGTGAACACACACAGAAGCACGTGTAACATACACAAATATCCCTTTAAGACTTTAATTTCCACTCCAGGATGCCTCACTGTGCACTTGACATACAGAATTCTGCCACACTCGGAAATCCTAGACGCCTCTGATCAGGCGTAGTTTGGATAGGGAACATTCAACCTGTCTTCTTACCATCTCCATCCTGCAGCTATGCAAACAGAGGCACAGACAAGCCAGACCCCCTGTCCAGTGCCCAGCAGCCCTGCTCCCCTTCTCTGGACAACTCAGCTTCAGATGAACTTAAAACAGCCCATTTTACAGAGGAGGAAGCTGGAATCCAGAGAGTAGCCAGTGATGTGCCCCAGTGTCACACAGAGGAGATGGTGGTAGACTGTGGTCTTTGTGTAAGAGGTTCTGGAGTTGGATGTATGCCTGTTAGCTGTTCAGCAGGGAAGGCAGGGGAAGATGTAAAAGAGGGGACTCAGATACACACCTACAGCCAAGCCTGGGTGTGGCAGGTATGGGCTTGTCTTGGCCCAGCTGTTCCTTTAGCCCTGACTGCTGCCTACCCTGCGTGACCTGCCACCCACCCACCACCAATGGGAACTGAACGGGCCTTTCCCTCCCCTCCAGCTTCTTCTTCTTGGGGTGTGTGTGTGCGTGAAGAAGGGGAACCTGGTCAGACGGAGAAGTGTCAGCTCAGCACTGTCATTCCCCTGCCTGAGCTTCCTCTATCTAGGGCTATTCCAGGGTCGCCCTGGGTGGCCACAATTCGCCTCACCTGGCCACCTGGGTACCCTCCTCCTTTCGTAGACAGCGCATCCCACCGCCGATCGGTTGCTCCTAGGACGGTTCTTCCTTCCTCGCCACCCCCACAGCTCGCCCAGGATCTCAGCTCCTTGGAGCCCGAGGTCTTCACATTCTCGGGGGTCCCATTTCCGCCCCCCAACCCCGCACTCACCTGGGCGCCCGCCCTTCGCTTCGTGGGCAGCCCGGATCCTCGCAGCTAGAACGACCCCCCAGCGCTGCGGCCCCTGGTGGCCCCGGACTCGAGAGCCCGGAGCAAGCGACGAAGACTTGCGGGCTACAGAGGCTGCGTTGGCGCTCGGAGCGGGTCAGAGCCGCCTTTACGGGCGACTTTGGTTCCCTCCCACCCGTCTGAGAGCCGCCGCGGGGAGTGCAAGCTGGGAGCCGCAACCCAGTGGCGCTCACTGGCCATCTGGGCGCCTTAGCCGCGCCCTGGGTGATGCAAACCCCGCCCCCAAATGCCCCGACTCCGCCCTCTGAGAGCCTAACTCCCACTCTGGCTCTCTGGTCTCCTGCCCTAAATTCACCTCCAAAGAATTTCAGCATTTCTTTGCTAACCTTATCCTCAAGGGCGCTAACCAGTCTTTGAAGGACTGACTCAGACCCCAAGGTTTGACCCGCCCTCCCAAGATTCCCAGTCCCCCTTCCCCACTAGTGCGTTTAAGCCCCTCCCCCCCATGATGGAATGAGCCGGTCCAAAGGATTCTAAACCCTACCCCCAGAGATTTTGGACCCCTACCTAAAAGACCCAATACCCTTGGGTTCCTTAAAGAATTGTAATATTTTACGTTTATTGATTGACTGGTTGATTGTTTCCGTGTATGTGTGTAAGTACCGTCGAGCCTCAGAGCATTGTTGAGGTTAGAGAACAATTTGGAGGATCTCACCTTCCACCTTCCGAGTTCCGGGGACTGAACTCAGGCAGCCACGCTTGGCAGCAGGCCTCTTTACCTGCGAAACCATCTGCCTCCTCCTGGGGAAAGATTTTTAATCTTACTTTCTATTCTGTTCCCAGTCCTAACCCCTGTTCTCTAGATTTGTAATCAAGTTTTCTGAAAGGGTTTTAATCTCGGGGAGCGAGCGCGCCTGTGTTTTAGAGAATGGAATCCAAGGCCTCGCTCTCCATAGTTTGTACTACAGCCACCAGCCGCCTAGGAGACCTTAATCCCATAGGTCCCAAATCCTGCACTGGAGCAATCAACCGATCCTACCCTTCACTTCAAAGATTCTAAACCAGCCGCAGAAGGAATGTAGCTCCCTTTAAGTCTAACCACGCCCTAATACGTCTAACCTCGCCCTCTAGGATTCTGGTGGGTCTCCAAGGCCCTTCCACTTCGGTCCCTCCCACATGCAGTGGTTTTCCCTCCACCCGCCCACCCACCGCTTATTCAAACTCCATGCAAAGTCTGGCGCCCGCGGGAGTTCTCTGCCTTATTCTGGGCAGAATATGGGACTGCTCAGAGGACCTCCCAAGTTGAAGAGAGGAAGTCTGACTGGCAGACCACTGAGGCCCTGTTTGCATGGCATTCCACTCAGCCTGAGACATCATTCAAAACGACAGGGACCAACACTCTAAACTGCAAAGCACACCTGCAGAATCGAAAAGGAGCCCTCCCTCCCTCTAGCCAGGCCAGACCACCAGTGTCTCTCATTCATTCGTTTACGTGTGCGTGTAGGCATGCATTTAGCAGTACTATGTATTGAGTATGAATTCTGAGCGGGAGCGGGGTTAGCAGCTCAAGAGTTCTGCCCACTAGGCCCAAGTAGCAGCCCTCCCCCAGTTCTGACAACCAGAGCTGCCTCCTACACAGCCTGGTCCCCACTCCACGTAGAAATCCCTACTGAGAAAGACAGTCACCCCACACTAATGTGTTTGCTATGTATTTTAATATATACATGCCCTATTTCTAAAAATAGACTGAGTTTTGAACAGGTTTAATTGACTTGGACACAGAAGTGAAATTAGTCTGTGTACAGTAAACAACACTTGTTCTTTACCGAGTGAAGGAGATTGAGATGGGAAGGAAGCCAATGAAGGCAGCATCACAGAGCTAGCTGGCTAGTTGTACCCGCAGCTGTCGGGCTGGGACAGGAGGCAGTTTATTGTACACACACGTTGTCACCCCTTCTTCCAACCTCCCGGTCCCCGATTATCCACCTAGAGACAAAGGTTGGCATTTAAACACACTTCTGTGGGATGTTTGGTGAGGGATGCCCGGAGGGCCTTAGACCTCCAGCACTCTGGTCTGCCCCAACCGTGCTTCCTGGGCCTCCTGGATGAGGAAGGTAAGTCCTGGGACAGGGACAGGGGAAATTAAAAGGATATAACCAGCATCCCTTACATCTCTGTTGACAAGGGGCCATTTGATGGTAGGGGACCACAAAGAACCAACACATTCCCTTTTTCAAACCATTTCCCAAAAGCTTTTACCAGACTAGTATTGCCATAAAAGCCCACATTCATGTTCCCTAAGTTCCCATTTATTGCGGCATAATTAGAAGCATTTTTTTTAGACTGGGTATGGGGGTATATACCGTTAACCTCAGCAGAGGTCAGAGAAGCAGAGGCAGGTGGATCTCTGCAAATTCCAAGCCAACCTGGTCTACACAGCAGGTTCCAGGCCAGCCAGGGTTAGATAGCGAGACTCTCTAAAATATTCTTTTGACTTTTATTCTGTGTGTGTGTGTGTGTGTGTGTGTGTGTGTGTGTGTGTGTGTGTGGTGCATGTGAGTGTGGGCGCGCCATGGCCAGTGTGTGGACAACCTTTGGAAATCAGTTCTCTCCTTCTACTGAAGGATCCTGGGATCAAACTCAGATGGTCAGGCTGGCATGGCAAGGGATTTAACCTACAGAGCCATCTCTCTGACCCAGACAATTGTGTGTGTGTGTGTGTGTGGTGTGTGCTCACACATGTGTACACTGGTGTGTATGCCACAGTGTGAATGTGGAGGTCAGAAGACAACTGTGGAATCTTTTCTCTCCTTATACCGTTATGTGGGTTCCAGAGATTCAACAGGGGTCACAGGCTTTCGCAGCACACCCTTACTCCCCGAGCCATCTCACCAACACTGTTGTGACATGATTTTTTTTTTTTTTTTATAAACAAAAGGCATAATTAGGGCTGGTAAGGCAGCTCAGCAGGTTCAGGAACTTGTCACCAAGCCTGATGACCTGAGCTGGATCCTACTAGAGAGAGAAAGAGCAGACTCCGACAGTTGTCTTCTAGGCACTGCATTCCTGTGGTGTCTCATGAACATCCACACGCATCCACACCCACTGAATAAGTGTAACTTAAAAAGTTTAAGGTACAATTATAAATATTAAGTTTGGTAAATCTATGTAAGTAATACTTGCCTGTAGAACCATTCCCTTAATCAGAATATAGAGTATTTGGGGCTGGGGTTACAGTTCAGTTAGAGGGCTTGCCTAATCATGCACAAGAACCAGCATCTGATCCCCAGTACCAAATAAATGGGGTTCAGTGACAGACACTTGTAACCCGTGCACTTGGGAAATGGAGCCGACACACAAGGTTATTTTCAGCTATGTGGTGACTCTGAGACCAACCTGGATTCCATTCTGAGATCCTGCCACAAAAGCAAACAAAGAAAAGACATAAAAGGCATTTCTGTGGCCCCAAAGGTTTCTGGAAGCTCTCTTCCATTCAAGTCTCCCAGCTCTTAGGGGACTCGAGGTAGCTAGCAATAGATTATTTATTTTTTCTTTTTGAGATAGGATCCCATGTAGCCTAGGCTAGCCTTGGACTCCGCTTGTAGCTGAGAATGACCTTTAACTCCTGGTCCTCCTGTCTCTACCTCCCAAAGGTTTACGGGTGAGCTTCAGCATTTTGGGTTCATTGGATGCTGGAGATCAGAACCAGGAGTTTATCCAGGTTAGAGCAGCACTGGACCAACAGCGCTCTTTCCCCAGTCCCCCTGCCCCCACGCCTCTCTCTTTAAATCATTATAGACTAGCTTTGTCCTTTACAGTGTCACACAAATATGTGGTGTTTTTCTTCTGTTCTGTCTGAATGGTGTGTTTCTTCCATTTCTCTTCTCTCTGCTGACTTCCCACTTTGTTGGGATTTTCCATATTGTTACATGTTCCACTAGTTTGTCCTTTTTCTCAGCTGAGTAGTGTTTCACAGTGGGGACCTGCCGCTGTCCATTCATTTGCTTGCTGATAGGATTTGTGTTGCCTTTAGTTCTTTTTTTTAAAATTAATTTTTTTGTATGAATAAAGATATAGGCACCATGTTCAAATCCTTGGGAGAGGGCCTGTTTTCATTCATCTTGAGTGACTTAAAACTGGACTCTCTGGTCTGGAGCCAGGCGCTTGTTCAACTGCACCACAGACTGTTGAGCCAGCAAAGTGTCTCTGACTTGTGTTTCCATGTGAACTTTTGTCACTCTACATCTTTGCCATAGGATATTGTCATCTTTTTAATTTAAAAGTCCCCAGGCTGGAGAGAGAGTGCAAAAACTAAGAGTGCTGGCTGCTCTTCTAGAGGACCAGCGTTCCATTCTCGGTATTTACAAGATGGCTTACAGCTGTTTGTAGCTCCAGTCCCAGGGAATCACATACATTCTCCTGGCATCCATGGGCACTGGCACGCACAGGGTGCATGGACAACTATGCAGGCAAAACATCAATAATAATGATAACAAGAACAACAGTAATAATAATTTCAGGACAGGGCTGGAGAGATGGCTCAGCGGTTAAGAGCACTGACTGCTCTTCTGAAGGTCCTGAGTTCAATTCCCAGCAACCACATGGTGGCTCACAACCATCCATAACAAGATCTGGCGCCCTCTTCTGGATTGTCTGAAGACAGCTACAGTGTACTTACATATAATAAATAAATAAATCTTTAAAAAAAATAATTTCAGGACATTCAAATAGTTTTTTTTTAAATCCCATCTAGGACTATTGGATCAGTATGTGAAAATGCTTGCTGCAAGCCTGACAGATCCAGTTTGACCCCCGGATCTGGGGTGGAAGGAGAGAAATAACTCTTATTAAGTTGTCTTCTAATCTGCATGTGTTCTGTGGTATACACAGGCACACACACACACACACACACACACACACACACACACACACACACAGTGTTACCAAACCAGTGTGCAACCAGTCTTTGAAATGGCAAACCTTGTCATCCATCCATCCATCCATCCATCCACCCTCCATTGTCATAGACAGCCTAGTTCCTGGTTACAGAAAGACTCAGGGAACTCAGCCTCAGCATCACCACCTGCCCATTGGCATCTGTAGAAATCAGCATCTCTGGGCCGCAGTCTCCTCATGCTAAGTGGGAATGAGAATAGAAGGTCACAGCAAGAGTCAGACATAGGCCAAGCTTGGCTGATTTCTACAGTGGCCGGTATTGCAGAGACCTGGGACTGACTGGGCTCTGAATGGAGCAGCGTTTGGGAATCAGTGCTGACCCACCTGCTCTGTTCCAAAGACAAAAGAAGTGGCGGGCAGTGTAGAAAGGAGCTATCTCCAGGAGGAGGAAGGGCCCTGTGACTCTGGGCTATGGGAGCCCTGTGACTCTGGGCTATGGGAGCCCTGTGACTCTGGGCTATGGGAGCCCCGCGAAAACTTTTGCTGCCAGTGAAGTCTGAAGCCTGAGCAGAACCTGGGATAGGAAGCCATCCTGGCTGGGAGTGTCTAAACTCAGATTCTAGTGTTCGTTCTGTCTCAAGAAGTAACTCTGAGTGTGCCATTCAGTGTCTCCAATTCATCCACCAGCACCCTTTTATGGAGTGCCCACTGAGGGATGGAAGCCTAGCTGGGAGCTAAGGAAATCGGAAGATGAGGCAGGTCTTAGCCTGGGCCACAGGAGCTTCATCTTAATTCAGGACACTAAGTAGGCACACAAACGAGGGCAGGTTACAATCGTTACCTGCTGCAGAAGATGGGGATCCGTGCTGAGATTCACAGGGGAAGTCAGGGAAGACTTCCCAGAGGAAGCAATATGTAAGCAGGGGCCAGAGGCTTTCCGGGAGCCAGAGAGGCAAAGAAGCAGACCACAGGAGCGCTGGGTATGTGGTGTCCACTCTCTAAGAGTTCCCCTCGGCATCCAGGCCTTCGGGGGATCAGATCCTCTGAACATAGCTGAACTGTGTCACCAAGACATGAAGAAAGGTTAGGTTATGGTTTCTACAGCTAGGCTACATCAGTGGCAAAGGGTGTGGGCCCGAGACCCCCGCTCCAAGCTGTGGCCAGGAGCATCCCAGATGCTTTATAGATCCCTCCCATCGGGCACAGGTGACCTGGCCACAGGATGGGCTAGCTGGAAGCAGAGTGGAGTCTACCATTATTAGCAAGGGAGAGGACATGGCACACTCAAGTGTGGATGGGGGTGGCCCAAGAGAATTGTACTTGAGTGTCTCAACAGTTGGCGTCTCTCAAGCTACATCTCAAAAGACTTGCTCCCTTCCACCCCAGTAGATGGGATTATAAGGTGGCTTGTCGTGCCTTGGGTAGGGAGTAAACTGCTGGCCACAGGTTCACTGAAGGGGATTAAGACATCTCTTCTACTGTAAATGGAATTTCTTGTCTTGTTTCCTAGAATTGTGCTTGTTTACAGCTGGGGAGGAAGAGCACACTTGAGGTCTTACACACTTAGGCTTCACACTCGTTGATGTTTGCTTCCTCGAGACGCCTGTGTATGGTCTCTCTGTAGGTGGCTTTCACATCCAGTTTTGTGTGTTAGGCTGAAATTCTTGACTGTCAGGTGGAGAGAGACTTCACCCAGACTCCAAAGCAAGAGGCCTTGTTCCCTTCCCGTGTCTTTATGATTTTCTCACTATCTTCTTTCTTTCTTTCCTTCCTTCATTTGTTCATTTGTCCCTTCCTTCCTTCCTTCCTTCCTTCCTTCCTTCCTTCCTTCCTTCCTTCCTTCCTTCTCCCTTCCTTCTCCCTTCCTTCCTCTGTATATATTTGTGTGGTATGATGTGCACATGCTTACTGTGAGAGAGGTATGAACATAAGTGTGAATACTGAGGCCGAGGCTGAGTAGGGGTTCATTGCTTAACTGCCGCCCACTTTTGTTTTTTTGAGACAAGGTTTCTTACAGAACCCTGAAAATCCCTTATTTGATGAGGCTGGTTGGCCAAGGAGCTTCAGGGATCCATTCAGTGCCCCCCCAACCCCCCATCCCCACTCTCACCAGCTTCCAAGTACTGGCAGGACAGGGCACGCACATGCTCACCTTCTGGTGTTGGTGATGGGGTCCTCATGCTTGCACAGAAGCGCTTACCTTCTGAGTCATACCCACAGTTCTTTCTCCTCCCATCCTTCTTCCCCACCCCTTCTTTCTCTCTTCTTTTTTAAAAAAAGCAGAGTCCATGGAGTGCTCTCTAGGGAGCAGTAAGTTAGACTATTGCTCCTGTCCCTTTATGCGACCTCAGTAAGCCATGTATGTGGCTTTTGTCTGACTTTCTCTTGGGTTGTCCCCTCTAGGAGAAGCCAGCCACCCTCCTGTGTACAGAACCCCACCCAGCTGTGCAGGAATGAGGTCTCCCACTAATAGCCCCAACCACACTGGCTGAACTGCTTAGCAAGCTTATCCTGCCATGAAGCTCTGAAGAGATGTGGTTTGGGCAACACCTTGACTAAAGCCTCAGGCAGAGACCCTGAAGCCTACGGCAGCTGCCCTGGTTCATGAGCCACAGAAGTTGGGTAAGGTGGTATGTTATTATTTTGGGGAGTAATTTGTGGTACATTGAGATCTAATATGCGAGTGAGCCTTCAAGGTAGGAGAGTGCTTTGTGTGTCTGCAGAACTCCAGCGTGACTGCTAGAGACCCAAGGTAAAGTCGACCCACAAGTTGTCGGGGCAATTAAGACCTGGCAGACCTCTGCAGGAAGGGGCAAGTTTAGTGAGAGTCACAGGAAGCCCTTGGGTTGCTACCCACAAGATCGGCAGTATCACTCATCCACTGAAGAGTTTGTGAAGTACCTACCACTTGCTGCACTCCATGCTGGGTGGTGTGGATACAGCGATGAGCAAAACCAATGTCTGTGCTCTTGTAATTGACGTTCTGGAGGGGAAGATGACGAAGAACAAGAGATTGCAAGCACATCTTCCGGCTGGGGATGACATGGGTTATAACAAAACACAGAGGTGGAGGGAAGAGGCCACAGGATGTGAGATGTGAAGTCAGGGAAGGCTTCTTGGAGGTGGCAGCAGGCGAGCAAGACCTGCTGAAGTGGGGAAGTGTAGCAGGCAGAGGCCAGTGGAGTCCCATGAAGTAACAGGACCTGAAGAATCACAGCCCTTGGTGTGCTCACTGAGCACAAGGGGTCAGTTGTGGCCGGAGTGCAGGGGACAGGGGACAATGAGAGAGGTCCCGTGATAGAGGCAGTTGGCTGGATTGTGATGAATGGTATCCATATTAACTCTTAGCTGATAGAGGAGGGAGACTTGGTAGGGTTTTGAGCAGGGAAGTGAGCTCAATAGACTCATTTTGAGTGGGATCCATCAAGCTACTGTGAGAAGCATGGGCTGCCAGACGGTGACCAGGCCGAGGTCGTCAGCTAAGGGCGAGATGGCTTGTGATGAGTGCTTGCAACTGAACAATCCTGACGGTTCAGAGAGAGGCCTAAGGGGTCTCATGGGCTTTGCTGGGGGAGCCATAGAAATGTGAAAATAATGTTTACAATTTAGGGCCTGGGAAGTTAAAGGTCAGCACAGTAATGGAATATTAAGCAACTGACAAAAAAGAGTAAGAATCTGTAAGGACCTGAGTGTTTCTATACACTAACCTGAAGAGTCTGCAAGAGAAAATAAGAAACTGCTTAGTCTTTCGCAGTCAGTGAGCACCAGGATCACAGAGAGGCTCTATCTCAAAAAAATAAAGCAGAGAGTGACTGAGAGGACACCATGTCTCCTCTTGCTACCACACACAGACAGTCCTTACCCCTCATATGTACAACACATTCATATGCAAACAACACACACAAACTGAAAATGTCATCTTTCTATTACTGATCCCAGTTTCTTATTAAAAAAAAAAGTCACTTCTCCCATTCTGTGGGTAATCTTTTCCTTTCCTTTCCTTTCCTTTCCTTTCCTTTCCTTTCCTTTCCTTTCCTTTCCTTTCCTTTCCTTTCCTTTCCTTTCCTTTCCTTTCCTTTCTTCCTTCCTTCTTTCCTCTCTCCCTTCCTTCCTTCCTTTTCTTTCTTTCTTTAAAAAATTTTTTTTCTGGCCCTTCACCCCGCTCCTTCCCCCTTCTTTTCAAGGCAGGGTTTCTCTGTGCAGTGCTGGCTGTCTTAGAACCCACTCTGTAATCACCGCAGACTAAGCCAGGTCTTCAATAGCCCAAAGACTTTTTAAAGAAACAAAGACTAAGTCAAACACTTCTTGCTGAGTGTCATGGTGCACACTTGTAATCTCAGCACCTGGAAGGCGGAGGCAGGAGGATGAAAAGTTTAAGGTCCTCCTTAGCTGCAGAGGGAGTTCTAGAATGGCCTGGACTACGAGAGACCCCATAACAACAAACACCTCAGAGAGTTTGTGAGCAGAGTAGAATTGAAGCTGAGCAGGATTTGTAGAGGATGAAGAAACAGGAAGGTTGTTCTAATGACATCCTTGACAGTTGGGCTGGGCGGAGGGGAGACAGAAGCCAGGGAAGGGTGGGGGCGGTGTTGGTGCTCTCTGCTCTCAGCTCTGCTCTGGGAGCTGCTTCTGGGAGCCGCTTCGGCTGCTCTGCCTCCGGCTCGTGGTTCCTAGTGACAAGGTGGTTAGAGCTGGACGACTCACACAGGTCGTGCCCTTGTCAATGGTCACAGAGTCAAAAGGTGGTGGAGCAAGGACTCAAACTCTCACACTCAGCAGGCACGCTTTCGTGTGCCTTTAACAGCCGTGCCTCTAAGCAGGGGTGGAGGAGGGGCGTTGGGGAGTGGAGGACTCAGAGAAATCTCATCTCAGAAGGGCAGGACCCAGGGAACAACGCAGGCTTCACTTAGCGCTGGGCTGGATGCTGGCTATGTCCAGAATACCTTTTCCTATGTCCACGGACATTTGCATTTCATATTTTAAGTTCCTTGGGACCATTGTTGATTATCTGTTATTCAAAACCAGCTGGGGTGGGGTGGGGGATGCAGCAATCATTACTTCAGGTCTCCAGCATTTCCCCTTTTGTTTGCAAAGCAGCCACGGTCGTTTTGTGCACACCCGTGCTGGGGGAAGCTCATGGCTGCTCTCCTTTACAGAGGGGCAAGTGCTAGGTCTGGAAGACAAGACTTTGCCAGCAACCCCCAGGAACCTCCTGACCCTGCTTTCCCGAAAGCTCCTCCCATCCCTGACTGTCCCCAGTTCCTACCCCCAGTTCCACTTGTCACTAGGAGAACTTGTCACCTGTCACCAGTGGGCATTGTGGCATAGTAACATGTCTAACCTGTTGGTAGCCTGTCCCCTCTCCTGCTTTGCAAGGTCTATGTCAGTAGTATTCATGCACCTATTTCACAGGTGAAGAAACTGAGGCTCAGTTAGGTAGGAGCCACCAGTGAATGTTATAGGATGGCATCCCAACTCTTCATTCTCTAGTTCTGATAATATATATTAGGGACTTGTGGTATGCATTTCTTTCTTCAGGTTTCACCATCACCACCACCACTACCATTATCACCACCACCACCACCATCATCGTCTTCATCATGGTGTGTGCATGTGCCACAGTGTGCAAATGGAGATCAGAAGACAATTCTCTCTTTCCTCCACCTTCTTAGGCAGTGTCTTCTCTTTCCTGCTATGCGTCATAATCCAGGCTAGCTGGCCCCAAGCTCCCAGAGGATTACAGATGCTGTCACTGCCTCCAACTTTGCTTTTTACATTTTTTTTAACATGGGTCCTGGGATTTGACTCAGATCACCATGCTTCCACGGTGAGCACTTCTACCCACTGAGTGACCTCACTGGCCCCACAGTAGGTTGTTCTGGCTGGGATCTGGGAGCACACAGGAACAAGATGGTCTTGGTACCCAAGCAACTTTCCAACTTTCCAGCCAGCCATTCAATTACAGAGGCAGACACTGAAACCTGTAATTTAGATTGAGGAGAGAAAAAAAAAAAAAAACCCTGTGTGCTTGGCACAGGTTGGGAGGTTGGGAGGGGGGTTGGAGCACGGGCACTGTGAATGATATGGACAGGGAATACGGAGTCCCTGGGTGGCACCAAGGACAGGTGAAGCGAGAAGGCACTCCTAAAGGGTTCTTTTCAGGGATTCCTAAGAAGGCTGTTACATGAGCTAGGGCTTGAGGGGACCAGATGCCTCATAGGAGGGTTAATCTTGTCAACCTGATGGGATTCAGCATCACCACTAAAACACGTATCTGCGCATGTCTGTGAGGAATTGTCTAGATTATGTTCACTGACTTGGGAAGACCTGCCATTTTATGAGCTGGGATCCCAGATGGAGTAAAACAGAAAAAGGGAGCTGAGAACCAGCCTTTCTCCTCTGCTTCCTCCCTGTGGACGGTGTGACCGGCTGCCTCTTGCTACTGCGTTTTCCCCTGAGACTTCCTTCCTGAAGTTGCCGCTGTTGGGTGTTCTAATGATGGTAAAAATAGGGTACAGGGTGCCACATTCAGCCTGGGAAGCCGCGCAATGGGAGGGGCGTGGCAATGGGAAGGGCGTGGCCTGCCTGTGAACTCCCAGACAGTGAGGAGGCCAGTGATGGTGGCACTGAGCCTGACCTAGGGGTATCTCCAAAGCTTGCCTTCCCAGGCGTGGTTCTTGTTCTCCGAACTGTGGTCTGTTTGGGGCTGGGTGGGATAGGAGGTGATGGGACGTCCTGGTGGAGCCCTGTGTTTTCTGCCCCCATCTGTGTGGTACCTCCAGCTGATAGGTCGTCCCAGGAGGGTGGGGGAGGGTCAAGTTTCATAACACCCTCTCCCCTTCCCCCAGTGTCCCCAGAGGGCAAGAAAAGAGGAAGCACTTGTGGACTTCCTCTTGGTCAGGGTAGCCTGGCTGCTTCTCGCTGAAGGGGCAGAACCACTCCTGCCTGAAGGTTCTTCTAGAACAATTGCCCTGGGCTTGGCTATGTCCCCCTCCAACTGCATTTGGATAGACCACCCTCTGGCAGGGCTGTCAGATGGGGGAGACTGAGAACAATCTCATCTGTTCTCTTTTCAGGGCTGCTGGTGGAGATAGGAGACTGGAGCCAGGCTTTCTGACAAAACTCAGGTTGGCCAATGATCTTGCCCTGACCAGCACATCTAATGTGCTGTGTGTGCCAGGTGAGGTTCCTCTCTTCTCTGAGCCTGTAAGCCTTGCTGACGTGTGACATAACACCAAGAAAGTCCCACGAAACACTGGCACGGGAACCCGGGAAAGGCTGGGCAGGATGGCTCTCTCATACCTGCAGGAGGACTGTAGCATGACCCAGGTCAGGCTGACCTGCAGAATGAGGTCCTTTCCCAACTTTCCTCCCCTCCCCCAGACAAGGAAGAACATGGAGGGCACAGCCCTGAAAGGGCACGTGACTCGGGAAAAGTCTGGAAGCTCTACCCTCGCAGCCCACAAGAAACAGGGACACTGAAGAGGAAGGAGTGTGGACCCGAGAGGAGAGTGACTTCTATATTTGGATTTTTATTATTTCTTTAATTAGAATGTCTGTTTTGCAATTAAAATAATAAAAAAAAGAAATTGGTGCATATTGATATTAAGTGTCCTGTTTCCCAAATATTTTACTATGTAGTTGAAAAGTGTAACGGAGCTGGGTGTGGTGGCACATGCCTTTAGTCCCCAGCACTCTGGAGAGACAGGTGAAGCTCTATGAGTTCGAGAGTAGCCTGCTCTACAGAGAGAGTTCTAGGACAGCCAAAACCCCAAACCAAAACAAACAAATAAAAGCAAGAAACAGAACTGAATAAATCTTACAGTGCTATACTTAACCACCTCTGTTCTACCATTAATATTTTACCACTTTTATTACGTGTGTGTCCACCAATGTGTTGTGGGTGTGTGTGCATGTGTTGTGTGCACACATCACGTATTGCTCATGTTCTGTGTACACAGAGGCCACTGGCTGTCCCTTGGAATGATTCTCCAGTTATTTTCTTTAGGCAGGACCTTTCACTGAACCTGAAGCTAGACTGTCAGCCAGCAAGGCCCCACCGTGGTGCCGGCTCACAGACACATGCGTAGCTATGCTCAGTTTTTTTTTATGTGGGGGCTTGGGATTCAGTCTCAGGTCCTCCTGTGTGAGCCCAGAAGAGAGAGCTGAATGTCTTGGAACTGGGGCTACAGATGATTCTGAACTGCTATGTGGGTGCTGGAAATTGAACCCCAGCTCCCTGGAGGAGCAGTCTGATGCTCTTTAATGGACATCTCACCAGTGACAGTAGATTACTTTGATACAATCAAGTAACTGTTTATTTGCCAAGTTTTTTAAAAGAAATTATATAGAGCTCTGTAAATTAAACTCATTAAGCTATATATTCTATGACTCCAGAAGGTCCAATATTGTCCTATACTGTGTTCATGTTGCCCGCATCCCAAGTCAGCACTGAGCACAGACTGTCAACACAGTGAGCAACAAGGGCTTAAAACTGTGAGAGTCTAGCCTGGTGGTGATGCCACACACATTTAATCCTAGCACTTGGGAGGCAAAGGCAGGTGGAGCACAGCGTTTGAAGCCAGCCTGGTCTACAGAGTGAGTTCCAGGACAGCCAGGGCTACCTAGAGAAACCATATATTGAAACACAAAGTCAAATAAGAACAAACAAACAAACAACCAATCATTTGGGCCAAAGCACTGAGTGGATGCTTTGGGAATGGATGCACACGCAGTTTGCTCCTCTGAGGAGGAGAACATGTGCCCTCCCCTGGTATTCCTCACAGTCTTAGTAAGCACTCCTTCACAATGTCTTGATCGTATTAGCCAAATATCACTGTGTAACAAACTGCCCCAAACTGGGTGCCCTCAACATAGGTATGTTTACCTCCACCCAGTGTCTCTGGGTCCCAAATCCCGAAGCAGCTTAGTTTAGTGGTTCTGGCTGGGGCCTCTGTCTCCTGTTAAGTGATTTGCTGTCATCTGAAGCTCTACCTGTTCCAACATGTCTCCGTCACATGGCTGTTAGCTGGAGGCCCCAGTCCCTCATCAGGTATACCTCTGCCTTGAGCTGTCTGCGTGTGCTCTTGGATGGTGGCAGGCCTCCCCAGAGCAGGCGAGCCATAATTGTCAAGTCTGTTCAGCTGCAGGAGGGGCCTGCACAGGGCATGAACACCAGGAGGTGAGATTAACTGGAGAACACAGTGGCTATAAATACACATTTTAAATTTTTATTTATTCCCATTTTTTGGAGACAGGGTTTCTCTATGTGGCCCTGACTATCCTGGCACTCACCCTGTAGACCAGGCTGGCCTCGAACTCACAGAGATCCACCTGCCTCTGCCTCCTGAGTGCTGGGGCTGAAGGTGTGTGCCATCACCACCTGGCTGTAAATACACATTCAAATCTCCCAAACAGCTGCCGCGAGCCAAGGGTGATGCCGCGCTTTGGGGAGTGAAGGAATAACTCAGAAGTCACGCTTCCTGACAGAATGTGTGTGCACCTGTGCATTGTCAGGAGTGGCAGATCAGACATATGGAAGCAGACGGTATCTACTGCGCTCAGTAGATGGCACAACAGTAGAACAGTGGTCCTTAAGGATAGGTCTGCTGTGATGTGTATACATGGCTCACAAGGAGAACGTCTTCTTTCCTCCTTATTCTATAGCGAACACACTTCCCGGCACAGAGCTGACAACTGCAGAACTATCCCATGACACACAAAGACATTTCCTACAGTTCTCTAAAGCACAGTTTCCAGCACTTTGTCTGTTGCCCCTCCCCACACACATTATGTTGGAAACACTTCTGTGTCAGCACAGAGAGCTACTAAATCCTTATTCATGGTTGCATAGTATTCCATAGAGCTACTAAATCCTTATTCATGGTTGCACAGTATTCCATTTTCTTCAGGATCTACAGTTTATTTAACCAGTCCCCCATCACCCATGGCTTGGTTATTTTTAACCTCGTGTCAGTAGTGTGTCCATCCATGTCCACTTGTGAGGATATGAGCGAGGGTGGGCGTCCCGGCAGGGAGCTGCATTTAAACCCTGCTGTTGGTTCCTGACTCTCCTCTGCAGCTCCTGGCCTGCCCCTGCAGGGCTCCTCAGTTTTCACGATTCTCTGGTTTCCTTATCTATAAGCCTCTACCCACTCTGATGTCATCTTACACTTCCCTTGCTCCTCCAGCAATACCAGCGTCTTCATTTACTGCAATTATTGAACACCTACTATGTGTACTTTGCCTATTTTTGAGCTAGGTCTCACTATGTAGCCCTGGCTGGCCTTGAACTTGAGACCCAGAAAACCCAGCTACACAGTGAGGCCTACGTTTCACAAGCTCCACAGGCTCTATAATTGTGATGTGTTCCTATCTCCATCTTACAGAGAAGCAACTCAAGGCCCAGAAATGTTTAAGGGATGCCAGGCGTGGTGGCGCATGCCTTTAATCCCAGCACTTGGGAGGCAGAGGCAGGCGGATTTCTGAGTTCGAGGCTAGCCTGGTCTACAAAGTGAGTTCCAGGACAGTCAGGGCTACACAGAGAAACCCTGTCTTGAAAAACAAACAAAAAAGAACGAAAGAAAGAAAGAAAGAAATGTTTAAGGGGTTACCCAACTTTACCCAGCTAGCAGGTGACAGTTTTGGGATTCAAAACCATTCAGTCTGATCATAGCACCAATGTCTAAGTGGTTGTCACGTTCCTTTGAGTTTCCTGCCTCTCTCCATGCCCAGGTCCCAGCCTGGAGGACTCCTCCTCACCATTGTCCCCTTGCTGCAAGCCTTGTTTGTTCTAGAACACTCCTTGCTCATAAACCACTTCTGTTCCAAAGTCTCTCCCAGATTCCCCAGAAAGACAGTTTCTCACTCTTTGATTTTATAACATTTTATAACTGAGAGAACTCTGTAATGCCATTCATCATCATCATCATCATCATCATCATCATCATCATCATCAACATCATCATCATCATCATCATCATCATCAACAACAACAACAAGAGCAGCAGTAGCAGCTCCACAGCCCAGGCTGGCTTCAAATTTATGATCCTCCTACACCAGCCTCTCAGATGATGAAGCTACTTACAATAATGTGCCACCGCACCCAGCTTGTGTTGAGATCTCTCCCTCAGACTACACATCCCACCCCACCCACTCACACCCACCTACCTACCCTCACACCGACTCACACTCACCCATTCACACCCATACCCACTCACACTCACACCCGCATCCACACCGACTCACACCCATACCCACTCACACCCACCTACCCGCACCCACACCCACACCCACGCCCACGAGTTGCGTTGGTAGGAAATGTGCTTTGTCTCCCTCTGGTGTATAGCACAAAACAGGGCATAGAATAGGCGTTCTCTAAATGCTTGAGGATTGAATGGCAGGGGCCTCACCCCCATCACACGGTTGGAGTCTGCAGAAGCCATCTAGGAGTCTCTGGCTGGAAAGAAGCAGAGGGGCAGGAGGCAGTTGTGGGGGAGGTCTCTATCTAGGGCACAGTTTCACTAACTTAGTTACCACATGTCTTTACCACTTGGATCAAACTCCCCAGAGGAGCCAGCTGGGGATGGAGTCCCACACTTGCATGATCCCCAGAGGTCTATGGAGCCAGCTGTCCTACCCTGGGGAACTTCCCCATCTTTCGATGCCAGGAACTGAACCATGATAGGAAGTGACCCTGGCAGGATGTAGCATGTCACAGGAGGAAGTATGGCCAGAGTTCCTAGGCTCATTGCCTAGCGGTCACATCGCTCTGTTACTATCTATAACCGTTCTAGGGCAAGTATGGACTTCCCTGACTGTGAGGGAAATTGCCCCATGATCAGGGCTACGGGGCAAGCACCATCCTTGTGCCTCTCACAGCCCCGTCATGGTATCTCGGCTACAACTGTACACAAGAATCTGAGTTCTTAAAAGCCCAAGACCTTGAAGAGAGGCTGCCACTCTCAGCAACCCCCTAAGACTCACTCCTGAGGCCTCAGGTCCCAGAGTAACATTGCCACATCCCTTAGGGCAGGGCAGGGCAGGACAGAGGCTGAAAAGAAGAACTCTGCTAAGTTCTCATGGCAGATCACTGTGCAACATGGCTTCCTGACTTCCTCTCCTTGAGAGCCAGGCCACTCACTCACAAGCTGAGGAAAGACACATCAAAAGTAATGAGTGAGCTCGGTAGAGTGAGCAAATTTGTTCAACAGAAGCACCAGGAACTAGCTGCTCTCTACAGGAGTTCCCAATCGCTAGCACCTCTAACGCCTCTTCGCTCTTTGTGTTGGCAGAGTAAACTTCCGGCCGAATCCTCTACCCTCCGGAGTCAGGAACTCTGGGTATGTGGCTCCACAGTCTGTTCTAGCAAGCCTTCCCGGAAACTCCAGCGCACGCACACTGAAGTTAGTCAACCGATGCTAGAAGCTTAACAGATGGGCGACATATTGGGAGAAGGTATGTGGAACACCAACATCAGACAAGGGAGTCATATCTAAAACGTGATTACTATTCTTGCAAGTGAATGTTAAGAAACCCGGGAAACCCCGTGGAAATGAGCCAACAGTCCAAAGGAGCAGTTCGCAGCCCGCAGGGGAAGCCCCAGGTCCACTGCGTACAGGAGGAAGCCCCAGATCCCAGGGTTAGGCGGGGAAGTACTTAGGAGCAGGCTCACTTGGAATTCAGGATGCTTAGCATTCCGCAACGCATTCGGCAGCACTCGTCTGTAGTCTATAACTTAGGAGGATCGGAAGGTTGAAAGCAGCCTGGGATACACAGACAGTATCGCAACAACAACAACAACAACAACAACAACAACAACAACAAAACAACAACAGAGATCTCACGATTAACACGGAATTGCAAGAAAGCATGGTATACGTGTATTTGTCTGGTGCGTATGTGTTCGTGTGCGTGTGCGTGTGCGTGTGTGTGTATGTGTGTGTGTGTGTGTGTGTGTTTGAGACTGAGTCCTGCTCAGTTGTCACATCCTAACTGATGACAATGACTATAGACAGGCTTTACAAAAACTGATGAATGCACGAGACAGCAGCACATGTATCTGGGATCTACTAATTCCACTCCTGGCAGAGCCCAAAAGAATCTTCACGTGGGTCCACAAGGGTTAGCAACAAAGGTGTTCATCTCAGCAGTGTTGTGGTAAGAGAGAGTTGAAAGCAAGCTGGATATCCATCATCGGGGTCAGATCAATACAGGGGATGCTGAAATGCTCCAGGGAGCTGGCGGCTGTTGAACGCAATGAGCTAGGTTTCCTCACAATAATATGGCTGGGTCTTAAAAATGTTACAGAGTGATCTGGGCATGGGGCAGCCCACCTGTAATCAAGCACTCAAGTGCTGAGGCAAAAGGATCTTGATTTGGGTGCAGCCTTGGCTATACAACAAGATGATCACATCAGAAACAAGAACAAAATGTGATACTACACCACTGACCACCCCAATAAAAACAACAAATAGTATGAAAGGAAGAAGGACGAGGAGAAGGAGGAGGGAGAGGAGGAGGGGGAGGAGGAGGAGCAGAAGAAGAATTAGAACACATTCCAATGCCACTTACTCTGTGTTCATTTGCACTTTGCATAGTATGTGTATGTGCATGTGTGTGTGGGTGGGGTATTGCATGTGGGGGGTGGGGGGTATTGCATGCATATGGAGGTCAGAGGTGGGATCTCTCTGAAAAGACACCGTGTCTCTCTTTTAGTTATAATTAGCGTATGTACCTGAGCGTGCACAGGGTGGTGGTGATGCTGCCATACCCATGCGTGGAGGTCAGAGGACAGCGCTGTGAATTGTTTTTCTCCTTCCACCTTTGTATGGGTCCTGTGGCTTGATTTCAGGTGGCCAGGCTCATGCAGCAAGCGCTTTACAAGCTGAGCTGTCTCACTGGGCTGAAAAGGTCCCTCGCTCACACCGACTGTTAGCTGGCCACCCTCTCTGTACCCTGCACCCCAGCTAGTGTTACAGACATACAACCACACTGGCTTTTTACTCAGGTGCTGGGGATCTGAGCTCAGGCCGCCATGCTTCAGTGGCGGGTACTTTACCCACGGCACTGTCTTGCAGCCCCGTATTGTGCATATTGTCTTCTTGCAGAGACTCGTTTTGGCATGTTGGGGCTAGGGCTTGTGGTGTGGAGAAGAATATGTAGACAAGCAAGGAATGAAGCAGAACATCAGGAGAACCTTGCATGAACCAGTGACGGGGGGGGGTGGGGGTAGGGGGTGGGATATGGGCAGGGCAGGGCTGGAGGTGGGGTGGAGGTGGTCATCTGCCACCAGCCCAGTGGGAATCTGGAACTCTTAAGCCACAGTGATCACATGATTTGGAAATGTTTGGCTGTGGAGGGTTAGCAAGGTTTTGCAGACACATTTGATCTCTTCTAGGGTCTTTGGCCTCTTCTCAAAGCTCACTGTCCTCACTGAGGCTGTGCCAAGGGGCTGGCCTCATCTTGACCTCCATAGCTTCCGGCTCTACCTGCACAACACTTTGACTAGCCCCAGGCTGTCTGTCTGCAGAGTCCTTCGTGTGTTTTGTTTGGGGCTTGGACATAGAGCCAGACTATAAGACCACTGTGAAGGTCAGTCCTACTTCTTCTCAAGCTGTAAACTCCTCTAGTCTTTATAACATTTCATTCCACACACTGCTTCAGGAACAACAGGTACATTGAGTCAGAAACATTCCAAGCAGAGAGATACAGCATTTATTGAGCACCTACAGCATGCTAGTCCCAACACTACGGTCTTGCCCTCTATTCACCCCAATGACCACCTGTGATATGGGTGGAGCTGAAATTATCGTAGAGATGTGGAAATGGGCATCGATATCTAAGAAACCTGGCGTTCCCTCATATCCATTCCTTAAAAACAAACAAACAAACAAACAAACCCTCCGAAGTCTCTTAGATTCTCAGCCTATAAAATTGAAGAGAGATCTCTAGGTTCTGGAAATGTTTCTGGTTTGGGGTTGGGCAGGTTTGCAGAAAGTGGGGTGTGAATTGGAAATCTTTTCTGTCGGCCAGTAGGTGGAGCGATTCTTTTTCTTGAAGAACACTCTAGAGTCTGACTCTCCCGCCCCCTGCAGGATTTTCTCGGTATTGCAGGGCTGAATCCCTGGGAACCCATTTGCAGGGAAAAAAGCCCAGATGGCACAGATGGGAACCCAGGAGTCCAGGCACACTGGGGATGGTGTCCTATGGGCAAGTGTGCCGTAGAGCTACAGGTAGTTATCTTCAACTTGGTCGCCCCCGCTAGGGGAGACATCTTCATAGACGTCGTCGTCGTCGTCGGGGGCCAGCGCCTCTATGTCATGCGTGATGTCGGTCAGCAGCTGGTGGAAGGTCTGCACCTCAGGCCTCTGGGTCGCCCCATCGTAACTGCGCACAGCAGAGGCAGACGTGGAGCTCATGCTGCGCTTGATGCGGCCGAAGCTGTCGGTGAGGATTCCGCCCTCGCGGATACCCATACTCTCTAGGAAGCCCTCGAAGTAGCCTATGTCCTGATCTGGGATGAAGGGCCGCATCCCTAGAGGACACAGGGCAAGGTGACTCCAGCATCCAGCCAGCCTGCTGCGGAGTGTGGTTTCTGGAAGTCTGAGTTCAAATCCCATCTCTGCTGGGGTGGCTTTACCCAGGATTTTTTTTTTTTTAAGATTTATTTATTTATTATATGTAAGTACACTGCAGCTGTCTTCAGACACCCCAGAAGAGGGCATCAGATCTCATTATGGATGGTTGTGAGCCACCATGTAGTTGCTGGGATTTGAACTCAGGACCTTCGGAAGAGCAGTCCGTGCTCTTAACTGTTGAGCCACCTCTCCAGCCCTATCCAAGATCTTTACCTCTCAAAACAGCAGATGACACAAGACTCCCCACGTGTATGCTAGCTTAGTATATTCTTAGGGATATACTCCCATTTGTCGGCTCTACAACCTTGGTTAACTACTCAAACCTCACTTTCCTCACATGTACAACAGGTCTTTGTACCTGATTTGATGCATGTGTACTAAGTCACTTCCCACGCTGAGCCCCATAAACATTGGATTTACTCGAGTCCCTTTCTGGATCTTTAACATTCTTACTTTACTTTGCTATTCTGAGTCTCAGTCTCTTTGCATGCAAATGGGGACGAGATAGCAACATTTACTTCTCAGGAGTGGGGAGAGTCTATGAGATCATGCTTGGCTCATGACAATTGCCAGACACATACATGCTCCTGTGCTGTGAGTAGTATTCCTATGGTGCTTAGCAACCCTCTTCACTAGCTGTGTGACTCCAGACAAGTTGCTTTGCTGAGGCTGAGATAGGCTGTGTGTGTGTGTGTGTGT
>NC_034592.1:135442678-135446319 GCF_900095145.1 Mus pahari | reverse complement strand
CTTCAGATGAAGATGTAGAACTCTCAGCTCCTCCTGCACCATGCCTGCCTGGATGCTGCCATGCTCCTGCCTTGATGATAATGGACTGAACCTCTGAACCTGTAAACCAGCCCCAACTAAATGTTGTCCTTATAAGAGTTGCCTTGGTCATGGTGTCTGTTCACAGCAGTAAAACAAATGGGATATGGGTACAACTTCCTGAGCACCCAATCCTTTGGTGGCCTCCTCTGTGGTGGCAAGAGGTCATTGTCTCTCTGACCCTTGCTTTCCTTCTCTGTACTTGGGGTGAGGAGGTTGCTGAAGTCCAGGCTTCTCTAAGCTGGCCTCTCCTAGTCGCACCTCCTTCCCTGGTCTCTGAGCCAGGCTTGCTGCAGAGCTCTGCTGCCCACTCACGCTCACCGTGACCATGTAATCCTGTAGCTGCTCGAAGGCCCAGGTGCTGTGGTCGATACTACTGCAGTGGGAGCCGTGGAAAGATGGTGTGGATGTGCCACTGTAACACGCTTCAAATGTGTCCTGGGAGCCATTGCTGCAGAGAAAGGACGGAAGTAGCCTCACCAACCTCTGCTCCTTTCCTTAGGTAGGCTAAAGATGGTTGGGCCTCTATATCAGTGCTCGAGGCCCTATCCTGACCTCGTCTTGCTCATCAAGGCCCAGCAACCTTTCAAGCCCCTTCCTGCTCTTGGCACTCTGATCACCCTTCCTTACCCATCCTGGGCCTTTGCACACGCCGTTCCCTCTGCCTGGAATTCTCTCTTCTCCACAGTCTCTCTCACATCTGATGTCACAGCCACAGGACCTCTACCTGCTTATTCTGAATTCTCACTGTTCCCTCTGCATGGAATGACCTGTCCCCTTTATCTCCAGCTCAGCTGTTGTCAAGAAACCCTCCTGGTTCCTATAGAAGGTAGAGCCCCCTTCTGACTCTCCCATAGCCCAGGAAGCTCCTTTTCTGTGCGGTGTCATCACTGCTGGCTGCCACCTGTGCTGAACTGTGTGGCCCTTCTTCTCCTTTCTCCTCCTTGAGTTCTTTTTATAAACTAGTCTGCCTGGCTCATTGGGGGGGGGGCTTTGTTTTTTGACAGGGTCTCACATATCCTAGAATGGTCTTAAACTCTCTATGTAGCAGAGATTAGCCTCGAACTTCCGATCCTTCTACTTCCAACCTCCCAAGGGCTGAAGTTGTAGGCATGAACCACCCAGCCAGGTTTATGCAGGGACAGGGTTGGAAGGAAAGCCTCTGACATCCTGGGTAAACACTCTCATCTCTGGTTCACCCTAGCCCAATGTAGGAAGTTCTCATTGTTAACTACTTTTAAAATAAGATGACCTCACTGGGCTTGGGCTCTGGTTTCCACCTCCAGAAGGCTGGGAACACAGACCTAGCAAGGGTGTAGACTCCTGAGTTCACATTCCAGCCTGCTTGTGCTCACAAGCCAGGTCTATGTAGTTTACTGTCTTGTCTGACCCTTGGGATGCTAAACTTTGTTTCCCTAGTCTTCGGCTTCTCCATCTGTAAAATGGGATGATGAAGATTGGTGTCACTGTGAAAAGTGACAGGAACTAACATTTGTCAAGCACTTCAGACTGTAGACCCCCACCTAACAGGTAACTAGCCACATAGCAGCTAACAAAAGCCAGTGATGCACAATCACGTGGCAAGCTCAGCAAATGGGTCCTTAGTGTGATTCTGCTCACCTCAACCAAATCAGGTCGGTTATGGGCTAGTTTATACACATGTGAGTTTAGGAAGACAAATGTAGTGCCAATAGCAACATTGGTATGGTAAGGTACAGGCCACTGGCAGGGACCAACCACTACTTGCCAACATCAGAATCTTTACAGGACCAGGATAACTCACTACCATAGGGCTGCTAGGGTTTTTTTTGGATTTAAACTGAAAATCCCATATGTTGGGAAACTCCTCAATCCTGAGCAAACTGGGATGGGCAATGTTTCTAACAGAATTCTTTTTTAAACATTTTGAGGGAGGTTTCATATATCCCAGGTTTGTCTTGAACTCGTTATGTAGCCAGTGGTGACCCTCTGGTCCTCTTGCTTCTTCCTTCTGAGTGCAGACATAACAGGTGTGCATCAGGGTATGCAGTGCTGGGGATCGAACCAGGGCTTTGTGCACGGCCAGGAAAGTACTCTACCAGCTGAGCTGCACCCCGAGTCCCACAGGTGCTGTGTTAGCCTACATATTCCCAGCCTTGCTTGCAGCTAGTTCTGACCAAGCAGTCAAATTTTGACTACTAAAGTGTAAGCTTGATGGTGAGCGTGTGTGTGTGTGTGTGTGTGTGTGTGTGTGTGTGTGTATGAGCGCATGCGCAGGTTGTAGGGATGGAACCCAGGGCTTTTCATATAGTGAACATGCATGGTGATGCTGTAATATTCCCTGGTCTCCATCCTCCCTAAAGTCGTTCAAGAGGACACTGGTGTCCTGTTGCATGGTTGGAGCTACAGCTTGGACCATGAGGCCACTCTGAGGATGGCGAAGAGGAAGCTGTGACTGGAAGAGAGGCCCAGGGCCCAGAGGACCAGGAGGCCCCAAACTCTTGTTATATTTTGCATAAGAAGACAAGAAAACCAATCCTGTCTTTGTAAACCTACCGTCCCCAGGATTTTCTGTTATACCATAGCTTTTCTACCCATAGCTTCCAGCATTAGCTGTGCCTTTGGACTCTGCAGGCCACTAAACCTAAGAGACTTGAAGATCTCTGTGGTTCCAGGTCTCTAGGTCTCCCAGGGTTTAGTTCTGTTTACCTCCCATCTCAATGCAAATCATGTTTGGGTCCCTGTGCCCCATGCGCTCTAGAGGAGTTCGGGTGGGGCTGAGGAGGGTAACTGGCATCCCAGACAGAGCGGATACTCACAAGGAGCTGCAGCAGCTCAAGTCAGCATCGTAGGCGAACGTCCCGTCCGTACGGCAGCTCTCACCTGGGACCAACAGACGGGAGAACTGTCAGAGGTGACATGTAGGCACCAATATCTCAGGCTCCCTGCACCCCCAACCTTGGCAGCACCCCGGGATCTAGTTCTGCTCCAGCCCTGACACATAGCTAACCTCAGGCGACTGACCTCCCCAGTCCTTGCCTTCCCCATTGCCCAGGTCCATAGCATAACAAATGAGAGGCAGTGGGAGAATGTTGAGAGACAGGAGGAAGAGGGTCAGGAACTTAAAAGGAAAGCAGCATCATTTGTGGAGAATGTAGCTTCTCCTCAGCCTGGCCCCTCATCTGTCCAGACAGGGCCTTCTCATGTCAGCTCAGTGGGGGTCACTCTCACTCTGACTTAGTTCCTCATTCCAGGTTCGCATAACGCTGTGGTTAGACGGCTATCTCTGTGACTATTTATTCCATGCAAGTTGCAGGAGGGCAACGCCTGGAAGTTGCCTCAGTTTGCCCGCCATCATTGGTTGAACGAACACTCTCATTCGGTTGCCTAGCATCCTGGTGGGAGTCAATAAGTCACCAGCAGAGGTTTCCCAACAGGCACTGCTGCTCCTGCGGGTAGCAGGGTCTCCCGCAAGGACAGGGCCACAGCCGCTGGAGCCGCACAGAGACCGCTCCATAGCAGGCTGTGGAGGAGGGAATTCATGTAATGTCTGTGAGGGGAGGAGAGAGAGAGAGAGAGAGAGA
>NC_034592.1:135340200-135442603 GCF_900095145.1 Mus pahari | reverse complement strand
AGGAGGAGGAGGAGGAGGAGGAGGAGGAGGGAGACACAGATAGACAGACAGACAGACAGAAGCTTTAGAACTTAGACACACTGGGTTTGGATTCTGACTCCGACCTACCAACCATGTGTCCTGTGACCGTTTATTGACTACGCTGAGCCTCAATGCTTACTATCTGTAAAAGGATTCACGGGACCTCAGAGCGGCTCTTCTACCCCCTCCCCCTTTTCTCTGTGTAGTCCTGGCTAGACTGGAACTTGCAGTAGATCAGGCTGGTGTAGACCTCAGAGATCTTTCTGCCTCTGCTTCCCAAGTGCTGAGATGAAAGCTATCAAGGTTGTCAAGGGTGGCAGCAAGTCCCTTTCCCCACTGAGCCAGCTCACCAGCTGGGGGACTGAGCAGTTTTCATTTCTCTGAAGACTACGTCTCTAGCATCTGTGGAGTGTCCACGCCCATGCTAAGTGAATGAGACAGGTAGGAGCCCATAAAGACTCAAGAAGACTTGGCACCTGGCTATTGTGCTTGGCACATAGTTGGCACTCAATAAATGTCCCTGTTAGTCTCACTTTAATTCCAACCCTTGATTGCATACATGGAGTAATCTGGAAATGTCAGCCCTAGGAATCTTATGGGGTGAGATGGCTCAGCTAGCCGGTGGTACACATGCTGAACTTTCTGCAAAGCAGGAACACCCAAAACAAGAGAGAAGTTCAAGTGCCTAAGTTCAAACTCATCCCAAACTTGACAACCTGAGCATCATCAGGTCATTGCTGAAGAGGTCATCAAGAAGAATGACATTCTATCAAGTGGACCCCTAGAACCGGGGTCCAGCTCAGAACTCCTAAAGGCCTTCATCAGCCCTGACCATCAGGACATCCAGCCTCTCCCAGTGCTTTGTGGGAGTTTGGATACGCACTGCAGCTGGAGAGCCATGGCCGCTTTGGTGTGGATCTGTAGTGGTAGCCGGCCCGGTCTACACACTCGATGCTCTGGTCCCCATAGATGATCTGGAAGACTTGACAGATGAGCGCACAGGATTCCTCAGCAGCATCCTGGTCCAGAGGCAGGAAGAGAGCTCAGGCTCTTACCTACCCCCCAGGGCCCTCCTGTGTCCTCAGACGAAGTGTGAGCCAGTGCTGATAAGCACACCTTAAGCCAATTTCAAAGACATTTCCCCTCAAAATTACCCGGCTCCTCTCTTGCTCCTACGGCCCTCTTATAGAATCTAGAGGCGACTCAAACTTCTCTGCCATGAAAGCAAATCCCAGGTTTCCAGGGGAGTCACGGCCTATCGTGAGATTTATCCAACATAAGGGTTTGTTTAACTAGATGTACAGGCACAGAAGCTGAAGTGCCTGTGTGGAGATGGGAGCAGCAGGAGGAGGGACACTTCAAAGAATCAAAATTGTAGGCTCAGTGCCGTTACTACTACTGGGCACAGGATATGGCTATGGGCTGCTCCATGCCCAATGCAATTGTGGAAGCAAAAACAATGATAGTGTCCCGGGTAGAAGAGGGGCTGGGGCGAAGCTTTGGAGATTGCACATTCGAGGAGGAGCCCGCCTCTTCAAGTGAGAGACGCAGAAAACAGTAACTGGTAGACAAAGGCCATGCTTATGAAAATCCTGCTCTAAAAAATCCTAAGGTAAATGTTCCACTCAGGATGGGTGTCTGTGGTCATTGCAGGTACTGCTGTTTAAACCAGGATCGAACCTTACCATGACCCTAGAGAAGACAGCTCAGGGAGGTTTCTCGCTTTATAGTTGAATGCGCAGAGGCTTAATGGACCTGTGTGATTGGTTGGGCTCCATCACAGACCCAAGGCATCAGCTAATGCTGGCATTGGGAATTTTAACTCTGACCATTGTGTGTGGGATCCCTGAGCATCATCAGACAGGAGGCCAGAGGCTCAGACACTTGGAAAGCAACCCATTTACTTATTCATTCTACCACCAGGCCAGGACCCCACAGCTGAGAGGGAAAGCCAAGGCGCAGTATCGCCTCTGTCTGGTTTGCAGGCCCGTGGATCTACAGGCGGTTTCTTCTCCTTGTTTAAACAGTACAAACTAACCTTTCCTGTTGTAACGGGGTCTCTTCCTCCATCCCCTGTCACACAGCACACTCACTTCCTGCCAGAGCCAGCATGACCCATGTGATCCTAGCTTTTCTGCACACCTGTATGCCCCGCCCTCTTTTCATCCCCATCGCCCTCCCTAGTCAAGGTTCCAGGATGAGGCTGTATTGGATGAGACAGTGGAGAACAGAATGTGAGGAAGGGCTGAGCCAATGTGGTGTGGCACCGCAACGTTATCCCAGAGAGACAATGGAACTGGGTATGGACAGTGAATGGTGTGGGCATAGGGTTTGGATGTATTTAAAAATAAAACCAATGAACTTATTGACAGTAGATTGAGAGAGAGGTGGTAAGGAGAGAGAGAGAGAGAGAGAGAGAGAGAGAGAGAGAGAGAGAGAGAGAGAGAGAGAGAGAGAGAGAGAGAGAGAGAGAGAGAGAGAGAGAGAGAGAGAGAGAGAGAGAGAGAGAGAGAGAGGATGACACAGAGAGAGAGACAGAGACAGAGAAGAGAGACAGACCAAGGACCACTGCAAGGTCTGAGCCACCAAGGATGGAAGCCATTCAATGAAATGTGCAGATGAAGATGCTTCAGGTTTGAGAGGAAATTGGGGGCTCAGCTTGGAATAAATTCATTCATAATGAGGAGACCCTGGAAAAGACAGGAGGAGCAGAGATTTGGTTAGAGGTGAAATTCAGAGTGTTCTCTGGGTTTTAGAAGGCGGCAGAATAGAAGTCATTAGAAGCAAGTGTGGATAAAGGAGATACGATTGGGGATAACTCCTGGACCACCCCGACTTTAAGAGGCTGGAAAGAAAGGAGGTGCCAGCATCTAAGGAACACAGGGTGAGGAGAGTGAGCAAACAGGGAAGGAGGGCTGGATGGTATCTCAGGGTGGGGGTGGGGGCCACTGAGCTGCATTCCTGGGACTGACCTCCTCTCCCGGTGGACAGGCACACTCATTATTCAGAGCCCTGGAACCTGGCGCAGAGGAAGTGCTGAGAGTACCGGCTAGACTGATGGACACCAAAAGGCTCACTCACCTCCTCATCCATAGCATCTGGCCCAGTGTGGAGCACACAGATGGCACTCAACAAATACCATTAAGCCAGGCATGGTGGTGTGGACCTCGGTATTCAGAAGGCTGAGGCAGATGGATCTCTAAGTTTTGGAAGACAGCCTGGTCTACACAGGACAGCCAGGGCTACACAGAGGGATGCTATCTCAAAAGACTACAACAAAAACAACTATATTATCATCATCAAGTGAGTAAGAGCAAGGGTGAATATGGGTACGGGAAGGTGACAGACAGGTAGGACAGGCAAGGATGATGGCAAAGCTTCTGCCTTGGGTAGATACCAAGAGAAAGGCTTTGAACTTCCTGGGTTCGAATCTTGATGCTACCTGCTCTCCACAGGAATTCTAGTTACCTAAACTTTGAGCCTGCTTCCTTTTCTAAGGAATGGGAATAGGTGGCATATTTGCCCTAGGGGCTGCTGTGGGGATTAAGTGTTAATGTCCTCTGTCTGTCTAGGGTTGGCGCTTCACCTGTGGTGTGATTAGTATGATAGTGACTGTCACAGCAGTGGTGCCAACACCGCCTGGCGCTCACCCTGTTTGCCACAGCCAGGATGACCAGGTTGCAGTAGGCGTCGGGGCTGTGGTTCTGGGGATCCAGCGGGTTGGGGCCGGGGTGGCGTCGCTCCCAGCTGCCGCCGACGCCGCCACTCGCCTGCCGCCGCTCCCAGCTGCCACCCGGCTTGCCCGTGCCGCCGCCCGCGTGCCGCCGCTCCCAGCTGCCGCTGAACGTCTGTCGCCGCTCCCAGCTGCCCGACGCCCTCGCTCCGGCGCGCTGCCGCTCCAGGCTGCCGCCGCCTCCCGCCGCTCGGGCCTCCGAGCCCGCGCCCCCGCCCCCGCCCCACGCCACGCGCCAGTCCAGGCTGCAGATGGTGTGGCGTCGCTCGGCTGTGCCCACCCGTCGTTTCTCGGGCACGGCGCCCGGAGGGCCAGGATCGCGACCCGAACCTCCCGGGCTGCCGTCCATACCCGCGGGCACGGGGTCCACGCCCAGACCTGGGGAAGGAAGGGGGTTGGGGGCTCAGTAGCAGAAGATCGCGGCTTTCCGGGGTCACCCGGAGGGCCCCTCGCAGTGCCGAGGTTCCCTGAGCTAAGGCCCCGCCCAGCACTAAGCTTCCAGGCGGTTCTGCTGGCTCTGGGGCATTCGGTCCCCACCCCAGGTCAATGACTCCGCCTCCGACCTTGGCTCCGCCCCAAACCTCCGGGTGGCAGCCACAAAGTTTCCACCCAACACACCCTTATGCCCTCCTTAGACTTGCTTTCTGAGTTGAGCGAGGTAGTCAACTTGTCCTCTTTCTCCATACCCTTCATTTGAACGGCGACCTTGGTCTAAGCATCCCATCTTCCTGTACGACTTTCCTTGCTATCTTCAGTCCCATCTCCAGGTTGCTGACCTGAAACCTCCAAGACCTGACTGGCCCCCTAGGCAGGGCGCCCCCTACTGTCAGATCAGAGTCAAGCGATTATGTCTTGTAAACACTTCCCACCACCTTTAACGTTGAACTCTACTAAGGTTTAACTCTTAGCGGGGCGTGGTGGCGCACACCTTTAATCCCAGCACTCGGGAGG
This sequence comes from Mus pahari, assembly GCF_900095145.1. Taxonomy (NCBI): domain Eukaryota; kingdom Metazoa; phylum Chordata; class Mammalia; order Rodentia; family Muridae; genus Mus; species Mus pahari. The sequence goes on along the minus strand of NC_034592.1, from coordinate 135,437,898 downwards.
CAGAGGCAGGCGGATTTCTGAGTTCGAGGCCAGCCTGGTCTACAAAGTGAGTTCCAGGACAGCCAGGGCTACACAGAGAAACCCTGTCTCGAAAAAAAATAGTTGAACTCTTTACTCTAACGTTAATCTCTGACCTACCCAACCTTCTCTATCTGGTCAGGATGCCTACCCATCATCTTAAACTCCCAGCTTTCTGGTCTTACTTGTGGTTTCTTCTGCCTGCCCTTAGTCTCAGAATAGTGTGCTTAAGTTTTCTGCCATCTCTTTCCCAGCCTCGGATCCCTTCCCTGGTGCCCAGCACTGCAGGTTGGCTTCCCACCCTGTCCTACCCGCCCCGCACCAGTCTTAAGCACTAGCAGATGCAGAGCGTCGTCCTGCAGGTAGGAGGCAGCAGCAATCTCGTGTGTCGGGATGCGCAGGATGAGCTCCTCGTTGTCGCGCCAGGTGAGCAGCAGGCAGCGTGCGGACAGGCTCAGGATGCTGTCCTGCTCCGGTGTGGTCTTCAGAGGCAACTCCTTCAGCTGCTGCGGGTGGGTCGGATCACCTGAGTTCCCGAGAATTCGGGGTAGGAGAGGGGAAAGGGAAAGAGCCCCCGCCCTCCTCCCTTCTCAGCACCTCACCCTGGCGGTGTCCAGAAGCTGCAGGAGCTCATCTCGGCTGGTGGGGTTCAGTGAGGAAGTCACCCAGGTGAGGTGACCCAGGAACTGGATGAGAAATGGGAGATTCTAGCCTCTGAGTTAATGCAGGGCAAGCTGAAATACTCAAATTAATAATAACCTGTATGATGGTTAATTTTGGTTGTCAAGTTGTCAGACCCAAGCAACTGGCACACCGGTGAGGGAATCCCTTGACTGGATGATCATATGAAATGAGAGACACATCTTAAATCTGAGCCACACCTTCTGGTGGCAGTCCTTGGAGGGGCGTGGAAGGACACTTGCACTTTCACCTGCTTTCTCTCGGTCTTGATGGCAAATTCATCTGTTCTGCTGCCCAGGCTTTCCTGGAGATATTAGATCCACAAAGACTGAGGACCAGCTGAGATAGTTAGTCTTGTAGACTGAACAACTACCAGACTCTTGGCTTTCCTGTTAGAAGACAGCCTATGTCGGAATGGCTGGACCACAGCCTGTAAGCCTCTCTGCTCTCTCCATCAGTTCTGTTGCCCTAAAGAACCCTGACTAATAAAACCTGATAACAACTTTTGTTGAACTTGGGACCAGTATGTATATATTTTCCCATCCACTCACATTCACTTTAAGGCTTAAAAGGCTCAGCATGGTACAGTTAACTAAAAGCCTGGCCCAGGATTATAGCTAGAAAGGGTAAGACTGGGCAAGTCATAGTGGAGCATGCTTGTAATCCAGCACTTGGGAAGTGGAAGCAGGAAGTTTAGAGTCCAGGGTCAGCCATGGGAGTGTGGGCGTGTCCAACTCCTTGAATCCCAGCACTTGGGAGGGAGAGGCAGGTAAATCTACGTTTGAGGCCAGCTTGGTCTACAGAGTGAGTTCCAGGACAGCTAGAGCTACACAGAGAAACCCTGTCTTGACAAGCAAGCAAACAAAGAGTCCAAGGCTATTTAGCAAATTCAAGACCTCCTTGGGCTACCTCGGACTCTTGTGAGGTAGGGAGAAAGCTTGAGTGCATGTGTCAGAGCTCACACTTCCGACAGTTAGCTGATACACACTAACACACGGTCATCTCACTCTATGAGGCTCTTCAGGAAAGTAAAAGTCACTAATATACAGTGCTTCCCTCCCCAACCCCACTGCCAGGTTGAAGGTGAGATTTAGAGCCTCTTTGAATGATAGACCAGACTGTCATTTTGTGTGTGTGTGTGTGTGTGTGTGTGTGTGTGTGTGTTCCTGTGAGTGACTGCAGGCATATGCTGCTGCAGCCCTTGTGCGGCAGTCAGGGGATGGGCTCCTGCCTTCCTCATTGTCTGAGCCAGAGCCTCTTCTCTGTACATCACATGCCAGACTCAGGCTCCTGAGCCTCCAGAGCTTCTCCCATCTCCACCTCCCATCTCCACCTCCGGTCTCCACACTGTGGGTTTTTCAGGACCACTGACTGGCGCATGCTTCACATGTGCCTGGCTTTACAAGGGTTTCGGGGATAGGAACTCTGGTCCTCAAATTTGCCAGCAAGCATTTTTATCCATTTAACCATTCCTTCTCCACACCTGTCCCAGGCTGGGATCTACTATTAAATCTCGAAGGATCACTGGGAATCTCCTTGCCTAGTGACTCTCCCCACCTCACACATTTTTAATCCTTTTAACAACCTCATTGCAGATTAAATGGAAAGAAGCATTGAATTAATACATCATTTTCTAGAAGGAGGAGAAGAAGAAGAAGAAGAAGAAGAAGAAGAAGAAGAAGAAGAAGAAGAAGAAGAAGAAGAAGAAGAAGAAGAAGAAGAAGAAGAAGAAGAAGAAGAAGAAGAGGAGGAGGAGGAGGAGGAGGAGGAAGCCGGGCAGTGGTGGCACATGCCTTTAATCCCAGCACTGGGGAGACAAAGGCAGACGGATTTCTGAGTTCGAGGCCAGCCTGGTCTACAAAGTGAGTTCCAGGACAGCCAGGGCTATACAGAGAAACCCTGTCTCTAACCCCCCCCCCCAAAAAAAAAGAGAGATTCTCAGTCAATATACAGGCTCCTAAGCGGTTCTAGTTATAACAGCATTATCATTTAAATGTTATTCTGTATGAGAATTAACTTTTTATTTCTTTAATTGTGGGAATCTGGGTGAATTTCACCACTCACATCTTTTTATTCTGTAAACTTTCAGCCCTTGGTTTTTAAACATATTCTTTTTGTAGCTTTTCTTTATTTATAGAGTTGCCAGATAAAATACAAGATGTCAGTTAAACAACAATTTTGTTTCTAGGATTTTTTTGTACCTATTTAGTTCTATTTAACATTTGGAGCATATTTATGCTGAAGAAATAATCACTGCTCATCTGCAATTCAAATTTGACCAAGTAGCCTGTTCGTTCAGTACCTCAATCCTACTTCACACCAATCTTTGGCTGATGGAGACCTGTTAACCTACCCAACGCTCTTTCACAGTGGTTCTAAAATGGAAGAAAAGCTTTTGCGTAATAAGAGAGTCCATTATGGTGTCTACCTATCTCCACCCTCCAGACCTGTGCTGGCTGTGTAGCCTGGGGCCTCCAGAATGCTGGGTGCGTGCTCTACCACCAAGCTACACACCCAGCCTCTTGCTTGCTCTTAACTTGGGCACTGAATAATCAGGGAGCCTGCAGACAGCAATCTCATGAGTAGGTTGAGCTTTTGGGAACACAGCACAGTTTCCCTGAACTCAGTCTCCTGTGGGAGCTCATGGGGTGGATGTCACCTGCTGAGGGTGTGCAGCCCGTGGCAGTAAGGTAGGAGGCTTCCGTCATGTGACACAGGGTGTGGCAGAGCTTGGTGTGTCTCCAAGCCCCCCCCCCCCCCGCCATCTTTGTCCCACTCTCACCTTGACCTCTTTCTCCAGGTAGTCACACAGCAGGATGTGGGGGTCGATGAGGTAGTCAGGGGGATAAAGAGGCATAGAGTGCAGGGGCCTGCGACTGACACTGCTTCTGAAGGCAGCCTGGCGTGCAGCCTTCGGGAACACCAGCCTTCGGATGGGGGACACAAAGCCCTGGTAGAGACAGGAAAGTCCCAGTAACTACAGCACTGGCTTTATGAGCTCTGGTTTACTTCCACAACCTCAGTTAATCCTTCTAAAAACTGCGGGAGGTGCAGCCCTGCCGGGTTCCCCCAACCCCCTGCCCTTCTCAGATGGAGGAGCAAAGAAGCTCCTCCGGGCTGAGAGCTAGAAAGAACACCAGCAGGTAGGACATCCGCAAAGCTGCATTTTCACCTTCCAGGGAGGGTGAAGCTCCTGCCAGCCAGATTCAAAGAATGGCCAAGGCCCCAGGGCTAAGTGGAGGATAGCTAGTTAGGCATGTATTAGGCTATTGCTTGTTTGTGAGTTAGAACTACACAATAAATAAATGTAAGTATAATCCAGAGACACCAATACAAAGACACCCAGGATGGATCAAGGGAATTTGAGAGAACTGCTGTTTCCTGGATCCTATCCTAAACCTATGGAATCTGAAGCAATCTAGCAGCATTCTAGAACTACGCTGGCAGTTTCTAAAGCAAACCATAAATTCTGGTGGCACGGGTGGCATGCTTCCCCCAAAGACGGACACAAACAGGATGGGCTGCCACCTAGGAGTGTCTCTAATCAGATGGACCTCACTGGGTGAATTCTAGCACTCAGGAGGCTGAGGCAGGAGAATTGCTGTGGGTTTAAGGCCAGCCTGAGCTATGGTCAGTGAGTTTTTAAGATCAGCCTGGGTTACATGGTTAGACCTTGTCCCCTAAATAAATACATAGACCCCTGAGAATAAATACATGTCAGCCCCAATGCGTCACATGGGAGCACACTGATGTGTGTCTATACTGGGGATTTTATCCAGAGCCTCATACAAATACTTCTGAGCTGGATGCCTCCAGCTCTCTTGGCACTTAAAATTCTTATCAGTTTGCAGTTTAGGGTATCAAACCTGGGACCTTGCATGCTAGATGAGTGTTCTGCCAAGGAAGAAGCCCCATCCCCCCAGCCCACTTTTACAATTTTAAGACAGGTTCTCAGTACATTACCCACACTAACTTTAAACTTATAATCCTCCTGCCTCAGCCCCCAGAATAGCTGGGATTACAGGCCTGTGCCACCGTACTGACCTCATGTGAGTTCCTTATAAAACATTTCTTGGGTGGAGGGAGCTCTGTGTGGATGAGGGTACAGTGGGAACTGGGATGTGGAAAAACCTCTCAAATTCAGAAGAGGAAGGCGGAGAGAGGACTTGGGTTAGCTTAAGCTGAGGTCTCAGGAGTGAGTTTTTGCACAAGGGTGGGCAGGGCAGGTGTAGGCTTGGGAGACAGCGGGCAGGGAACAGGTGGGAGGCCCCAGCCTGGATGGGCAATCTGCCAAACTATAATCATCTTGGCTGGGCCTTACTGTCTGGGTGATGGGGGAGAGAAGGTGTCTGCTGGGTGTCTGTCTGTCCCTTTCTCTGAGAGGCTACAGGAAGCTACCACCAGAATGTCCAAGAAGTAGATTTCCTAGGAAGACCCTGTCAGTCTCTCAGTAGAAGTATGACAGAGGCCACCAAGACTGAAGTTTAGACCGGAGCCCAGATGCCCATCTGGCTGTCAGGGACAGAAAGAAACTTCCTCCCAGAAGAGAAGGAAGGCCCCTTCCCTGTGCTGTTTGCTAACTCCACGTTGCTCACCTCTGTACCCCACCTTCAGAGACATTTCTCAAGCCTGGCTCCCTCAAACTCCCACTTACCTTCTTCCCTTTCTTGGCTTCATATTCCATGGTGAAACTGCTCCTCTGCTCCTGTCCTCTCCCCCCCCCCAACCAGGCCCCCCTCCATTTCCTTTGTTCTTTTTCCTGCCTGGTCGGAAACTCCACCAGTACCAGAGTTCCTGCCCCTCCCATCTGATGGTGGGGGTGGGGGCAGATGGAGAACACTGCTTTGGAACCCTGTAACTAAAGGGTGGGAGCCAAACATGGCGTCCAAGGGGCTTGGCACTTGGAGCAGACTGAGGAACGGTCCCCCGAGTCGGAGATCACATTTGGGTCATTCCCTATGTCTGCCACCAACTTTGCTGGATGACTTTAGCAAGGTAAGACAGTAAAAGCCTCTTTCAAAACCTGCTGCCTGTTTCTCTGTTTACACCAGGAGAAACCCCAGCCTTTCTCTGAGAAATGACTGAGTAGGTGGAAAGTGTTTCAGACTATGTCCAGGCAAGTGAAGATAATAGTAATAGTAATAATAATAATAATAATAATAATAATAAATGCTTATTTTTCAGAGATGGTATATGGGGGCCTCTGGCACTGCCTGCTACTTACTTAACCACTTATGCCTCAGTTTCCACATTCAGCCTGACCTCATAGTACTTTGACTAGGATTAAATATACTTAGAACTCCTGGAGCATATGAAATACTCAATAAATATTAAGTATTAACTATTAGAGCTGCTCAATAGAAGAGTACTTACCTAGCAGCCTCCAGGCCCAGGGTTCTGTCCTTAGCATTGCAAATGAATAAATAAAAAACCAAATGCTATTTCCTTATCTATGGCTCCCGGACTGCCTCACTGTCTTTTTGGCATATTTTATCTCCCCGACTCCTCACTGTATCTGCGACCATGATTTCAGTGACAGAAATTTTAAAAATGCAGTTTTGTGTGCAGATCCTGGCTCAAGGTCACGTGGGTGGCAAGGATTCTGCAGTGGGGGTGGGGGTTCATGTCACACAATGAGTATAGGAATGTGGGGCTTCCAGCCTTGCTGGACCTGAAGTCTAGTGTCCAGTGCTGCTTGGGCTCTAACCTCCTGCATGCCTTATCAGGCACACTTGGGGATGTTCTGAGTAGCCCATGGACACCTGCCACAGCCCCTGGGTTCTGGATGCCAGAGCTTTAGAACTGCTTTCCTGATGTCCCTGGCCGCCGTGAATATTCTAAGCTCTGGTCTCCAGTGTCCCGACCTTCCCGATGGAAAGGTGATCCCCAAAGTCCTCCCTTGCTAGTGCTCCCTATGGTACAGAAGACACGGGGTCACAGATCGTAAACAGTAGATGCCAGGGCTTGGGACTCTTTGCATGGTAGTTTTGAAAGGGTGGGTGTACCATGTCTGGTCTCTCATCACTCCTGGGTGTGGGGGCTACAGGACACCCCCAGCTCTAGCCATTCCTATCTCTCTCCACACACCAGAAAGGAAATGGTCCCGGCAGTTTGGTGCCAAACTTAGAACCTCTTCCTCCTATGTCCCTGCATCCTGCCAGGCACGTCTGAGCACTGGGACATGTGACCTCCACTCTGCCTGCTGGGCCAGTGAAAAGAGATCAGGATACCGGCCAATCCCTGACTCTGCTCTGAGTATCAACATTGCTAAATAACCCCTTGAGCCAGTCTAGAGATCTAGCCTTGCTGTGACAGCAGATTGTGGAAGGTAGTCTCGGGTGTGGTTGTTGCAACCCCTTTCCTGTCTCTGGGCCTCACCCTCCCCGGTTATAAATTTGGACCTTATTTTATTCTGAGAATCTCTAACAGGACTGAATGTCACTGCTTGGAATCTCAACTAGAACAGGGGGATGACTAGAAAAAGAAAATGGCCTCTGTGTTGCCTGCTGAACCCACCCCAGAGCCATGATCGGCTCAAGTGCTTAGTGTCAGTAAATCACGCAGGGCCAGATGACTAGGGTCCAATCATGAATGACCTTGAGCAATTTACATCACGTCTGAGAGCCTCAGAGTCCTCATGTGTTAAAAGCAGGATAATAATGGTGCTTTCTCAGAAAGCTGTTCTCGGGACAAAATGGAACAGCCATGTAACGATAACACACATTACTAAAAATCAGCCAGGGAATCAAAAAACGAGATAAGCAGAGCCAGAAAACGCCGTGCCGTCAGCAGCATCAGTGTGGCAGCCAGGCTGCAGCCCCAGTTAAGTCAGCTGCCTGGACTGCCGTGGAAAGGATTGTGAAGATCACCTCTGCACCCAGCAGCAGAAGAGGTTATTGTGGATGGCAGTCCTAGGCAGAGAGGGGAAGGAAACAGTTGCAGCTTACCTAGAAGAACTGCTACAAGGCAAGCAGCTTGTGTGAGGAGGGTGTTCTGCTCCTCCGAAGGGTGAATGCAGGCAGTTTGAGCAAACGCGTGGTTCTGAGTTGTGCTGCTTCTGGCTGCAACAAACAGCCAATTTTGACCGACCACAGGTGGCTCAGCAGAAGTCTGAGATCGCCTTCAGGGCTGGTTAGCTGAGCAGCTCAACAATGGCGTCAACATCCTTATATTTTTCTACTTGGTTGTTTCCTGAGATAAGTTGTATGTGCTGCTAGATTTGCATACTGTAGCATCAACTTCTTGTACTTCAAGATATAACAACAGTATTTGGATATTGAGCTTTTAATTCACTTATTTATTCATTCATATTTATAATGTATGTATGTACGTATGTACGTATGTATGTATGTACGTGTGTAAGTCAGGGTTTCTCGTAGCCTAGGCTATCTATTCAGCCAGTGCCTTAAGCTGTGAGCAGACTGCCGCCCCCTCCTTCAAAGGAATGCCCTTAAGTAGAACTGAGTTCTACCACTCACATCGTGTGGGCTTGGTTTTGTTGTAAAGCACATCTGGTACCAGCTAGCTCAAATGACCAGGAAAACACCAGACTTCTAACTACAGCAAGCACACCTCTGGATTTGTCTGCAAACTCCATTCCTGTGGCATTGCAACTGAGGGGGAGGACAGCCCTGAATACAGATGGCAGTGCCCAATGGCTGGGAGCTCAGGTGGAGCAGAGGCCAAAGAGGAGGAACCGGCTCTTTGTCTCTCTAGGCCTCTGGTCTGCCATGAGGCAAGCCACTGTCCTCTTACCAGAGACTTCCTGCCACGGTGCTCTGCAGGAGCACACACAGGCCCTGAGACAAATGGAACCCAGTGGCCATGGATATGGTGAGCCTAGAAAAAATCCTTCCTCCCTTTAGGTTGTGTTTTGGGGCTTCCAGTTTGTTTATCTTAGTGCTGGGTGCCACTAACACATGCCTCAAATAGTGTTTAGGGTCCCTCTTCTAAAAAGTGGGCATTGGCTAAAATGGTTGATTTTATTCTGAAGGCACTAGAGGTTCTACCCCAAGAAAAGGCCACCACCGGGCTTACAGGAGGATGTGACGCAGTGGTCCCCAGAGTGAGGTCTTCAGACCGCCCCCCCCCTTACACAGCCACTCCCAGACACCTTTTTGTTCTGGAGTCAGGATCTCATGTAGCCGGTGATGCCTTGAATGTCTGATTTTTCTGTTTCTACCTCCCACGCACTGGGATTCCATCGTGTGCCACCATGCCTGGCTGAGACCTTTTGAAATACAGAAGCCTGTATTTGAAATGAACCACTTTATCGCTTCTCAACCTTTTGGCTACGATCAAGTGTGTGAGCTAAAACTGGTTCTCATACTCTGAATTTTGGGAAGCCTTATGCTAGCGTCAAACCCTGGGCGGGGTGCAGATCAGTGGTAGCGTGTCCCCTAACTATGTGCCTTGTACCCAATGCCTAGCACAGCAGGAGTAGAAACCCTTAGGGAAAGGCATCACTTCTACCAAGGCCCCCAAGGGCAGCTCTTGAGCATGGGTCGCAACATACCAAGTTTCCTTGGCACATACATCATAAACAGTGCATATTTCAGTCGGGCTGGGAACTTCCGGCTGAGTCTTGCTTTTGTAAGAGTTCTTTCTAGGACTTTGGAACAGTACATCCCCATCTCTCATTCCCCACCCCCTTCTCCATAAAATGGACTTGGAGAAAATCTCTAGGAAGATTCAGGCTGAGAGTCTGGTTGATTGACTGATGGTCTAGGCAATCAACAGCGAGGTCTGGATAATAGTTCCACTCCTTAAAGGATCCTGATGGAAAATGGTTCTTCTTTCTTGCCCCCTGGCCCTGGCCCAGAATAACCAAACGGGACACAAGCAGAATGTACTGAAATGACTTTTAATATCTCATGTCGCAGCAAAATTAAAAATATACAAAAAGTCTGTGGTGTACAAAAGTCTCAGTACGGAAGCCCCAGCGCCGCCCCTCCCCTGCCCAGGGAACGCTCGAAAGGGCAAGTCGGGCCGCGGGGCCGAGGGACTGCGGGGCATGGGAATGGCACAGATGTAGTAAATACCAGGGAGTGGGCCTAGGAGTAGGCTAAGAAGCGGGCAGAAGTTTGGACTGACCACAGAGGGGAAGGAGAACACGGGGAAGAGTCACCTGGAGTTGTGCTGACAAGGAAATCGGGCCCTTAGGCATGGCTAGTGGTTCCTGTGGACACGTGGCAGGAATCAGAGGTGAAGGTATTCTGGTGGGATCCCCTTCCCAGGGGACCTTGGCTCGAGTCCTAGATTACCACCAGCTTGCTGTGTGAGCTTGAGCAGGTTGCCTCCCATCTCTGGGCCTGCCCCTTCTGTAAACTAAGAAGTAACCGGTTATTAAGCCACCGATGCCAAATTTGGGGGTTCCAGGCCCCGCCCAAGGGTCTGCTGTGGTAAAGCATTAAGCCATCCAATACAGAATGCAGAAGTCCTTCACACTTGAGTCCTGGGAGCTGACATGAATCCTCTCTAGGATGCATCTGTAATCCACTCAGTTTGCTAATCTGAGGAGGTGTTAATGCTTTATTAAGGTGGCCTTTTTTGTTAGTGGAGGGGAAAAAAACTTCTCAAGCCACAAAAACCTCAGGGAATCCTGAGGGCTCTGGGGATATTCAGACCCTTTCTTATGTCTGGTTTGGGAAGGAGACAGGAGAGGGGCAGGGGAGGAGTCTGTTAGGCCTGTCTGGGTGAAGAGGAACATCCTCCGTCCTTCTGTGGCTATCCTCTCCCCATCTTTGTTCCCAAGGACCCCTCTACTTTAACTTTATTGCAGGTATCCTGAGCTTCTGCCATCCAGCCTGGCCTAGGGACTCTTAGAGAGTTGTGCATAGAATAAAGGCCAGAGATGCTGAGCAGGGGGTGGCTTCGGTGTGAGGTTACAGGGGAAGGGACTGAGCATGGGAGCACTTCTGTGCCCTGGGGATTCTGCTTCCGGGAATCAGACCCAGCTCCTGTGGTTCTTCCTCTCCTGCATCTACTGGTAGCGACCAAGTACTCAGGGTCCCAACCAGAATGGCACATGTGCCCCGTTTCCCTAAGCTTCAGAAGTGTCATTGACTAGAAAGGGGACCCAGGCCCCTACCCCATGCTTTCTGTGGGACTTGGCACTCACTTGATCCTTCCACTGTGACACCACAGAACACTTGCCTAGAGATTTCAGCCCCCCTGCTGCAGCCTCATCTGGCTCAGGCTGGGAAAGAGGCAGATGACAAAGAGTTGTGAGGCAGCAGAGGATGGGATCAGGGCTCTTGGCATTAAGTTAGAAATCTGTGCCTAGACTCTCCCTCTTCTTGGAGAGAGTCCCTCTGAATCAGGAGCTCCCAAGCTGGAAAAGACTCCAGATCCTAAGCAGCCGACCCCTCATTAGATGCTGGAAACAGCCAGGGACCTGGAGTCCGCCAGACAACTAGGGTGACGTTTAGGGTCAGATACAACCAAGTCCTAGAGACTCCTGAAGGGGCAGATAGATTAGAAGCCTCAAACTGGTGGCCAGCAGGTTGCTTTCCAAAGCCTAAACTTTATTGTCTAATTGGCACAGAACACCCTCTCGCCTGTCCCCCACAGTTCTGCTTTCTCAAACCTCCACCCACCCCACTTACCTTTCTGGCTGTATCTGAGTTTCTGCTAATGTTCCCTGCCTTAAGGAACCTCCCTCTCACCATCTGGCCTTGATGGACCCCAAACCCAGACAAGCTGCAAGGGAGGGGCCTGCAGAACCTCAGGCTTCAGGGGAGTGTTTGGGGATGACCGTCCCAAGCTCCCTGGTTCTCTCCTGGGAGTCTGCACTTTCTCAGTCCGGCCCTCCTGGGTCTCAGTTTCTCCAGCCCTCGAGGTGACAAGCTTCAGGGAGACACAGGTGCAGGAGGGATCTGGCTGAGAATAAGGCAGATTTGGGGATAATGGGAGGAAGGGACCGAGCCCATATCTTTAGAAAATTCCCTGCAGGGAAGGATGGAGGCCGGTGCTGTCAGCTGGGGTGACCATTACAAGGCACATGGTACATTGATGAGAGGAGGTGCAGTGGGGGGTATGGTGCCTGGGGAGGTCTGAGGAGCACAGCCAGCAGCTGGAGTTGGTTTGAGGGTAGAAGCTCATGGAATAGGAGGCATGGTTAAGAAGAGAAGGTCTCAGGATTAGATATTAGGCCAGGCCTGCCTAGTATTTCTGTTCCCAAGATGTCCTACTATCTGCTGCTCCTGAAGAAGACAGAACTAACTTTTATTGATGCCCAGGAGAACCCTATAGGTCCATTTACTTGCCGTATTATCTTGGGCAAATGTGTGACCCTCTCCATTTCTCCTATATAATAGATATGTAGATATGAAGAACAAGTGACTTTGGGGACCTACTGAGCCCCCTCCTTTTAAGGTTGTGGCTCTAAAAGTCCTCTCTCACTGAAAGATCCTCATAGCAATCAAGGGAAAAACTAAGAATCCAGGTTTGGTTGATGGTCTGGGAACGGCGGGAGTGGCGGATCCCAGGGGTCCACTTGTGACAGGGAAAAGAGACCAGCTGAGGTAGATTGTGTCAGAGAAAGGAACCAAAAAACAGCTCCAAGAAGATGGGGCTTTCCCCAACTTGGATTCTTCTGCCCTAATGAAGCAAAAACACAGGCCATAACGAGAGGCCCCAAGCCAGGAGGAATGGGGTCCTGAGCTTGGATGTGGGGTGGGGGGTAATACTAGGGGTAGATGAGCTCTGTCCAGATAATGAGAAGGGTGAGGGCCTCTGACCATGACCTTCCCTGGTGCCCAGCATTCTCTTGCAGGCAGTCCTGGGAAAAGCTCTGTGAGATTAGAATGAAAAAAACGTGGCCATGGCTTCCCAGCAACCTCAAGCCATACACCTAGCTCTGCTCATCCTGGTTCCTTGCCTGCCCTGGCCTCCTGCAGCAACCAGCCAGGGGACGAGGGACCTTTCCTTCTAGGCTGCTGGAGAATGGGGCATCCACAGGGGTTGGTGGTATGAAATAACTTGTCAAGGGCAGCCCAGATGTTACCTTATTGATGTGTGGATAGGTGTGTAGTTCTTGCTAGGGTGTCACATGCAGAGGAAGCGTGTCAGGGAATTGATGGGATGGCAGTTCCTGGCACCATGAGCCCTGCAGAAAGAAGCGGCTCGGGTTTGGAGTCCATGTGCAAATGCCCTGTCTGACAGATTGTGACGTGTGTATAGCTGTAGCTGGCCATGGAGTTTGTCTCCAAAGCTAGCCCTGGGTAGAGGGGAAAGAGAGTGGATGACTCCCTCAGAGCAGACCTGGGTCGGGATAGAGCTCCCTGACACTCTGGAAGCCTCTCAAGGATTCTGGGAGGCAGGAGGGAAAAAAAAAAGCATTCTGCACTGGTAAATAGATGTAGCTGCCCGCAGTGGTATGATGGCACAATGGCACATATCGTGGGCATGATGTGTGCTCGTGTGAGCCCTCTTAGCCCCACTGTAAGTGTGGAACCCTCCCTGCAACCTCAGCAAGTCAACCATTGCCACACCAGCACGGATGTGACCTTGTGAGAGTAGCTGCCACTCTGAGCCTCAGTTTTCTATCTGTAACTTCAAGAAAAGCTGAGCCAGGGAGGGCTAAATACTTCTTATTTGCATAGTCTAGAATTCTCATGGCCCGCCACACTTCCAGCTCTGTCTGCACTTGTCCCTGAAGTCCCAGGCCATCCCCTTTCAGTGAGCTCACCTCACTTGGCATAAGAGAGTGGTGAGGGACTCTAGGATCTGCCTAGAACGTCATCTCCTATTTCACAAAGCTTCCTAGCTCCCCAGTCTTGTCACCCTGCATCCCAGTCAAGACTGGCTCTCCCAGGCCAGGGACACAGGCCAGCATGAGTGGTCCTTTGTGCAACCTAGGATGTCTGGACCATGGGAAATGGGTCATAGGTCTGGGGCCTTGGCAGATTTGAGGCAAAACAAGTTAGTCTCCCAGATATTGCCCTAGAGAACTTCACTGCAGGGTGGCAGGAAGCCAAAATTTATGTCACGTCCCCAGAGCTACTTTTTTTTTTCCATCTGAGAACCGCTTGGCAGCGGAAATGTCTCAAGGGTCCTGAGGACAATTTCCTTTTAGAGAAGATAGGGCTGGGGACGTAGAGGGGGATCTAGAACTAGAGCACCCATTCTAGAACATCCCAGGTGACTCATGCTTCCCCCACCACCACCACCCACAGTAGAAGCTAGACTCTTCAACATCAGAGCATTAGGGCTCCAGGTCCTTTGTCCTTATAAAAGATCAGCAGCTCCATAAGACATGTTATCAAGAGGTATTCTAGAATCTAGATGTCTCCCCAACAGGTTCTCTCTCAGTGCAATAGAGTGAGGCTACAGGGCCTCATCTATAGTTGAGCTGGACAGAATCTCCCCGGACATTTTATCTGCTGTGCTTAAGATCTTCCTCTAGAGGGCGCATCCCACGCGCACATCTAAAACAAATGGCACCTTGTGACCTCTCACCTGAGGGGTCTAGACTTCATCCACAATAGAGCTCCTCCCAAGTGCACCTCCCAAGCAGAGGCACCCCACCCTTCATATTGCTGCCAGCCCTCACTCCTCAGGGTTCTCTATCCTGCCAACACCTGCGCTGTCAGACCCCTGAGTCCCCTCCCCTACTCTCTGCTCTAATCCTCCTCCTGTTCATCTCCCCTTCCTACAGGAACTGTGCCAACCCTGTCCAGAGATTCCCTCAACTCATCCCACACCCCCCACAGCCTTCTCCATCTTTCTCTCAGAGATCCCCTCCCACCACATGGCAGCACTTCCCCCACACTCCCTGAGGGGTGCTTGGGCCCCCGGCAGTGCCTTCTCTCTTGTAGGCCCACCAGGGATGATGTGGGATGAATCTAGGCCAGGGAGAGTTAAGACCCCCGTGCCAAGCATTATATGGTATCCCCAAGAGACCGGGGCCGTCCATGAGGGGTAGCACCAGTTGACGCCCTGTGCCCTGGTCCAGGGGAACTTAGAGAATGGGCCACAGGGCTTAAAATGAGGCCTAGGGCCTCCACAGGGTTGCCCTCTCCACTAAGGGATCCTAATGGTGGGACCATTCCTGGATCCAAAGATCTACTCCCACTTAGCCTGGTGACCCTGAAAAATCCAGACTCAACACTGTGGTCAACGTGGGGTCAGCCAAGTCCGTTCCTTTCGGGAGGCAGACTGTCTATACTGTGGTCTCATACTCCAGCAGCTCTTGGGAGGTGCCCATGCTCCGGTACTGCAACCGGGGTGTGGCCGGCGAAGAATACTCCAGTGCCAGAATGGTCTTCCGGAGCCGGCGGTCAATAAAATGAGCATCCCACGCTGGGTACTTTTTCCGAGGCAAGTCAATCCGAATGACAGGCCCCTCGGTCCGCAAGGGGCGGGCCACTGGCGTGGGAGGCAAACCGGGTCGCACCTGGAAGACAGGAGGTGTAGGGGTCCCGGCTCGCTCACCTCCCACTGCGACCCCATCCCGCTCAGTGCCTGTAGTCCTCGGCAGAGACCTTGGCGGACTTGTGATGGCGTCAGCTGGAGGTCCACAAGGCCCTGGGGCTTCAGGAAAGATGCAGCCAGGTGCCTGGGGACCCAGCATGGGGCCATTGGGGTGCAGGAGACAGTAATAGACACACATGAAGAATATGCCCAACGCGAAGCTGGAGGCCACCACGCAGACCAGGATGAGCGAGTAGAAGTCAGTGGAGAAGTTGCGGCTGGAGTACCAGAAGCCAGTGAGCGCTGCGTTCTCCAGCAGCACGATGCCATAGTAGAGGGTCACCCGTCGGCGGCTGCGGCCCTCCTTGACATTGAACCAACAGAAGATGTAGATGATACCCACCACCATATTGTAGATGATCTCCTCCCACTTGGACATGCAGAAGTCTGTCTCGCCCTGGATAACCCAGAAGGTCATGATGCACCAGTGGGCGACGATGAAAATGCCAAAGTAGAGCTTGTAGACACTGGCAAAGAGGGCAAAGGCCAGGGTTCGCGCCGCAATGGTGAACAGGTGCCACAGCACTTGGACGACAGCACCCTTGTAGGACAGAGGCTGCTTGTCATCCCTTGAGTCTCTCAGCACCTTCTGGTACGACGCCAGGGTCCAGGCCAGGGACACAAGGGAGGCAGAGATGGAGAGAGCTGTGGAGACAGGGTAGGGGTGGGGGTGGGCTGGGTTACGGGTGGGTCCAGGTTGGGGTCTGGAGAGGAGGAGGTGCTGGGTCAGGACCTGGGTTCTGAGCAGGTGTGCAGGTCTGTGGATCCGGTATGAGGAAGGTCTGGTTGGGGGGAGGGTCTTCAAGGGTATGGATATGGGGGTGGGGTAGGAGAATGGACTGGATGCTTCCGTGGTTGTGGGAGCATAAAGGGGGAATAGATTTGGTGTGCTTTTGAGCTTCATGGGCATCGAGTCTGGGATTCTAGTACGGGGTGCAGACAGGATTCGGGGGTCTTGGTGGAGGGTGGGAAATGAGGGTCCAGGACTCTGGGAGTAGAAGAAGAGGTCAAGAAGGGATCATTAGGTTATAGAGGGGTCAGGACACCATTAGAAGATATGAGGCTGGGTATGGAGGGGCAAGTAAAGCTGGGCAGAACTAAGGTGGGAATCTCACGTGGGACCCTGAATTTTCAGCTGGAGAGAGGGCAGAAGGCGTCCCCGAGGGAGGATGGAGTGATGGAGCCTGAGACGCTGAGGATGGGCTAGGGAGCGTGTGGGTGGGAAGACCATGAGCTGCGTTAGAGATAGGTGATGTGGCTTTTCTGTGACACTGACTGCCTGGGACTGGAGTGTTTCAGAAGGGGCAGTGTGGGCGTGAACGGGATCTGGTACAAGGGAGGAGACCAGAACATCCAGTGAAGGGATAGGTAGCTAGATTCTCTGGAAACTGATGTTGATTGGACAGGTCCATAAAGCAAGGGGTCCCCAGAGGATGCAGGCTGGGACTCAGTTTGTAGAACATAGCCGGCAGAGGGCTCTCTGGGGGGGGGGGGGGGCTAAGTTTTGTTGGAGGGAGTGATGGGCAAAGGCAAGATGTGGTCCGCCTTGGTAATAGGGAAAAGAGAGAGGGGAGTCCATGGTGTCTGAGGGATGGTGTCAGAGTGGAGAGACAAGTCAGACGGAAGGGGTGGTTATGGAGAAGCCTAGAGGGTGGTGAGGGTGGTGTAGTTCCCTAAACTCTGGGCAAACAACTCTGCCTTAGGAGAGGGACGCAGGGTATCCCCAGAGACTAGCGGGTGGTGGGTGGAGCTCACCCGTCAGCAGTTCCGGCTCTCGGCCGCGGTGGACCAGCAGGCTGAGCTGCAGCACCAGCTGCGGCGCGCTGCGCAGGAAGGTCTCCAGCAGACGCAGCATGCTCACGTCCGCGCTCTCGAACAGCATCCGCCAGTAGAAGTGGCGCCGCAGCCGCTCCCCGCGCCAGCGGCTCTGCAGCCCCAGGTACAGGGCGCGCAGGTACCTGCGGGGGAGGTGGTACTCAGCTCTAGGCCCCTCCGGCTTCAGCTTCGTGTTTACCCTACCCCAGCTTCCCGCCTGCGCCCTGCGCGGGGTAAGTCCCCCACCTTCAGGACCTACACTGTGGCTGTAAAATTGGCTCTGCGGGGCATGGTTGAGCACCGAGTTCCCTGTTAGCTTCTCGCCCAGTCCTAGCCTCATCTCCAGTTTAAAGGAAGGAACTGGGAATCAGAGGCCATAGCATTTGCCCAAGGTCACACAGCGGAACCAGAACTCGATTCCAGGTAGTAACGAACAGACCACATCGCTTCTTACTGGAAACTTTGAAGAGATTTGTTCATGGGTTTCCTGTATGGATCACAGCTGGTGTTGACACCCCACCTTTACACCTCTGCTGTTCCTTTTACCTGGAACACGCCTCCCTGTTCCTACCCCATTCCCAAACCTGTGTAAGTCTTGCTCATGTTTCAAATATCAGGCTTCTACTGACCATGTGCCGGGAGTTAGGAGCCCCCTCTCAGCCTAGCCCCTCTCCTACCGGTTTCTACTTCAGCCCCTGCCACCGCAGGTTGAACTTCCTGGCTAGGCACACATCTCCCCCAGCTTTGAGCTCCAGGCCAGAGACTACAATCACCTGCTAAGTTCAGCACACCGGGCTCTTACCACACAGTAGGCGCTCAATCCACGTGTTCACAGATGAATAAATACATAGCTGTAAGCTGGTTGACTTTAATGGCTCCATCAACCTCGGAGCAGGAAGGGGAGGATCTAAGGTCTGAGTTCAATCCCCAACTCTACTTCTAACTTACTCTGTCGAGTCCTCATTCCTTCTGAAGTAGCAGAGAGGATGGATGGGAAAGAGCAGTGTCCACGCGGTTTAAGGAACTGAGTCTAATTCCTCCCTGTTACCACAGAACCTTTCTCTCCCCAGTCCCTGAAAACCTTGGGTGCCTGTGGCAAGTTAGCTCTTTGTCGATACCACAGAGGAACTCTCCAAAAGCAGATGGAGAGTGTCCGACATAGATCCAGTGACCTATTGCCTGAACTTCAAATGGAGGCACTAGGGATGGGAAAGTGCTGGCATTTCTAGGACACTGGAACCAGAGCACCAACTGGTGCTGACAACCATGGAAGGAGCCATGGCACTATAGGGCCTCCAGATAATAATGAGAGGGATGGGCTTGCTGGCTCTGACTTCTCAGAGCTAGTCTTCTAAGTCCTGAACTCTGTTCCCCCAAATGTAGCCAAGGACATGCAATTTGGGGTCCTCTTGGCCCCAATTAATGCTACTGACACCCCCCCCCCCAATATGACACCTGGCTCCCAGGAGCGAAAGGAGCTGTTCGCTTGGCTGCTGAGTGGCCCCAGGACTGGACTGGGTTTCTTTTGATGAGGTGTGGTAGGTCACCATTTTTCTGAGTCTCCCGCCCCCCCCCCTCACTCACACATAGGCTTCCTACCGCCAGTGTCATTCAGTCATATAGCAGGCGAGCTTCAATCTACCTCCGTGTTAGGTCTGTGTCCCTACATACCTGACCCTGCTGTGAGAGTGAGAGGAGAAACTTTGTCAAGGAAGAAGAGCAGTCAGGGAAGTTTTCCTGCAAAAACCAGTTTCTCCCTCCCCTCACCCTCTCTCCTCTTCTCTCTTTCCTGACAGTATCTGTGGTAGCCCAGGCTGGTCTAGAATTAAGTAGCTAAGGATGTCTTTGAACTCCCGGTCCACTTGCCTCTGCCTTCTGAAGGCTGGCATTACAGATATGTTACACCATGCAAATTTTCTGTTTTGTTTTGTTTTTAAGGTAGATTCTCATGTAACCCAGGCTGACCTCAAACTCCTTACTTAGCCCAGGTCTTGAATTTCTAATCCTTCCGCCTCTACTGCCTCCCTCCCTCCCTTTAGGCATCACCATGCCTGGTTTTGATTTCAGTCTTAAAGTACATACTGTCTGAAATCCCAACACTTGAGGGGTTGAGTCTGGAGAACCACAAGTTCAAGGCCAGCTTGGGCTATGAAAAGAGACTTTGTCTGAAAAAAAAAAAAAAGTCAAATAAAATACAATAAAAACACTAGAGGTGGGGGAAGCTGGAGAGACAGCTCATTGGTTCCAAGCACTGGCTTCTTTACCAGCCGACCTGGGTTCGATCCCTAGCACCCACATGGCAGCTCACAACTGTCTGTGCCTTCATCTTCAGGGGTGTGAGTGCTGTCTTTCGTGGGCAGTGCACTCACCTAGTACACAAACGTATTTGCAGACAATGCACCCATGTAGATAAAATGCAGATAAGTAAATCACACACACACACACACACACACACACACTTAAGGACAGCAAGAGATGAGGACATTCAGGAGAATGGGTAGATGCAAAGTACAGAGGCCACAATAGCCCATGCCCTCCCAGGGAAATAGGCTGAGGTTTGCTTGGCAGGGCCCAGACAGGAGGCTTCCAATGAGACAAGGGCCCAGGAAGACCAGAATTTTCATAATTCATCACATTGCGAAAGTTCACCAAATTCCGCAACCAGTTCCAAGCTGCAGAGCTAGGGGTCTACTCAGTAGTGGAGTATAAGTTTAGCATGCACAAGAGCCTGGGTTGCCTGGGTTCCCTCCCTAGGGAAAAAAAAAAAAAAGAATCTGGACTAGAGAGTATAGATTTAGTTTTTAATCTGAATCCCAGAATTGGAGGTGATAGAATCAGCTGGGAGCTTCCGGAGCCCCCTCTGAGGCCTGGCTTGGAGGGAAGCCAAGAAGAGGCTAAGGCTGCTCCTCCGGGCTAGCGGTGACAGAGTTGAACTCAGGGAGTGGTGCACCAGAGGGGAAGAGAACAGACCTGGAAGTGCCAATGGTGAGGGCGGGGGGGGGGGCGCAGGTGGTCCCAGGGCTTCTGGGGGCCCCAGAACACAGATCTTCATTCTAGGCCTCCACCTCTCCTGCCCTCCTCACTCCTGTGCATCTGACTTCGAATAGAAAGGAGAGGCCAGCTGGTCCGATGTGCAGGGTCCTGGGGAGCTGGGGAAGAGCAATAACCTGGAAGTTTCTCTGAAGCTAGAAGACCATCTGTTTCCGCCCAGGTTAGGATGAGGGAGGTGCCAACCCCTCCCCGCATCCGTCACCACCTGGCAGGCCTCCTGCTACCTCCCCGCCCACTCCTAAGCTCTCCTCTGCCAGCTTCCAGCTAACGCTAGGCAGACAAAGGGCTCACACCGTCCAGGCCCGCGCGATGGGGAGGGATGGAAAGGAGGTTTCTGCTACCCATCCACGGAGCTGAGCGGTGTAAGAGTAGCAGAAGCCACACTGCAGCTTAGGGACAAAAGGCCTAGCAGTCTTGAGCCCAGCCTCACTCTTGTCCTTTTGGCCATGGGACCAAAGCATTGGCTGTTCCTTCCAGCCAGCACTAACTACTCTCTGCCAGGGAGGGGCCTGTGAGATGTTCATGGGTTTAGGAGAGTGTCTGAGGCTTGTGGGGGAAAATTGGCTTTAAAACAGGGGAAAAAAAAAAACAACCCTGCAGAATCCAAATTAATAAATGTTTAATTAAATGCCTGCAAAGCAGAACATGATGTCAGCTAGTCGTTTGCAATTTGGCTTTTATTTGGTTATATATAATTTACATTTGATGTCTGACGTGGCTGTAGTCTAACATGCTTGGTAGGTGTTAAGCCACTGAGGCCTTAAAACTACACTGTCTAGGACATGCAATCTTATTTCCTGGCTTCAATTTCCCAAGATCCCAAAGGCAAGATGGCGGAATACTGGCGGTGTGGGTGTGTGTCCCAGCCCTGCCCTGGACCCTGCTTTGTGGCCTTGGGTAGTTTCAGCTTTCCTGAATCTTTTTTCTTCCTCATTGTAAGCATCAAATGATAAAGAGTTAACAGTAACTTACAAACTGTAGATGGATGTGCACATAACATCGGTGGAGAGAAGAAGAACATATTTTGGGTGTGTGTGTGTGGGGGGTCCTCTGGCTCCTTGTGGCCACCAAGCGACTGCCCTTGAAACGTCCTCCAGGAAAAGTTGAAAGAAGCAGATATCACCGTGGGTGGGGTTGATAACACCCACACACGACACCCCACCTCAAGGCAAAGAAACTAGACTTGTTTTTCCTCCAAAATGCATCCAGCGCCATTCTCAACCACCTCTCGGGTGGGCGCCACCAATTGGTACAAGCGCCCTTTATCTCTTGCCAGGACAACCAACCACATCAGCCTTCCCTTCTCAGTGGGTCTCTTCCATCCGCTCCTGCCCCCTACAGTCCGTTCTCTGCATAGCAATCAGTGGGGAATTCTTAAAGCCCTACTGATCTGGTCATTCACTTTCTGGAAGCCATACACAGGCCTCTTATCCCACTTGGAAGGAAACCCAAGCTTCTCCCAACCATCTGGCCTGCTCATCTTCTCTCTATCTCAAACCACTGTCTGCTTGTTCTCCACACCCCAGCTGCAGCGGGAGTTCCCTGCCAGACTCGCCCCAGACTCAGGGCTTCTGCACTCGCTGCGTGCTTCCCCACATCCTGCTCTGCCTGGCTCCTCATCAGCTTCCTAACACATCCTTAGAGGAGGCCACTTGTCCCACATCGGCACCTCCCACCTCCAAGGTTCATACTAGTCCATCCCATCTCTGCCTTCCTTCGGGTCCTCCAGCCTTCATCTCCCGAGAGCTGGGATGGCAGGTGTGAGACGCCAGCGACATCCTGTTTATGAAGCCTGGGATCAATCCCAGGGCTTTGTGGATGCTGTGCGTGCATTCAACCAGCTGAGGTCCATCCCCAGCCCCTAGACAGTTTCTTTCTATTCTGTCACTGGCGCTCCCTCCATGAGGCAGGGTCCTTGTTTGTAACGGTCACCAGAGTCTCCTCTGCTTTTGATTGGGTAGAAGGCAGGAATAAATATTGAATAAACTGATAAATGAGTCTTGTATGTGTGTCTGTGTCCTTCCTGGTCTTAGCAGACCCTGGGCTTCTCGGTCTCTGTCTGCATGGAGCCAGAACACCTCCCAGCACTCCACTCCTGATTCATTCCGTTGTTCTTCCTCCAGGAAGTCTTCCCTGGTACCCCTCATGATTATCAGATGCTAGTGGCCTGAAGGCCAGAATGAGCAGGCACTGCAGTCAGGGCCTTTAACCAAAAGCCACTTACAGAGTTATGGAGATGTCTATTGGGATTGAACTTCTGGTTCCTAGCCTTATTTATTTATTATTTTTATTTTTTATTTTTTATTTTGAGATAGAGTCTTGCTATATAGCTCTGGCTGGCTTGGAATTTGCTAAATAATCCATTATGGCCTTGACTTCATGAGATTGCTCCTCCTTTATCCTCCCAAGAATTAGGATTGTAGATGCAAATCCTGCTGTGTCATTTCTGATTTCCTGTCTCTAAACCAAACAAAGTATCATTGCATTTCTTGTTAATTATGTGTGTGTGTGTGTTTGTGTGTGTGTGTGTGTGTGTAGGCATGTGTGTGCCATGTGTGGAAGTTGGGGTGGGGTGTATGTGTGTGAGTGTGAGTGTGTGTGTGAGTGTGTATGTGTGTGTCAGCATGTTTGTGCCATGTGTGGAGGTTGGTGTACGTGTGTGCATATGTAAGGCATGTGTGTTCCATGTGTAGAGGTTGGTGTGTGTATGTGCATGTGTATGTAGACATGTATGTTCCATGTGTGGAGGTTGGTGTTTATGTGTGTGTGTTGGCATGTGTGTGTGTGATGTGTGGAGGTTGGGGGACATCCTGTGGGAGTCAGCTCTTTCCTTCTCACATGTGAGACCCAAGGACCAAAAGCAAGTGGTCAGGCCTGGTCATAAGTGTCTTTGCTCTCTGAGCCACCTTGCCAGCCTCCAGCTCACTGTCCTGTGCATGCTAAGAGAGGAAGCATGCTCTAGAAGAGGAAGCCGGGGAACTGAAAAGCATAAACAGGTGGGGCTGGGAGCCAAAAAGGCCGGGCCTGAGAAACAGAGAAGCCAACAGTTAGTGTTGGAATTCACCTGCTCTGGGTCCATGGCTCCCTCAGGGCCCTATGACCTCCATGAGTGGGCAGCAGGGTCAATAAGTGGACAGAATTCACCCTTCTTCCCCTATCAGGTCACTCCTCTGACCAGCATCTTCCATTGCCCAAGGGGTTTGCTTTAATGGGGTCACTGTTCCTAAGAAACTTCTGAGTTCAGCCCCCAGCTCACCCCATCTCTCTCCAGTGAGGTGAAGTTTCTGTCATTGGTTTTCGTCTCCATTCAGACAGGCAAACATGACCTCATTGTTGGTGGTGTCTCCCCTTGAACATTGGTCGTCTCTATCTACCCCTTTACTGTGGTCCGTCAGTCTGTGGGCCTCTTACTGGGACCCTGCACCATCCCACCCGTCTATGCTGTACCATCCTGTTCTTCAGACAGTAAATTCACCTGACAGTCTGACCTATGCTCTGGGGCCAGCCTGTCTGCCTGTGGATACAAGCTTCTTTTTCTTTTTCTCCTTGTGGGTCTCTCTGCCTGGGGCTTCCAGTCCTTCACTAACTGGTCCATCTGCTGGCCTACTGCTCAGCTCGTGGCTCGGCATGACTGCCCGTTTTCCAGCCATCCTCTCCTGCTTGATTCTCTTCTTCCTGACTCTGGGTTCTTCTCTTGTCTGTCTGTGTCTCTCACATCCTCAGCTCTTCCATCTGTCGGTCTCCGAGTCTCTGAGCCTGTGTTCTCGCCCCTCCCCACTCCCCCTCAGGGCTCTGAGCCAAAACCACAACAGCTTCCAGAGGCTCCCCCGCTCTGCCTGCTCCATCCGGAAAGCAGCGTGCAGGCCTGCTAAAGACCCCTGTCTCCAAGATGGGCCCTGCCTGACACCTGCAGCCTGAGGGTGGGGCTGGGAGGCAATAGTCCCTCTGAGTCCTTCACCTCTCTGTAGGATGATGGGCCGTGTGCAGGCCTTACCAATAACGGATAACGATAACCCACCAACCTTCCAGCACAACTGGGAAACCAGGAAGTGGTGATGTGGTACCAGCCAGAAGTAAGCAAGGCATCTTGAAGTTGTCTGCTCACAGGCTTTGTCAGGAAAGAAACCTGGTACTTTCTGACTAGGCACGATCATACTTGCCTGTAAGCCTGTTCGTGGAAAGCTGAAGCAGGAGGATTGCTGGTCTGAGGCCAGCCTAGGTTATATAGAGTGAGACCCTATCTCAAACTTCAAAGCAAGTAAGCTGAGGCAGAAGGATTCCTGTGAATCCAACACCAGCCTGTGCTATGTAATAACTCCCAAGTCAATCTATGCTACATAGTGAGACTTGTTTTAAAACAAAACAAAAAGTCAGAATTGCTAACTAAAGGAGTTTGGTAGTTTCTGGCAAAGTTGGCTTTCCCAGGGAAGCTGCCCCTAAGAACAGAGGGCCAGAAAAGATCTGTCTGGCTAGGTGAGATCAACGGGCAGTTTCTTTTCTGTGAATGTGTGTGTGTGTGTGTGTGTATCTGTGTGTGTATATCTGTGTGTCTATCTGTGTGCGTGCGTGCGCGCATGTGTATGTGTGTGTGTATCTGTGTGTGTATATCTGTGTGTATGTGTCTCTGTGTGTATATCTATGTGTGTATCTCTGTGTGTCTATCTGTGTGTGTGCGTTCGCGCATGTGTATGTGTGTGTGTATCTGTGTGTGGATATCTGTGTGTGTATCTGTGTGTGTGTGTGCTGGGGATTGAGCCCAGGGCCCTGTACATGCTAAGCATGTGCTCTGTCATTGAACTATCTTAACCCCACTTGACATTTATTCCCCAACACTTCTGAGTACCTACTATGTGCCAAGAACTATGGTAGATGGAAGGGTGAGCAAGAGAGATCCAACCCATTTGTAGGCACTGTTTTTAATAATGAAGGCCTGGGCACTGATTCCATCATTGTGTAAGTGGGAGAAAACCATGTTCCATAGGCTCCACTGATGGTCCAGACCAGGTCTTGTGCCACAGCATAGAGAATACCGGTGGGAGTGGGGAGGGTTCTGCAGTCAGGAAGAGTCTCTGGGAGTGCTGATTGCTGAGAAGTCTGGAGTAGGTACAGGAGCTAAGCAGGCGGAAAGGGGAGAGGAGAGGAGATTTTGGTAGAGGAAACAACTTGAGCAAAGGTCTTTATCTCACGACCCAGGAAGGCTTTAAAGATGGCAGTAGTTTTAGAGGTCAAAGCTGTGGAGAACTCACTAGATGGTGTGAAGGGTAGGTCAGTTGCCAGTCAGAGAAAACGGTGGGCTTTTATGAAAAAGGAGACAGTTATCAGACAAGTGGAGGAGGGACTCGGCCCAACTTCAACATTAAGAAAGCAATGGAGATGTGTCTCAGGACACAGAGATGTCCCTCATTTTACCAGCGAGTGGATCAAGCTGAGCAGGGGGAACCCAGACCCCACCTGTAGGTTTTGCAGGATAGCCCAGGAAGAATGGTTTCAACACCACCCCCCTCCTGCTGGTTTACACCTCAATTCTGAGCACTCCTGCAAGGATGAGAAAATAGGCCCTTCCTGGGGTTGGCAGCTAAAAGAATCCTAAATGTCAGTAAAGAATGTGATTTTACACGTTTGGCTCCCATTTCATGTGGTGCTGGGAGCCAGGCTGTCTCCCTTCTTCACAGCCCCTGAAGAGTCACCAGCCCCTCTTCTTTGCTGGCACCAGGCCAAACACTTCCGGCCACTGATTTTAGGTCTTAGCTAAAAACCTGTGACTTTCTCCCATCCTGTCCTCTCTCACCAGCTCCCAGCCAGCATCCATGTTCTTGCTCAGTAGAAAAACAGAAAGCTGCTCTGGAGTAACCATGTTTGGGACCAGGCGTCTCACATCTCCCTTTCTCTGGGCCTCAACTTTGCCAGCTATGTTATGGGTTAGTGATGTGCAAGAGAGACTAAAGCTCAGAGCCCTGTGCTCTGAAGGTTCTGAAGGTCCTTTGCTTTCCCCCAAGCCCCATGTCCCATCCTGTCCCTTTCCCCATAGTGGAGCTAGGATGTCAAGAGACAGTGGGGAGGGGCCTTGATTCCAATCTTCTGGTGACGTTTGAAGGTATCTGGAAACTAATGCAGACAGAATCACATCTGGCTGTTTGTGGTCTTACAGAAATTCCAGAAGTAGATTTGGAGTTTCTGAATCTAGTTCTCTGAGAACTGAACTGATTTCATTTGGGGAGGGGGGCCTCTGGGGAGCTGTAGCGGCATAGCCTATCTAAAGAGGCAGTCTGTTTCAGTTCTAATCACCCACCCTGGGAGAAGATACAGTTCAAATGACAGGGGCGTCATTTTGTTTTCCCTTCTAACCTCTTCAAGTCCAGCCAGAAATTTGGATATTAATGCAAAAAGGGAAGTCCCAAGTTGGAAATGATGGCAACTAGTTAATAACATATCTCAAGATATTAAAAGAAAAACCCTTCTGTGCTCTCATGAGTTTATATGCACTGCATGCTTGTTGCTCTTCCAGAGGACCTGGCTTTGGTTCCCAGCACCTATAAGGTGGCTCACAGCCATCTGTAACTCCAGTTCCGGAGGATCCAACGCTCTCTTTTGACCTCTACAGGCACCAGGCACACTCGGTGCATAAACATACAGGCATGCAAAACACTCCCGTATGCTGGGAGGTATGTGTGTGCAGGGGGGGGGGGGGAGACCAGGCTTGGTTGATGATACCTGCAACCCCAATGAGGATAGCAAACTGGGAATCTAAGACAGGCTGGTTCCTGGGAGTTCACTGGCCAGCTAGTCTAGTTTTCTTGGTGAAGTTCCAAGCCAATGAGAGATTCCTGTTTCAAACAAGAGGCAGGAGACACCTGAGAAATGTCCCTGGAGAGTGTCCTCTGGCCCATATACACATGCACACATGTGCACATACACACCTGCACATGGTAGACATATATACCCACAGGCAAAACACTCCTACACATACACATACACATAAATTTAAAGAAGTTAAATTCACTTAAAAACGTGTTCATCCATCCCTCTTCTCCCATTCCAAGGGCTCAATAGCTGTTGGTGGCTAGGGGCTTCCACATTAGACAGTGCAGACCCAGAACACTGCTGAACCCGGAGTCAGACAGCGCTGAACTCTGCAACGGCATTAATGATACACTGTGAGGTTCATCAGCCTAGTCAATCTGCTCTTGTATATGTTTGGAATTTAATGTGCTAAAAGCTAAAATGTCACTTTAAAAAATAGGTGATGCCAGGGATGCAGCTCACGGGGAGAGGGCTTGCCTGGCTTAGGAGAGGCACTGGATTTGATCCCAGCACCACAAAAAAAAAAACCAGGTGAACTAAAATAAAAAATCAAACACATAAAAAAAAAAAAAAAAAAAACCAGTAGAGAGCAGGTGAGATGAAATTATGGGGAACAAACACATCCCGGGCTGGGTCTCCCCAAATGTCACCGATCTGCAGCCTGCAAAGTGACAGTCTAGCAGCATGGGACTCGGTATTACAAGACCCCAAGTCAGGGCTGCGAATTCAAACCATAAGGGTGTTACAGTCATCTCGTGTGTCCTTTAAAATGAAGCAAAAGCAAGTCCTCGCTTACAGCATCTCTAGCCATCTCCTCTACACCCTCTGCTGGTGGGTGTTCGTGCCCTTGTGAGAGCTGTGAGGTCTTCTTGCTTTTATGCAAAAGGTCCCCATCCCCCTTTAACTTCATATCCTCGCTGTGCTACATTGGAGTCACAGAACAAGGATCTTCCTTTGGGGGACTCAGTGGGTGAGGGTCACTGAGAATTAGGACCCCCAGAGCTCCTTTCCATCCCCTTCCCCTTTCCCTTAAGCAATAGGATGGATTAGCCCATAAGGGTAGCAACACTCAGTGCTTTCTAAGGATGTATTCTGTGCCGACATCTCTAAAGGAACTCGAGCAGAATCATCATCTCTCTGGCATCTTAAAGACGATGAAGCCACTGTGCCCGGGATCGCACAGCTCTGATGTGATGCGATTCTGACCTGCCTGGGATCCAGAGTGCTCCACTCCTCTGTGTTCTTTCCCAAGCTCTGGGAAAACTCAGGCCAAAACCCTCAAGTCCTCACCCAAACTTTCCAGACAGAGGAAATGACTCACCCAAAACTCCCATTTCAAAGGTTCTATTCAGTTCACATCAACATTATTAAGCACCCACTTCACACAAGGAGTTTTACATCTACATCCTATGTCAGCGATGCCTTTTTCCTCTGGGGAACTGGACTCAACAGGTTTTCATGTTGACCCTCAGCCCACTGGCAGCTGGAGGCAGAGGCTGCAGTCTTAGCAAACCTCACTGCTGTGCCCAAGGCGCAGGCTTTCCCACTGTCCTAGCTCTGACACCACAGCCATGAAGCCAAAACACGTGCCAGCAGGCTCTCCATCCAAGAGCTGGCTGGGTGCACGGCCACCAAAGGTAACAAGGGCACAGCCAGGCCTCCCCAGGCTTGTGATCTGTGGGGAAACCAGCCAGATGGGCTGACAGGAATGAGTGATGAGCCCAGGGCACAGCCGAGGAAGAGGCTGGAACGGTAGCAGCAGGTGCTTTATTTTACATTAAAGTAAAACATTTTAGATGCTTTTCTGGTTTTCTTCCTTCTTGTTCTCAAAATAATACCCGATTGATCAGTCTCTAAGAAAACACTTCACCAGGGTAGGAGGATGGGTCATTGAGTAAAGCACTTGTTGTGCATGTGTGGAGACTAGCATTAAAGTGTGTGTGTGTGTGTGTGTGTGTGTGCGCGCGTGTGTGTGTGTGTGTGTGTGTGTGTGTGTGGTACAGTTGTGTGTGTACCTGTAATCCCACCATGCCTTTGGTGAGATGGGGAAGCAGAAAGAGGAGAACCCCCAGTAACCAGTAGACCAGCTAACCCAGTGTACACAAAGGCAAAGCAACAAGAAACCGTCTCAAGGTGTAAGGCTAGGACCCACTACCCAAGGTTACCCTTTGACCTCTATACATGCCCATAACATATCCCCTTTTGCTCTCACATATGAAGGCACAAACACACACTCAATATATATCTATATTCAAAGCTGGAAAGATGGCTCAGCAGCTAAAAGCATGTGCTGCTCTTACAGAGGATCTGAGTCTAGTTCCCAGCACCCCTATCACACAGCTCTCAAATGCCTGTAACGTAAACCAGGAGCAAGTGATGTCTATACTAGCTTCTGAGGGCAACTGCACTCCCATGCACACCCTGCTCTCACACGTACACATATAATTTAAAATATTTTCCAAAAGCATACACTTAGCTAGCAGAAGGCAAAATGGTTTAGCACCCATACAGGTGGACTCAGGGGTCTTGACCACATAATTTTCAGCCCTGGCTTTGTTATCAACTGGGAGCCTAATCCTTTCTGTAACTCAGATTCACATCTGTAAAATGGGTCAATAATACTAGCTAACGTGGAGCACTGCTAAGTGCTGAATAATGCTTGATAATGTATAAAACATGGTCTATGTATTCATTCAGTATGCCTGCACATATGGCCAATATACCTACCCACAGGGACTGTTAGCCCTTCCTCAAGGATGAGAAGAAACCAAGGTTTAGAGGGCCAAGTGGCTCATTGAAAACTGTATGGGTGGTAGGATAGGGTTTTGGTTCTTCAGGTCCTTGTTCTGTCTGTCACAGAGGCAATGATGTAATCTAAGTCTTAATAAGTGATAACTCTAATTTTTAGTAATATTCAGTTTTCAAGACAGGGTCTCTCTCTGTAGCCTTAGCTGACTCTCTATGTAAACCAGGTTGGCCTTGAATCTGTCTCTCAAGTGCTGGAATTACAGAGGCGGGTGCCACTGCACCCATCAAAATAGCTGAGTTTTACAATGCACATGCATGTAATCAATTATGTCCTAGTGAACTAAAAATCAGAAGTAAAATCTTCAGACAATGCAAGAAATAGTTAACTGTGGGCTAGAGATAGAGCTCGGGCCATCGGTTGCTTGCCTCCACAGCCTGAGTCCTTAGACTTCGTCCGTACCCAGCACCACATACATCAGGTTGCAGTAATATGCCTTGCAATCCTAGCTCTGAGGGAACTAGAAGTTCAAGGTCACCTGAGGCAGCTTAGTGGCCATCGGTAAGACCCTGTCTCAAAACATAAATCAACCTAAAATCTAATTAGCAAGTAGAAGTCTCTCTTCATTGTACCCCTTCTCAATGAGACGATTTTGGGGTGGCTGGAATGCATAACTCTTCCATAAACAAAACTGCCAAGAAAATTTCACTTTAGGAAAATAGAAAGATTGTTTTTGCCTGGTCGAATAAGCAGAAGATGGCGTGAGATGCTGAGGGTGGTCCTGGGTTTGTTCAGGAAAAGCTTTCAGAAAGAGGCAACATGGAAGTGTGGCCTTCAAAGGTGTCTTAGTCAGGGTTTCTATTGCTGCAGCGAAACACCCATGACCAAAAAAGTTGGGGAGAAAAGGGTTATTCAGCTTGCACTTCTATATCGATGTTCCACATCGCCAAAGGAAGTCAGGACAGGAACTCAAACAGGGCAGGGACCTGAAGGCAAGAGCTGATGCAGAGGCCATGGCTGTTCATCCTCATGGCTTGCTCAGCCTTCTTTCTTATAAAACCCAGGACCAACAGCCCAGGGATGGCACCACCCACAATGGGCTGAGCCCTCCTCCATTGATCATTGTTAAGAAAATGCCTTACAGCTGGATCTTATGAAGGCATTTTCTCAGTTGAAGCTCCTTCCCCTCTGATGACTCTAGCTTGTGTTAAGTTGACACAAAACCAGCCAGGACAAAGGGTGTGTGTAGGTTCCCTGGTGGGGATCGAGAGAGGGTACAAATGGAGGAGGAGGAGGAGGAGGAGGAGGAGGCAGGCCCTGGGCATCAGTGAAGCCAAGCGCTCTGATGTAGGGTTGGGGTGGGAGGGGAGCCAGGAGCACCCTGGGATTCCTGAGTATCAGATCCAGGATCCCTAGTTGCCTCTGGTTGTGGGCAGGGTGGGGTGGGAGGGACATGGTGGAGGAGGGCCATAGCAGTTCCAGGTTTAAGAATTTGAACACTTCCACAAAGGCAGGGTGGCGAATGGAAAGGCCAGAGTAGATTTCAAATCACCTCCTCCTCTCCCCAGGGATCTTTGCCCCAGCTGCTGGGGTTCAAAGTCATTTCCTTGCAGCCCTCCCTCCCCTTGGCTCCCCAGGGTTTCTCGCCTGTGTGGTCTTTATAGATCAGAAGACAGGGCCTAAGTGCCGCCTCTGTGTCTGTTAGGAGTGGTTCTGGTGGACTGTGGCTGCCCTGACAGCAGGGGAGGGAAGGGCAGAGTGCAGAACACACAGGGGAGGGTCTCCTCGAAGGAGGGTGGAGAGGCCACACTGGAACAACCCTGCCAAGTCAGCACAGGGAGGAACATTTGTGAAGGGGCTGTAACCAAGTCCAAGCGGTTGTAAACATGTTTCAGATGTGAGTGTGATGATTCAAAAATCCTAGACTCATAACCAACACAAAAGAAATGGGTACCCAGGTTGAAATGATGGAGAGAGGATTGAGAGACACCATTTGGAGAGACTGTGATTTGGGACTGACGTTACACATACATATGAAAACAGAAAGGGCTAATTACAATCAGATGTTTCTGTGTTCCAGGCAAGGTGTCAAACATGAAACATATATTGTGTAGCTCAAGCCACCCCAAGCCACATGCTGCTGCTATGGTGACCAAGACACAGGTTAAGTTATGACCTTTGCCCAAAGTCACAGAAAGTGGAAGATGCAAGGGTATTGCATCTCACTTACTAGCCCAGCCCCCACTCACGTGCCACCTCTGTAG
Organism: Mus pahari; assembly: GCF_900095145.1. Lineage (NCBI taxonomy): Eukaryota > Metazoa > Chordata > Mammalia > Rodentia > Muridae > Mus > Mus pahari. Next base: position 135,406,047 of record NC_034592.1, on the reverse strand, counting down.
TGAGGCCACCCTCCCCAGGTCATCTACTCTGCAAACTCGCTAGCTGCCTGCTCTGTTTCAGCTTTGTGGGTGTGGTGTATGTACCTGTGTGCATGTGCACACGGAGGTCACCGAAGGGTACCGGGTATCCTGTTGTTTCACTTTCTGCCTTAGTCCCTTGAGACGTGGTCTTTCACTGAATGCAGGTGAGAGTATTAGCCACGCTCCTGTCTCCATCCCTCCACCAGCACTTGGGTTACAGGCACATGTGGTCTTTTCTGTGGGTACCAGGGATCAGAGCTTAGCTCCTCATGCCTGTGCAACTCGGCTTTCCCCCCCCCCCCCACTGAACCACCTACCCCGTCCCTAGTTCATCTTCTCACATAGCATTGCTACCATGTGATCCACTGTCGTCCACGCTGCCATCTTAATCACATCTTTATCCTTGACACTTAGAACAGTTCCAGGTATACAGCAGGTGTTCCATAAATATCTGCAGAACAAGTAACTGCAGATTAAACCCGTGGGTGCCATGTCACTGTGCCCCCCCCAACTCATTGGCTACTATTCACAGAGCTAATCAGAGCTACCAGTTTTTGTTTTTGTTTTGTTTTTAATTACATTTAAATTATTTTGTGTGCACCTGTGTAGGGGTGGCTTGTGTGTGCCACGGCTCACATGTGAAACTCACAGGTTCTCTCCTTCCACCATGGGAGTCCCTTGGATCGATCTCAGGTTATCAGGCTTCATGTGACTCTCCTTTACCTGCCGTGGCACCCCACTTGCCCTGCCACCAGGTTTTGAATCCTTAAGTGATGGGAGCAGCCCTTACTAAGTCCTTGGTATGTGTTACCTCATTAAAGCCAGAAGCAGACAGGTGCGGTTAGGTTCTTTCCTTTGGAAGGCATTGGGTGGCTTGATAGAGCAGTGGTTGCAGGATTTGAATGGAGACCCTGAATGAAGAGTTCAAACTCTTCACCTTACGCCAAAGATGGAGCTCCCCAGAAGGGACCGAGAGCTTGATCTCTCAGCTGCACTGACTCACGACACAAGTTCTCTGGCATGTGGGACTCGCTGGCACACACAGGCAGCAACAGGACAGCTGGACTTAGTGAGCTGTAAGAGGGAGGCCCCAGGAGCTCACCACCACCTCCCCCCCCACACCTCAGGGAGCTCAGACTCTGACAGCTGGGGAGGAATCCCATGCCAGGTCTCCTCACACTAATTGGCTTAGGAAGCCATGCTTATCTGGGCAAAGCTGGGGCCCATGAGTTCAAGATTAGGGAGAGCAGGATTCATGGCTTACTGCTTTGCTGCCCACAGGGTCAGAGGAGGCAGAGTTGGGACTTTAATTGGCTTAACAGCCCTCGGTGGCTTAACGGCTCAGAGGGCTGGGGGTGGAGGTAGATAAGGACAGGCTGGTGTCCAGCCCACAGCCAGCTTCATGCCCCACCAGAGGATCTCATTGCTACTCTCCCAGGGACTCAGTCTGTTACTGCTTCAAGGCATTTTCTTAGTATCCCCAATACACCAAATGCATGTCAGGGATGGGGCTGGGTTTGAGGATTAGACAAAGCTCCCCTCCCCTCCCCTCCCCTCCCCTCCCTGTAACATCAATCAAGTTCCTTGACCTCTCTGAGTTTAGCTTCCTTGTCTGATGAATGAAGGTATCACTAACCACAGAGGGAAGGTTTTAATACAAGATGCCTGGGACCTCTCACACAGCCCTTGTCACCACATGGCAGGTGTGCGGTGTCTATGAGCCCCTTCTTTTCATGTGATGTTCTGACTAAAGGACCTTGTATCTTGTGTGAAGTGTTTGCTAGAGGTGATATAAGGAACCGCTCCGATGTTTCCTTTGGCTGATGCTACTTTTTAAGTTGTGTGTGAGAGTGTGGTTGGTTGTGTATGTGTGTGTGTGTGCCACTGCACAGGTATGTAGAGGCCGGAGAACAATTTGTCAGGGTCAGTTTCTCTTTCTATCTTGTGGGTCCTAGAGAGTGAACTCAGGCTGTCAGGCAGGCTTGGTAGCAGGCACCTTTACTCACAGAGTCATTTTATTGGCCCTCACTGACACTATTTTTTTTTTTTAAACATCTTAGTAGTTGATTTTCCAATTTCCCATTGCCCTTAAAAAAAAAAAAATCAAGACCTGGCGATGTTGGACTTATGATTTCTCATGGAATCATTAGAGTGACCAGGTGGTATCTGTACCTTGTCTAGGACACTTGTATTCCATAACACCGCCACCTTGTCTGACACCCCTGCACCCTTGTCTATGTGACCCCCTCCTGGCTTTTGAAGGCACTGTACAATTCTGAAAAGTTGAGATTGTCTTTATGAGTGAAAGTTAGAACTAGGGTGTGGAATCGGGAAGAGGATAACCAGCAGTCTCTCGGGTGTCACCCTAGAGGGCTCAGTTTTCTCTGGTTGCCTCGCTGCTCAGAATATCTTCTGGAACACCTCATGTGGTAAGCCAACATGTGCCAACACCACTTAATTTCTAAACATGCCAGACTGCATGGCTTCTCTCTACTTCCTCTGAATGTTCCTATTTATCTAGGCCCATGGCAGTTTAAGAATCCAAAGCTTGTGGGACAAGGGTCCACAGTATTCAGTGATAGCAGACCTAGAGTCAGAACTATAGCCTGGTTAATGTGGCCTGGTGGGCACATTTCATTCCCCATAGCCATTTCTGTGAGATCTATCCTAATTGACTGCAGAGTCTGAATTTACTGAACAGTCAAGCTGGCAGTAATTGCTTTCTAGCTCTCTGTAGACCCCAGCCTTATGCATGGAACAAAATACTCCGCAGGTGACCAACTCATTTCAGAACCTGTCCAAAGGGCGGGTGTATTCGGAGGCAGAGAACGCAGTACTACAGCCTAGACATAGAAAGGGTGTTGGGGGAGGACCCCAAATTGACCTTGATGACCTGAAACTGTTCTGGGCAGCAGGTGGTCACATGGGACTGTACCACATCATGAGAATGATATCACATCTTAGGATCACCACATCTAATCATGGCATTTCACACACAGGGAAACTGAGGCTCAGAAACTAACAGAGCCTGGCCCAAGGTCACTCTCAAACCAAGATGAAAACGTAAGTCGTCTGAAAGTACACCCTCCCCAAATCCAGCATTTTCCCACAGTACAGTTTCCTCATCGTCACCCACTTGGTTCGACTGTCTCCCCCTCTCTTCACATTCTTATCTCTATGAAACAGCAGCCAGACTTTCTATCACCATGCAATCTCACAATCTCAGACTCATAATTCTTCAAGCTTTGGAGAACACGTGGCAGAATTGCAAGGTGGATAAATTGAACTTGGGTTTTGAAGATGCAGAATCTTGAGTTCCAAAGCTCCCAGTTGATCACTATGTGACCTTGGGCAAGGGTGCCCCCCTCTCTCAGCCTCCCTTCCCTCATCTGCCAAGTGAAAATTATAATACTAAGCACAGGATAGAATTATTAGAGAAGACTCAGAAGAGAATGAAGGTTTAAAAAAAGGGCAACCAGTAGGCTTGGTAGAAACCGAGCGCTTAATAAAATAATTACAATAGCCTTGTAAATTAGGGTTCGAGTGCCTAAGTAAATGTTTAAAAGAAATTCGATCGAGAGGAAGAATTAAAAAACTAAACTCTAACATCTAAGATTTTTACAGGCCTGATAGTATTACAGTCGATTGTTCTGTTTTATTTCTCCCAGAGAGATTCTGAGTTTTAAAAATGCTATGCAGGGGACACAAATGGCTTCCCCAGACTAGGCTCCCCCCACTCTCATTGATTGTTCCCCCTTCCAAGTCATCTCATCCCAGCTCTCACTTCCCAGTGTAGAACAGTGGAGACATTGGGGAGAGTTATTTGTATTCAGATCCATGGCGTTCCGGTTCCGTGGGCCTTCAGCATTTCCAGCCACTCCCCCTTGCCCCCCCCCCCCGCCCATCTATGTCAGTTCTCCCTATTGGAGGGAAACTCAATTTCTGTTCAAGAAAGAAGATTACTATTAGCTTCGTGTATGTGGATTCTGAATGGGGAGGAGGGCAGCCTGTGAGTTGTGGGGCAGCTGGCCCACTTTAGGCTAAAGGGAAAGGGGGCTGAAGCTTTGGCTACCCAGAATAGGAAGTTACCATTTCAAAATCTAAAAATAACTCACCATCTGTCCACTTGGGCACAGAATGATAAATGCAGATTAGTTCCTGGATGTAGACATGAATATTTTTGTGTGTCAAGCTAATAATAATAAGACCACAGATAGTGTTTTCCCCTTCCCCCTACTTTGGGGCAAGAGAAGTGGAATACACATCATCTTGGCTGGGGAAGATGAGGAAACTAAGGCAGAGGGAGAGCCAACAGAATAACAAGGGTGACACACAGCAAGAGAGCAGCCGGGGCAAACACCAGGGGTCCAGTGTCCAATGCTCAGCTCAGAACAGTCTTCTGACTTAGGCAGAGTACATTTAAGTGCAACAGAGTAAATAACCACCTTCTGCATCTGAAGAGTGGCTTTCCCTGCTCTTTCATACCTCTGTTATAATCGCGGTAATCCCTGACATTCCCAAAATACGTTCCAGTCCCCACACAGACCTCCTCTTGCCTGCTCATCCCAACATGTTAAAAACAAAACAAAACAAAACAGTAAGCCAATGAGATGAGAAGAGCAGAGAGTCCTCTCACTTCACAGGTGAGGGGACAGACTTGGAGGGAGGAGGAGGTGTGCCTAAGATCACACAGTAAGCAAATTCATTTTGTCACTACAGAGTACAGCCCAAGGAACTAGAGTAATCCTTACTTGAGAGGAGCCATGGTTTAGAATTCCCCCTCTCCAATTACCTCAGCCCAGCAGGCACCCTACTTGCTGGCAAAGGATGAAGCCTGCAAGTGAACAGTTTGAATGGAGCCTCAGCGTTGTGTTGTTTTCCGGTCTGAGGACTAAGGGGCAGCCAGTAGCCATCTAGTGTCAGAGTCAAGATTCCAAATCTCCTTGGTCCCTTTTGGGGCATGGGAAAGGCACTGTGGAGTGCCTTAGGAAATAGGAGCTAGCCAGTGCTGAACTGGGTTCACCCCAGGCCCTTTCTCTGCAAAACCAGGGAGTTTGGGCGGGATAGTCATTTAGCTGCCTTTTCCAGGACGTTGTGGTGGGCTGCAATTCTAAACTGAGTGCCCGTGAGCGGTAGGGAGGACTTCTGAGTGGTTTCCTAAGTCGAGGTTTGGTACCCGAACATGGGGGAAGGTTTAGGACTGGAACGATCGCTGTGGTCCTGTTCCAAGTAACTTGTCCCCTCGCTCCCTCACTACTCCTTGCTCACACATTATTCAGGATCTCTGACCTCATCTTGCCCCACTAGCCAGATCAAAGCTATGGATCTGGGGTCCAACAGAGTTTGGCAGAGGTGAGGAGCTGACTGCAAAGAAATGAGAACGGCAATGGAGTGGGTCGGGGTGAGGGTCAGGACAGGAGCAGGGCGGGCTAGAAAGGCCAGAGCAGATCTGGGGCGGCATCCCACTCCCAGACTCAAGCTTCCTTCACCTGCTCTTTTCCTACCTCCAGACCTGGCCGAGTTGCAGGAGGTGAACGAGGGTCTGCAATAGCCAGACGCAGAGGCGGCAGCAGCGGCGGCGGTAGGTGCCGGCTGAGGATGGTGCGGGCCGGGGGACCAGCTCCGCGCTACCTTCTTTGGTCCGGAAGGCGACAGCACTGTCCTTGGTGCTGATGGCGGCTCCGACTATGTCGCTGTCCTTGGTGCTGACAGCGGGTCCCGGGGTCCCCGCGGGCTCCGAGTAGTCGTAGACGAACCAGCGGAAGCTGAGCAGCTGCACGACCAGCGAGGGCAGCAGCACGAAGAGCAGGGTGAGGCCGAAGTAGGTGCTTTGACCCTGCAGGTAGTAGGAGGCCGCCAGCCACAGGTCGGTGGCGCCGTCGGAGAAGAACACGAGCAGCGCGCACAGCACCCAGCAGCAGTCCCGTAGCTCGTAGCGTGGTCCCGGGCACCCCGCCTCCACCGGTCCCGGGCCCGCGATCCCCGCCGCAGCCTCCCCGCGCCCTCCCGCCCCGCCCCGATCTGCTCCCGCCGGCCCCTCGGGCCCCGGGCCGGCCACGGCCGCCGCTCCATCCGACTTCGCGGCCATGTTGGCGGAGCAGGAGGCGGGGAGCGACTTCCGGGCGGCGGAGCGGGTGGGGTGCGGAGTGGGGAGGACCCTGCGCGGGCGGTTCCCGCCTCCCGCTCTTCCTCCGCCGCTCCTCTTCCTCCTCCCCTCTACCTCAATTATTCATCCTTGCCGGCGCCGCCCCGCCCGGGCTCCGGCCTGGATGTGGGCCGCCCCCTGGGAAGGGAGGGGACCGGGGAGGGGAGAGCATCCCAGGTCACCCTCGCATGGCTTCCTCGGAGGCGTGGGGCCCGACCACATGCTTTCTGCCTCTGACCTCCCCCTTTGATTGCCCCCGCCCTATCCTCTCCTTTTCCATTGATCTCCTGCGGTACCTCCGGTGGTTTGGGTCTTGCAATGTCCCAGGAGGGTGGGAGCCCGAGGTCTGAGAATAAAAGGACGGGGTGGGGGCAGCTGCTTGGGCACCTGCCATAACCCGTTAGCAGTCACTCCTTCCAACGCCACTTCCTAGTTCCCCCGTGTTCACTTATTGTTTCATCCCCTCCTTTGATCTTGAGAGATCTCTTTTCTCATTGTCTTTTTCAAGCTGAGAAACTGCAGTTCTGAGTTGCGGTCTCTCGCTCACCCTTCTTTCAGAAACCGTGTTCATCTGGCCACTAGCCCGATTCGGGAAGGCAGAGGAAAGGGATGGGAGGGAACCCCTTGGAGAGGAAAGAGCAAGTGCAAACAGCTACTCCCATCACCACTGGAGGCCACATTTTCTAGGATGTCCGGAAGAGGGGGTGGGGTGCAGAATGATAGAACCGGCGATTTCTGATGGATAGGACCCTGAAGGGCCAGAAGGTGACAATGGGGGCACCTGCTGCAGAATGTCAGCTGAGGTGGCTAGGTCAGGATTTAGCAAGAAGACTTGGCAGTCAAAGTGGAGCAGGAATCACAAAGCAGCAGCCTGGAACTGGAGAGACCAGAGGAACATTATAAACACAGGCTATGAGAGGAGGTGGGGTCTCTCATGGACCTGAGTACTCCCACAGAACTACACTTTGGTTTGGATGGGATATCCTAGGACACCGAACCGTTTCTTAGTCATTATTCTAAGCAATGAGGAATCGTTAATCATTTTAGCCTCACAATTTATATGATCTATATTGTTCTGCCCATTTTATGGATGAGGAAACAGAGTCAAAGAAATACATTTAGTGGCTTAAAATCACATAGTGTTAGAAACAAATTCAAACGTGGCTCTTGAATAGGCTTTGAAAGCTCAAGGGAATGAGGAAGAAGGAGGAGGGGGAGGAAGTGAGGTGGAAGGACCACCCTGCCTCAGAGTGACAGGCAAGATAGAGGAGACAGCTGCCCTGGGCTGGGTGGAGCAGCCATCTGCTGTCCTGCAGCCTGGCTTCCCTTTCGTGTCCAGGGACCATTTTGGTCTCAGTGATGCTTGGGAGGTTGGGGTACCAGCTGTTGCCTAAAGCTAAAAGCAGACGGGAGGTGTTAAGGGCTAAGGGAGTTTTCCAAGCTGGATTCAAGGCCAGCAGCCCATGCTTAGGCTGACAGGAGGCTAAAGGTTTGAGTCAGAAAGACTCATCACTGTTTTTTTGTTTTGTTTTGTTTTGTTTTGTTTTGTGTTTTGTGTTTTGTGTTTTTTTTTGTTTTTTGTTTTTTGTCTCCTATAGAAGTCAGTCTAATATATATAGAGAACCTTAAGTGGGGTCAGAAGAGTCGGTCTGGCTCCTGACATCCTATTGTCAGTCCTTAGTGGCCTGTATCACTGACTTCACAGGTGTTTGCTCAGATGGGACTGGCAAAGATAGGACCCCACCTCTGGGTCCTACCTAAATGGAAGCCTCCAGATATCCATCCCATAAACAGTTTAATAAGTTTGGTAGCAGAAATCAGGTTGTACAGTCTGATGCTCTGATGCCAGAAAAAAAAAATCTGTGTTGATTCCACAGCTTTGGGTAAACCACTCAGTTTTTCTTGGCTTCATAGAACAACAAAATAGAGGATACGCCATGCTTTCCTGCTAGCACAACAGTGAGGACAACTATTAATGGGACGTTTTAAGATGGTCTTCCCACAGAAGCCCTGCTCTCTGACCCTAGGGAATGTTCCCCAGTGCTCTGGTTATAGCTGCCACAGCACCCTGGCCTGTCCCTGCTTCACACTGACACACCAGACACAGCAGTTTCTTTTCTCGTGTGTGTCTGTTTAGAGATGCCTGGGATCTTCCTGAGGGAAACTTGCCTACTTTTCCTTACCCTGAGACATTTTAGTGCTCAGTGCTAGGTCTGGTACTCAGTCGGTAGCCTATGAAAATATGAAGATAGCCTTATATTACTCTAGGTAATAATGTAAAATAAAAGAAATAAAAGCCTGGCAGTGGTGGGGCACGTCTTTAATCCCAGCACTTGGGAGGCAGAAGCAGATAGATCTCTATGAGTTTGAGACCAGCATGGTCTACAGAGCAAATTCCAGGACAACCAAGGCTACAGGAGAAACCCTGTCTCAAATAATAATAATAATAAAAAGATAAAAAATAAGAAAGGAAAACAAACAAACATCATCTAATGAGACCCAGGCATTGTGACAAACTTACGGTAAGGAGCAGGGGTGAAAGCAAGAGAATTGTTGTGAATTCAAGGCTATTCTGGGGTTCTTAGTGGCCAGCAGACCAATCTAAGCTACATAGCATGACTCTGTATCAAAAACAAACGAACAACTCTAAACCCCCTCCAGAACATTGGACAACTTAATGAATGAGCGAGCGATGAACTCAGAGACACAGTGACCTTATTATTTCCGGTCATAAAGGTAACCTACTCAGCAGAAGCAATGGCTTGTAAGGTAATGGCCTGTAAACCAGCAGTGGCTTGTGAGCCGCACAGTGTTGGTGACTCTAAGTAACAACACTGCTGCTAGTTGTTATTTACAAACTGGCTACAAACTGGTATTTAGAAACTGGGCCACCAAGAAATGGTGCCTCAAGACCCTTTTTTAGGAAGTAGCAACACTGGCATTCAAGAGCCCTGTACAGTTTGAGCGACTAGACCAGATGAAGTGACACAGAGGACGGGCTTTCTGGGAGCTCTGAAGCATGGGTCTGGTGTGGGGTTAACCTACAGATCAAGGATGCTGTAGAGGGGATTCTGTCCGACAGGGAGGTTTATGCCGCTGTGTTCAGATGACAGCGTATTGAGTTTCATATATTGTGAATGGAACTCAGAGACGAGTTACTATGCTTCAGAGGCAGCTGGGTGGGGCTGGGGAGAGCTTAGGCAAAGACTCTACAGTGGGTCTGATCTAGGTGCAGTCAACTGGACTGAGTCTGGCTGGTGTGGAGGGAGGTGGACCATAGCTGGTCAGAGGGGGACAGACCCTTTGAGAGCTCACCTGCTTCCTTGGGCCTCTCTCACTTCACAGATGAAAACCCTAGGTCCCAGAGAGATAACCTAAGTTAGCCAGTGGCAAACGTAAATCCGGAGCCTTTCCCTAGCCCCCAGAGACATGATGGTACCTAAGCTATGTGGGGAATTGCCCTTAGGAATCAGCCCTGACATCTTTCCTTACTTGGCCTTGGATGCCACAAAATAAATAAGTTGTAATAAATATTATTTTTTTTAAAAAAAACCTTGGAATTACATAATAAAAATTGCTTAAGAGAAGATTGGGAATTGGGCATAAGGATGGAAGGGGAAATTCATTATTTGTTGTGTACATAATTTTGCGGTCATGTGAATATATTTGCTTACTAATAAAATAAAATTGTAGTGGGGACAGCTGCTATGTAAATCTGGCTGGATGTTACAACACAGGCATAGGTTTCAGTGTGGTCAGATTATTCAAGAGAAGACAGAAACCTCAATTTTACTGTAAAAATTTCCTGAATTTTAGACATCGGCTCTAGGTTTCCTCAAACACTTCTCTGCTTAGTAAATTAGCCAGTGGGGCAGACGTGGCCAGTCTTCTGCCTCAGCCTTGATGACTTCTTGCCCCTGGCCTGGAGCTCTCAGCACTCCAGGTGTTTCTTATGTGGGCAGCTGCAGGATGAAAATTGCCTCCTTCTGCCCCTCTTTTGACACCCTTCAATCCCTGCCCCTTGGGGCTGTGACACTAAGGGCTTTTAACTCAAGCTCTAGAAGGCAGAGAGAGGCTGTGAACTCTCAGATAATTCTCTCCCCTGGGATGCTGTAGGCATCAAGACCCACTTGCCTCCCGCCGTACATCCATCTGTCCCTTGGAAGTGGGGGAGGAGTGAGGCTGGCTGGCATCGAGGGGACAGAAAGGGCTCACACACCACAGGGCTCTGGTCAACCTTGTGTGAGGATCAGATCCAGAAGGGGAAACCCAAGAGACGTCAGAAAAGATGAGCCAGCCATACACAATTGGTGAATGTTGAGGTAATTCACCAAATTCCAAATCCTGGGGTAACCAAGTGCCAGTCCCAGCAAGACCTTTAAGGAGCATCTCCTTCAGCATCTTTGGATAGACAGGGAGACAAACTGCTCCCAGCCCCATTCCCCACCTCAAGACCTTGTTACATATTTCCTGGCTGCCAGGTTGACCCAGCCTCCTCCCTGGAGCATATTGCTGAGGTCCAATCTCTTCTCTAAGTCAGAGAAAGCTTGTAACAGGGAAATGCGATCAGACCCCATGTCTCCTGAGGGCCCTCGGACTCTTCCCTACCTCACTGTGGATAGTCCTCAGCCTGTGAGCATCTCTGTCCTGCCCATCTCTCCTCTCCCTCATCAGCTTCATCTCTTACCATCTTCCTCTCACTTGCCCTGTTCCAGCCACACAGGCTGCTTGCTGTTCCTTTTATTTCCTTTCAATTGTTTTTCTACTTGGTGCTGAATATTAAACACAAGCCTCATGTATGCTAGCTGGGTGAGGTATCCCCCCCCCCCGAGCTACTCCCCCCAGAGTTCCTGGCTCTTAACCACCCTGTCTGCTCCCTCTCCTGGGCTTTTGTTACAAGCCTTTGCCTTTTCTCTAAGATGTGTGGCCTGTTCAGGGGGGTTTTCCCTGCCCTCAGCCACACCCTTCCCGGTGCTGGAATAATAGACGTATACCACCATGCCTGGCTTCACAGGACATTTTGTTGTTCACCCTACAACTGGTCCCCTAACCACCTTATTTTTTCATTCATTGCTTATGTTACTACCTGGTTATGATACACAGGAAGTTGTTCCTGGTACATACTGGAATGCCTGCATGCCTGGATTATTGTACATTGAGTACTCAAGACTTGGGGGAGCTAGCAGGCTCAGCTGCAGCAAGAAGGGGGGAAGGACTATCATTATGGTGACAGCCTGTTCCTCAGTTTAGCCATCTTAGGGTGTCTTCCTCATTTCAGTGTCTTGCTCTTCTTTGTAGGATCTGAGAGTCACTTAAATAAACACAGAAATCTTCATTTATTCACTGAATTCTTAGTATGTCTGCATGGCCAAAACCAAAAGACACAAAGGGATACATTGGGAAAGGTTTCTCCTGCCCTGTTCTCCAGCTTCCAGCTCCTTTCCAGAGGCAGCCAATGGTATGAGAGTATTTTGTTTTTGACAAGCTCTAACGTAGCCCAGGCTAGTCTCAGACTCACTGTGTAGCCTAGGACAATCTTAAACTTCTGTTCCTTCTGCTTTCACCTCTTGAGTTCTGAGGATTGAACACAGGGACTCCTGCATGCCGGGCAAGCACTCTGTCAACTGAACTCCATCCATTCCACCTTCTCCTTTGAGAAGACGGGGTTTCATTATGCAACTCTGGCTGGCCTGGAATTTGCTAGGTAGACCAGACTGGCCTTGACACCACAGATTCCCACTTGCATCTGCCTCCCCAGGGTTGAGATTAAAGTTTTGCAGTTTGTTCTTTAAGTGTTCACTTACCTCCTCCATAGCCACCCACACCATTTAAAAACAAACAGACACTGAACTATATCCAGTCCCATGCAGCGCCTTTCCCCACTGACAGCATTTTCATAGCCTGCTAGGTTCCACTGCATGGCGAGCGAAACATTCTCTCTCCTAGTGGCCAGAATTCCACTGGATGTCCTGTAACCCACGTCATCCATCTCTTAAATGATGGGCAACTGAGTGACTTCCATCATGTGACAATATACCAGAGCCTTGATGGGCACAGCATTTTGGATATCTATTAGAATAAATTTCTAGTTATAGGTCTGTGGATTGAATGATATGAATGCTTCTGGGTTTGATAGATGCTCTCTTTGGGGACTGCTCCAGTCTATCCTCTGGACAACAGCATGAAAGAGGTTGCCTGTAAAAGGCCCTTTACAAGGGATTTCACTGAGTCTTCCTGTAACACTGCTGCAGAGAGCCTAAAAGAGTGGACCCCGATGAGTAGAAGGGTCTCTAAGAGACCCCGTGCTGAGATGCAACAGGCTGAAACCCTGGTCCAGCGCAGAGCGAGTGCACGCAGCTGATGCCCAGCTAACCCTCCATGTGGCTATTTCCCAGGTTTTGTTTGATCAATTTTGCTTTGTTTGCAACATGGTCTCACTTTGTAGTTCAAACTGGCCTCAAGTTACTGAGTCATCCTCCTGCCTCAGTGCTGAGATTATAGGCGTGAACCTTCCCTGCCCTTGTTTCCCTTTTTTCTTTATGATCATCATTTTATTTTATTTTATTATTCTATTTTACACATATGGGTATTTTCCCTGCATATATGTCAGTGTACTGTGTGGGTGCCCGGTGCCTGAGGAGGTCAGAAGAGGACATCAGGTACCCAAGATTTGGACTTCTAGATGGTTGTGAGCTGCCATGCAGGTTCTGGGTATCAAACCCAGGGCCTCTGCAAGAGCAGCCAGTGCTCTTAACTGCTGAGCCGTCTTTCCAGCCCCCAATCCTTATTTCCTCTTTCACTGAAGTTGTAACACTATTACAGAAAAGGACAGAACTAGATTTTCTCTCTTTGGATCATGTCTAAATAAATAAATAAATAGCCAGGCAGTGGTGGCACATGCCTGTAATCCCAGCACTTGGGAGGCAGAGGCAGGCAGATTTCTGAGTTCAAGGCCAGCCTGGTCTACAGAGTGAGTTCCAGGACAGCTAGATCTACACAGAGAAACCCTGTCTTGACAAACCAAAAATAAATAAATAAATAAATAAATAAATAAATAAATAAATAAATATCCTTCATGCATCAGTAGCTTCATCAGGGACTCACGGTATAGCCCTAGCTGGCTTAGAACTCACTATACAGACCAGGCTAGCCTTGAACTCATGCCAAGCCTCCCACCTCTGCCCTGCAAAGCACCAGGATTACAGCCATGTGACTGCACCCACACCCTTCATCATCCTTTGTTTTCCAGTTTTCCTTCGATACGGTGGCTGGGAATGGATCATGGACCTCGGGACTTGGGTAACATTTCAGAATCCATGTGGATGGACAGACGTTCCACTGTGCTTGATCTCAGCTTTCCACTTCAATTGCAAGGGTCCCCTACTTTATATGGTTGTGAGGACCCAAGGGCAAAGTGATGGAAAGTGCTCAGCAGGCTCCCCACACATCGGGGGCTCTCTGATTCCTCATATGCTTGATGTACACACCCTAGGGAGACTTGGCTGGTGATGTAGCACAGCCCCTGCTTGACAGTAAACATTCAGTAAGTATTTGTTCAGTGGCTGTGCCCACTGCTAATTCCTCTCTGTCCCTCAGGCCCTTCACTGTGGCCTAGCCCCTATCTGACCCTTCAGTCTCTCCTACACCATTGTCTCTACCCATACTAGCCTCATCCAAGTTCCCTCCTGCCACAGTGCCTTGCCCATTACTTTTTTCTCTTGCCGAGGCACTTCATGACGTCACCTACCCCCACCCATAACCTCTCTGTTATGAGAATGCTATGTCAGAAGCATAGGTGGACATGTGTGTGTCTTTCCACAATGTCAGAATTTATTGACTAACAATAAATTTGCCGGCTATGTTGATAGATTTGACTGCCATTTACCAGGTTATCCCAGTTTTCCTTGCTGTCTGTCAACCAGAGATTCTTTTACTCTGATCCTAATTACTAATATTAATTCTCAGAACACATATTACACGTCATACAGATACACAGAGAGAGAGAGAGACAGACACAGAGACAGACAGACCGACCGACAGATACACACACACACACACACACACACACACACACACACACACACACAGCATGTAAGCACCAGGTGGTCAGATAACAGGTGGAAGAGTGAGCAATCATCCTCTGGAGGTTAGATGTTCTTTTCTTTATGGGGTCCAGTGAGAGTGCTGCATCCTTCATCTTTGGTATATTCAGTAAGTGCTCAGGCTTGGTTTTTCTGATGCGGTTTTGATACACCCACGCGCCCATATGTTCTCAGTCTACTCTGTAAGGTTTTAGGTGGCACCTCTCTCCGGAGGAGTATGTTCTCAGTCTAAGCCTCATGGCTGGTGCTTCACAGTGATGAGGTCTGTGCCTCAGGTATGGTTCCTCACAGCAGTGGGGTCTGAGCCTCGTGCCTGGTGCTACGCTGTGGTGGTGTCTGTGTAAATAACCAAGATGCAGAGTCATCCTACCTTGGATACTGTCAAGTGCAGCCAAATGCGACTTGTATAAATGGAGTCTCCCGGGCCAAGCCGCAGTCTGAACCCGTTCACACAGCTTTGAGCATCACCCAGCCCCATCTCCACACCCTTCCTTTGCCTAGTTTATTTCTAGTTATCCTAAGATCTCAGCTTAAATGTCACTTTCTCAAGAAGCCTTACTCCACCCTAGATTTAATTTAGGACCCTCTACGCAATCTCACTGGACTGTGAGATTTTGTTTGAGCATTTTCACAATTAGGAAATGGCACATGAATAAATGCCAACCACAGGATGCTTGTGGCTGAAAGCCCACAGAGCTGAGCATGGTCTTCTCCCATACACCACTGGGCCTCCAGGTCCCAGCACAGTGTCCATACCCACAGGCATTGTCGTTAACACCAACACCCAGTTCACAGAGGGTTGACTCCCACCTTGACCCTTACATTCCATCCTTCCCCCAGTGGAAGAAAGGCTACCCGTGAGAGTAAAAGGGGAGGAGAGGAAAGGGAAGAGAAGAAGGAGAGAGAGGAAAAAAAAACCCTGGGTCCTGGGGCTGAGGATATAGCTCAGCTCATTTGTTAGACTATTTCTCTAGCATGCAAAAGCCTTGGGCTCAATCCCCAGCACTCTGGAAAATAGGCATATCTGTAATCTCTGGGGGGAGAAGGCAAGATCAGAAGTTCAAGGTTACCCTCAGCTACACATCAAGTTTGAGGCCAGCTTGGGACCCTATCCCAACACAAAGCAACAAGCTGGGTCCTTAACTCCCTTCAGGATTTCTAGGCTGTGGTCATGCTCAGCTTTCTGGAGCCCACTCTGAGGTCCTTGACCCCTGAGAGGAAGTTCCTGGAATCCATGTTCTATATGGCTTCTGTCCTGGTGAGAATACCAAACACATGAGGGAAGAAGGCCTTGTCCAAAACAGGGAAAGTGGGGGAGGCACAAGTGAGACCGAAACCTGCTGTGTGTTGACCTGATGGCTCAGTGTGTGCGTGTGTGTGTGTGTGTGTGTGTGTGTGTGTGTCCAAGGGAAGTGTAAACACCATCGAATAAGAAAAGCAAAGAACATTCCAGACAGGGTGCATAACCTAAGAAAGTATGGGTACAGTGGGAGGTACCTTTGAGGACCTAGACCCAAGAAGAGTGGAGAAAGATGCGGAAAGACAAGGACCATGAGGCCTGCCATTAGGGATGTTTTTGTCACTTTTCTATTGGTGTGAAGAGGTACTGTGACCCAAACAACACACACACACACACACACACACACACACACACACACACACACACACACACACACACACACACACACACACACAGAGAGAGAGAGAGAGAGAGAGAGAGAGAGAGAGAGAGAGAGAGAGAGAGATGTATATAATATTTAGTTGGGCCTTGATTACAGTTTCAGAGGCTTAGTTCATTGTCATCACGGTGGGAGCATTGTGGCACGCAGGCTAGCATGGTGCTAGAGAAGTAACTAGAAATTCTGCAACCTGATCCACAAGCAGCAGAAAGATAGAGACTGACTGGGCCTAGCAAGGGCTTTTGAAAATCCAGGGCCTACTTCCAAAGACGCACTTCCTCCAACAAGGCCACACCTCCTATTCCTTCTAACCCTTTCAAAGAGCAATCAGATGCATCAGATGCGGGAGCCTATAGAGCACCATTGTACCAGTGCTTCCTATAATTCACAACTGGAAGCACCTCAGATGCCTGCCTATGAGAGCAGTAACCACAATACTCAGAGCCATTGCCAGTGGCAAGCCGCAGAAGATGGACATACGCAGACTGGCGAGGTGACTCGGAAGGTGAAGGAAGGTGTTTGCTACACAAGCCTGAATCCCATCCTCAGAACCTGTGTAAAGGTGGATCTAAGCCGGACTTCATTAGGATCCACAATCTCAACTGATCAATGTTACCCAGGATGGTAAGAGCGGGATCCTAAGTGCAAGGTCTGTCTGGGCTGTCCAGTGAGTTCAAGGCTAGCCTGAGCCTCTTAGTTAGACCTACTCTCAAAATAAAAAGTAGAAAGCTATAGCTCAGCGGTAGGGTGCTTGCTCAGCATGTAAGTTTCCGTCCTGAAGACAGCTGTTAGGTTATAATCACAGACTTTAACAGAATAAATTTAGTATTGAGTTCATAGTAAAGATTTGCTCCCTGAGGCCTGCAATTTGTTCTGGACTTACACACTTTTGGGGTCATTTAAGATGTTTCAAGTCAAGCCACAGAGCCATCTGTTGCCCGGTGAAAATCTATGCAGGGGGAATTGGAGACATGCCCCCACCTGGTGTCTCCATCTGGCTGCATGACCTCGGGGGGAATCCCACCCTCTTTCCTGGCCTTAATGTCCTCATCTGCCCAATGGGAATCATATTTCTGCATTATCCAGGGACGTGGGAGGATGAAGCAAGGGCACGGGAGAGACACATGAATGAAAGGGATTATGCTCTGGGTCATGGGGGGAGAGGAAGGAAGGCCTCTCTCCCACCTGCCAAACCCACAGAGGAAGGAGAGGGAGGAGCCGGGGACCACCCAGGCCAGCAACTCACATTCAGGGCGAGCGCAGGGGTGTGGGCACCTGGACTAGCCATGGACCCGAGCTGGTGAGGCAGCCACCCAAGCTGTCTGGAGCATTCGGAGGCTGATACAGAGCTCTGCTGGACTCTCCACTCCCCAGTGCAGCTGCAGCTGGTCACCTCGTCAAGGGTTGGATATCAACCTCCCACCCCTAACAATACACCAATCATAGTTCAGATGACCACTTGCCCCCCCCCGCCTCAGCCTATCATCCCACCAGAGACAGAGGGGTCTCTCCCAGGCTCACCTCATCATGCCCATGGTTGCTCAAAACCCTCCAGAGTGTCTCACCCATCATTCCCTTCATCAACAGTGCCTGGTAGGCTGTGCCTCTTCCTGCTCCCAACCTTAGCATCTCAGCACAGGGTTAGGAGCCTTGGTTACAGTTCTGATTCGTCACCTCACTCATTCATCTGAATCATTGCTGAGTTGCCTACTCTGAGCCATATATGGTTCTGGGACTTAACAGTAGTTCATGGCCTCCCAAAGTCTCCTCTCTGGCTCAGGGAGATGGACAGGTGACACCCTAAGTAAAGTAGAGTACACAGGACAAAGGAGCAGAGAAAGCTGTCCAGAAGTGCTGGCAAGAATGGGGTACCCCACCCCACCTTCTCTGTATCCCAGACTGGCCTTGAATTCTTCATGATCCTCCTGCCTCAGCCTCCTGAGTGCTGGGACTATATGACCATCTTCAAAAACAAAACAATACCTCTTGACTTCTCTGTTACAGTGGTGGTGGGTGGGTGGGTGATGTGGGGGGTAGGCTAAGGAGTGAGTGAGAGTCATGGAGGATTTTAAAGCATGAAGCAATCAGGGAGACAGACAGAAGTCCATTATGGCTGTGATCTCAGCCAGAGGCACAGATGGCAGCTTCATCTGCCTGCTGTTTAGGGGGGCTCCATCTGTAAGCTAGATACGGATGCACCGGCCCCCATCCCTCACCTCATTCAAAAGGACAGGCCTCCAAGTCCCAAGTGATGGCCTTAGCTAGGAAGGCAGGTTCTACCTAGCCTTCTGCAGTAGCCTGAGGACCATACGTCCCGAGGAGAGTTGTGGGTGCTATCATTGAACATACAGAGTCTCCAAGGAATGGGTAGAACACTATTGCTATTGGCTGCAGTCCACAAACACCAAGACTGAAGAGTCATACCCTCTAAATGGATGTGGTTCAAACTGGGGGTGGCCCCAAGTGTGACCAGGTGGAACCTTTAGGTTAAGAAAGAACAGAAGAAGGCCGGGCGATGGTGGCGCACACCTTTAATCCCAGCATTTGGGAGGCAGAGGCAGGCAGATCTCTGAGTTTAAGGCCAGAGCAAGTTTCAGGTCAGCCATGGCTACACAGATAAGCCCCGTCTCCAAACAAAACAAGAAGGAGGGATAAGGTTACTGTCCTGGAGCTGTAATTGCCTCTACAATACACCAGCCACGTGGCCGCCCAGCCTGGACTTACCAGCTGGGTTAGCAAGCTAGTTACCTTGAGCTGGCTCTGCTCATCTTTCATGTGCCAGGGTTCAGAAAGTCCACCCTCACATTCATCCCATAATCACCAACTGAGCCTTGGTCTAGAGATACAGCAGGGAACTGGACAGCCAAGGTCCTGCCAGGGCAAACTTCGCTGTCATCTCTTATATTTTATGGTTGTGAGCCTAGCCTTTAACGGCTGAGCCATCTCTCCAGCCCCGCTGTCATCTCAAAGGGAATAAGAGAGTTTATCCTGAGCCACCAACTATGAGATCCCATCGCCCCAAACACAGACTCAGCTTACCTCAGATGACCGCTCCACTGTGGACAAAAGTTACATGAGTTACTCTGTTGTCTGCTTGTTTCTGAGACAGGGTCTCACTGTACCAACCTGGCTGGCCCAGAAAGCTCTGTGCTTCCTAGGACAGCTTTGAACTCACAGAGTGCTGAAATTAAAGGCAGGAGACACCAAGCCCAGCCCAAGTGACATGAGCTCTTATTAGTCACATAACAAAACAAAAGTAAAATTCAATCCATGTGTTAAATACGTTGGTGGGACTGAAGTTAGACAAAGAATGGCAAAATGGGGAAAGCTGTTACAGGTTTTAGATGCTATCTGCTGACATCCTTAGCAGTTGGGTGGTGTGGTATCTATTGGTCTACTTAAAATATATTTCAAAGGTTTTTTATTTGATAGCCCCCCCCCAAAATAGGCCACAGAGGTGGGCAAGGAATGGTTAGAAAGAGGAACAAAGACAGAACATGATAATTCAGTTCTGAATCTGCAACATTCCAACTCTCTACAATCACAAAGTTTGAATCAGTCAATCAATTTTTTAAAGTAGGTATGACTTCTCTCTGGTAACTTCCATTCACAAACTCCATTTCAAGAAGCTAATGCAGAGAGAGAGAGAGAGAGAGAGAGAGAGAGAGAGAGAGAGAGAGAGAGAGAGATGCAGAGGTGGGGACACACAACACAGAGGGGAGATATGACAAGTGGAGATGTGTCATGGCAGCAGTAGCAAAGGGGGCTGGCAGAAAATCAAACCAGGTTAAGGGCTAGTGTGTGCAAATATCCTGAGAACCCACATCCCCCTGGTCCAGGGACCCTTCTCTTATGTGGATGGATGCAGCAGCCCCACATGAGGAGCATCACTGGCGACCCCACAGAGAAGTAAAGATGCGGGGGACGAGATCAGTCATCCCTCCCTCCTCTTCCTAGGGCTTCATTCCACTGCTGACCAACCTTGCCTGGTACCTGCCACTGACCCTGCCTCAGTGAGCAGAGACAGGTCACAGGTCACAGGTCACAGGTCACAGGTCACAGGTTACAGGTCTGGATCAGGGTCATTGCACTTGCTGTGTCCTCTACCTGCAGTGCTGTCTCACCTCACCCAAATACCCTCATGGCTCACCCTCTTACCTCCTCCCTCATCTGTTCCAATGCCACCTCTTCAGAGAAGCCCTCCCTAACTGCCTTATCCCAAACAGCTCCTGCATCTCTCCCTGTCCACCTTGCACCGATGGGGAACCTGACAACACGTACCTGCACTTGACTCGGGATGCATTTGGTTATAGCCCTGTCGATGGTCCACTCTCCTGCTTCCCCAGCCCAAAGGCAAGCATCACACCTGCCTTTGCACGAATCTCTGAGCCTGGGAAATTGCTACATTTTTGTGACATGAATAGTTAGGTAATATCAGAGATATCCCAGAGTTCAGATCTGTTCATCTTGACCCTTGGGGATGTGTGTGACCTTCTCTTCAATATCCAGTGACCAGATGTGGCCCCCGAGGGTCAGTAGGAGCCAAGAAATTTAACATGGAACCTTTCTTAACTTCTCTCCATGCAGGCCCACCCAGAAGGGGTCAGAGGTGTCAGTTTTTCCAGCCATCTTTGGCCCCAAGGTGGAGAGATGATGCAGAACTAGAGTCCAGTCCCCAGGGATTACTGGAAGACTCATTTTTCCTTTGGCAAACACCCCAACTTCCTTCACAGGGCTTGTGCCTGCATTTCTGAACCAGAAGGTGTTTACACAAAACATCCTGGGTTTGGCGACAAATTCACCCTCTATGAGGAATCCTTAATGAAGCTTCCTCCATCCCCACACCACGCAGCTGCAGAGGAAACTGTCTCCGTCTCTAGGAATTGAAGGTAGCCCCAAGCCAGACAAGAAGGAGGTGTTTCCGGGCTTTGTGAGGCACAGTTTGTCAATGTCCATAGATAGTTATGAGAGAGAGACCAGCACCCCTCCACCCCGGGGAGTCTGTGCCTGATTAGCCCTTCTCTCAGCCTCAGCCTGAAGCTATAAAATTAAACAGGCATACTCCTGGCTATACAAAAGTGGCCGTGAAATTCAAGTGAGGCAAAGAATATGAATGGGCTAAGTTACCCAGAGTCTAATAAAGGAGACTAAAAAGTGAACCTCAGAGTTGGGCCTTAGAGGAGGTGGTTCCGTGAGTGAGGAGTGTTCACTTTGCAAGAATGAGGGTCTGAGTTTGAATCCCAAGCACCTACAGAAAAATCCAGACATGGTTGTATGAGCAACGACAAACAGCAACAGGCAGATCCAGAGAGCTCAATGTCTAGCAAGCCTAGCCCAAAAGTGAGCTTCTGTTTCAACGAGAGGCCCTATTTCAAGACAATAAGGTGAGAATACCAGGGAGAGACACCTGACACCCTACTCTGTCTGGCTTCTGCTTGTGCCTGCAGGAGCACAGAGCACCCTTACACTAGTACAATGCACACACACACACACACACACACGAAAATAGATGAGATATAGCTCAGTGGTAGAGCACTGGGGTAATTCCAGTTCCGCACACGGAAACACAAAAGAGGATTGGTGAGGCAGAAACTCCCAGGCCTTGCGTCTGAGTCTCCAGCTTTGCAATATTGGGGGACCCCTCCGGTTCTGTCTGGCAGTCATCACACACAACACACACACACACACACACACACACACACACACACACACACAACCTCTCCTCTGGGAATTCCTGGATCCTAATTCACTCTTAAGCTCTTACTGACACTCCACTGCTCATCCTGGACAGTTTCCAGCTCCTTCTGTGAATCTCGGCTTGCTACTGTGGACATTAGATTCAACAAATGTTGCAGCCAGGTGCAATTTAACATGATTACTGTGTCCTTTCCTTCTTCTGGGGAGAGAGAAAGAGAGCGAGTGAGGGGAATTTCTATCACCCATTATTTACAAACTGGAAGCTGAAAACGTCGTGGATTAAAATATGGGTCTCTCTGCCACACTCAGTTTCTGGGCGTCGTTAAACCGGACTTTATGATCTCGGTGTCTCCAAAGTCCTTATCACTACCTTCCATAATGTGTAATTATTTTGCCTTCAGTGTTCGTTGTTTTCCAATGAGACGACGTTCCTAGAGTCGGGATGTTTTATTTGCAGCCTCGATCCTGACACCCAATCTGGTACGCGGTGTGTGCCCAGGAACCCTTTGAAGAGAGGGAAATGGGCAGCGCGTTGTGTTGCTCCTTCACAGCCTGCAGGGGGCGCACCTGCCCCGCTCCCAAAGCCTGCCCCGCCCCTCTGGAGCCCCGCGGAGGCGCATGCTCTTTTCACTGCGCAGGCGTGCCGGAAGTCCCAGAACAGCGCGTGCGCGGAAGGAGCCGAGGTGAAGCTGTCGCGGTGTGTCAGAAGAGGTGCGTGGCACCATGCTGTCCCCCGAGGCGGAGCGGGTGCTGCGGTACCTGGTCGAAGTGGAGGAGCTGGCGGAGGCCGTGCTGTCGGACAAGCGGCAGGTGAGAGACGCGGCGGCCGCGAGCGCCCTACGCAAGTGCGCGGCGTCGCTGGTCTTAGCGGCCTGGCGCGGAGCGAGCGCCAGTTCTGTGCTGGGCAGTCGCCTTCCTTTCACCCTGCCCGGTCATTGCTGGTCCCCTGGATTCTTACCGTCTGCGGGCGGCTTCCCTGACACCACTTTCCAAACGCAGTCCCTGGCCCATCGTGAATCAGGTTGCTGAGACATGGGCGGCATGTGTCTGGGCAATACGCTGGTGTGTAGGTGTGTGGGTGTCCGGCGCCGGAGTGAGGGGTTGAGGGCCTCGTAGACCCGAAAGGGATACTTGGTTCTGTTTCTGCGGTAAGTGGTTAGTTCCTAAAGGGAGTTCGCGCTGGGGATCGGTTGCTTTGGACTCTAAACTTTAGAGGGCTTACTGTGTTATCTAGGATAGCCTTGAACAATCCGTGGTCTATCCTCGTCAGTCTCCTGAGTTCTGGGATTATAGGCGTGCATTTGGATGTTAAATGCCTCTCTCTGGCTGCTTCCTAGAGTTCCGGGAACCATTCAGGTGGTGCAGATGATCTAGATTTAGACCAGATGGTAGTGATGGGGTGAGGCATATACTTGATGGGTCTTCAAACGCAGTCATAATGGCCCTAATGATTCTTTGTGGTCTATATTTGAGAAGGCTTCGTGGTTCACTAGCTGCAGCCCCAGATGTCACCTCTTTGAGTAGTTGTCATAGTGGTACCGTGCCACAGCTTCTCCAGTCCAGTATTTGAGTGTCTGGTGAGACTGTCAGAGTTACCTAACAAGAGCGTGTCAATAGTCACTGTCTAGAGGAGACACTCAGCTAACTTCCTGGTGACCCTGGTATACTCTCAAGGTTGACTGGATGACACAAAATGATTACATCTGCAGACATTTCCCTAGCACCTTCTCTGGAGGAAGGAAGTTTCTGTAGAAGCAGAGGAGCTGGAAGCTGAGTGGGTAAAGAAGCACGTTCACACCTGAGACCTCCATGTTAGGCAAGACATGGGAACTTAGCCAGAAATGATACCTTGTCTCTTCAGATTGGGGCCGGAGGCAGCTGAGTTCCTATCTGCTCCTGTTTTCAGATTGTAGACCTAGACACCAAGAGGAATCAGAACCGCGAGGGCCTGAGGGCCCTACAGAAGGACCTGAGTGTCTCTGGTAAGTTGTGACATCCTTACTGAAGCCCTGGAAGCCAGTTCAGTTGACTTCTGAAGGACTTCATTATCCCTGGTAAAGACCAGGCAGGAGGCTGGGACTGTGTGACTCACCCTCGTGGGAAACTTAGACAGCTTGTGGAGAAGAACGAGCAAGCGTTGCAGGTCAGACATATGCTGTGACTCAGAATCTTAGCTGCTCACTTCAGTGACAGTCCATTAGCTCATCACTCACTGATGGCGGGTACAGAGAGTGCTCAGCACACTTAAAAGCAGTAGCTCTGCCCTTATGTTCCACATGAGGAAAAGCAGCATAAACACACAACTGAAAATTGTGAGAAAGCTAAAGATGGAGTTGGCCATGGGTGGGTGTTGTGACTGTCTTGGAGGAAAGAGATAGGGCTTGGTAGATGAGGCCAGGTGGCTGTGGCTGGTTGCATGAGCAAGCAGGGGACAACGTGAAGCATTCTGGGAAGGTGGCAGCATTCTGGCCATAGTGAAGAGCACTGACATGTGACCTTCCACTGGCTTATCTCAACTGAGTGAGACCCAGAGCTGTTCTGTGAGACTCCACGTGACCCAGCCCCACACACTCACAGCCCCTTGGTTGTCTGCCTGGCTCTGTTTTCCCACATGTCTATAGGTGAGATGTCCTCGCATTCCTCAGGTCTTGGCCTGGATGTCACATCCACGTAATGAATCTGTCCTCTGATGCTTCTAGCACTTTTAAACAGCTTTGGTTTGTTTGTTTTTAAATAACTGCTCCTTTTGCTATTCTATGGGTTCTTCTCTCTTCCACCCTTCTCCACCCCTTTTCTTCCACCTTTTCAACCCTCTAACACTAGATAAGAGAGAAAAAGGGATAGAGGGGAAAGGAAAACACTCCCTGAATAAAGTCTGGGGTTGGAAAGGGGGCAGCGTTATCATTAGACCACTTCCTACTGCTTAGGGGCATTGAGTCCTTGGGGCAAGTTTGATCTTCGTCTTCAGGATATCTAATTTCTTGTTTTTTCTTTGCATATGTCTACTTTAAAAATTGTGACCAACAACCCTGCCTCTCAGGGCCCTAGCAATGTTTCACCCTCTCAAAAGTCCTCAGAATTCCAAAAATCACACACTGGAAGAAACTATCTGCAGCTGGCCAAATCATACCAGAGCATGAGGCAAATCATAGTCAGCTGCTGTGGACAGTCTGATGGAGCCCCAGAGCCCACACCTGGGATTGTAATGAAAACATTTTCTTACAGTATTTCTGTGTTTTATTTTGTTTTTTAAAGAAACAAAAATGCCAAAGTTGTCAGTATAATTTTTCATGGATGTTCTTGGCAGTATGTGGAAAAAACCAACCTTGTCATTCCCCACCTTTGCTATGACGTGAGTCCCACGAGAGCGTGAACTGCTCTGCTGTGTTCTTAGCACAGTCATGCCTGTCAGATGATAGGGCTTCAAAAAGAAAAGACAGAACACGATGAAGAAATGTCTGTTTGCTGTTTCAGAAGACGTGATGGTTTGCTTTGGGAACATGTTCATCAAAATGCCTCACACTAAGACGAAGGAAATGATCCAGAAAGGTAAGGTGTCCTGGAGATGGGTCAAGGACATGCTACCTTCCCCAGCACTCCTGGGTCATAATCCAGCAATGAGAACCAAAACTGTGTATCATGCTGGGGAAAGACAAAGGGCTTTTTCCATATGAGGCCTTTGCTTTCTGTTGAAAATAAGATCACTCTCTACCAAAATCTCATTGGCCAAGGCCATCCATAGCTGTAAAGGGTTGTGGATAAGTGAAGTTTTGCATGAGTCTGTGTGTGTGTCTGTGTGATGTGGTTTGGTGTGTGTGTCAATGGGTATGTACATGCAGAGGTCAGAATAGGAAGTCAGGTGTCCTCCTTTGGCGTGTTCCACCCTACTTACTACTTTGAAGTGGGGTCACCCAACTTCTTTGGCTACATTGGTTGGCCTGCACGCTCTCTGCATCTGCCTCCCTCTGTCCCCTAGTGCTGGGATTATAGGTACACTCAGCCATGTGTCCTGGAGATTCAGTCCTCACTTGCAGAGCAAGCACTCCTACCAACTGAGCCATACCCCAGTTCTTTTTCTCTTTCTTTTTCTGTTGTTGTTGTTGTTTTTCAAGACAGGGTTTCTCTGTGTAGCCCTGGCTGTTCTGGAACTCACTCTGTAGACTAGGCTGGCCTTGAACTTAGAAATCCACCTGCCTCTGCCTTCCAAGTGCTGGGATTAAAGGTGTGTGCCACCACCCCGGCAAGCTTTTATTTTTCATGTCCCCTGCAGCTGAGACTGTGCTGAAAGTGGAGGCGTGACTGGGGACATAGCCTAGTGGTAGAGCATTTCCCTAGCCTGTGTAGGGCCCTGGGTTTAATTCCCAACACTGCAAGAAATGGAGTATAGGAAGAGTGAACCTCTATCGTCTGCACAGCTTGTGCAGGCAAAGTACTGCTTGGGTCTCCAAAACCACGACCGACTGGAATCTCTGGAGAAGCTGCAGGTAGGTCCTTGCCTGGGAGAAAACAGATGACACTTGTTTTCTCTGTCACCTCCTTGAAAACACATGGATCAAAAGGACCAGTAAGGTGGTCTTTCCTGAAGACAGGATATCTTAGAACAAACCTGCAGAATTTCAGGTTAAGATAGTGTGGTTAAAATGAAGGGCCAGGTTGGAAAGATGTCTCCTATTAAGCGTACTGGCTGCTCTTCCGGAAGACCAGGGTTCAGTTCCAGTCAGCACACAGTGGTTCACAGCTGGTGTGACTTCAATTCCAGGGGATCCAACACCCTTTTCTGGCCTCTGTGGGCACCAGGCATGCCATGGTGCACAAATATACATGCAAAACACCCAGACACATAATAATACATTTTAAGAATTATTTTAAAATTAAGGGTCAATGTGCTTGGGTAATGGGCCAGAGACTGACTGTATAGGTGAAAACTTAGGGGTCACTGCCTGAGTTCAGGATTTGGTGGTATGTCCTGCTGACCCATTGATGTTGTCTAATCTCTTATCTATGCGGGTTCTAGTTTTCTCCCAAATCAATATAGACTGAACAAGTTTATAAACAATTTCTTATTTATAATGAGAAATCTATTACCAAAGCTGTGAAGGAAGCATGGCTAGTCAGGGCTTTACT
This sequence comes from Mus pahari, assembly GCF_900095145.1. NCBI lineage: Eukaryota > Metazoa > Chordata > Mammalia > Rodentia > Muridae > Mus > Mus pahari. Next base: position 135,379,279 of record NC_034592.1, on the reverse strand, counting down.
TCACCAGGAAGGAAGAGCAGGCAGGCAGCTGATGGCCAGTAGAACGTCCCTCACAGCAGTTGGTTGATAAGCTTTGAAGGGTGCCTGTGTCTTTGTGCCAGCACTCCTCAGTGTAGTCTGTGGTGATGCTAGGCTGGTCCTTCCTATCCACTGTGGCTGACTAGTTTATGCTGGAGCAACAAGCTCTCCCATTGGCTACTTAGGCCACATTTTCACAGGTCCTTGATGGGACTTGGGTTTGTAAAGTTTCTTAGCCACCCAGCAGCCAGCCACCCAGCATTCTTTGAGTGACAGACCTTGTTCTGGGCCACCTCGGGGACTTGGGCAGGTAGTGTTCCTCTAGAGTTTAGCCTTGACTCTCAAGGGTGTTAGGTGGAAACTAGGGTCCTTGTCTGTATCGTAACCTCCTGTCCTGTCTGCCTGCTGCACTTTTTTACAGATCAGGAGCACCTGGATAAAGAAATAGAAAGGCTGCGGAGTCAACTTAAAGTGAAAGTTAACCGCCTCTTTGAAGCCCAAGGTATTGGCCTGGTGGGGCTGGAAGGTGGGGGAGGAGGCACCCATTGAGAGAATGTTAGAGAGCAGAGCAGGTGGGCAGTGGGAAGTGAACAGTGTTGTCTGTAGCAGCTCAGAGATAGGACATCGAGGGTTCTAAAGCTCATCTTGCCACAGCTCCTTTCCCAGGCACTGAGAGCTGCCTAGGATGACCTTGCATGGTACGGGTATGAGGGTAGCTAGGACTGGGGGAACTCAGAAGACCTGAGTCAGAGGTCAGAGCTTATGAGGAACCCAGCAGCACCTCGGATCCAAGTCTGATTGGAACCTGGAGGTCGGGGCAGCAGTCAAGACTGTGCAGGTTCTTAGTCCAGGAGGAGTGTTGGTCTGCATCAGCCTGCGCAGTGCAGAATCCGTGGCCCAGCCCTGTACCTCTCAGGCTGAGCTGGCAGTATAAATGCAGTGTTAGCCACTTTCCTGGGCCTGGCTCCAGAGTCGGCAGTAGGTTGGGCAGCAGGGGGCCCGATCTGATCGTGACTTTCTACTCCTTGCAGGAAAACCAGAGCTGAAAGGTTTTAACCTGAATCCCCTTAACCAGGATGAGGTTAAAGCCCTCAAGGTCATCTTGAAAGGATGAGACTCACAGCAGGATGGGGGACCTGTGACAGGACTTCCCAACCCCCAGCCTTGAGACCTGCAAGGACAGGATTGTCTGTTTAAGGGGACAGGCATCAGGAATGTGGCTTCTGTACAAATCTTTCTGTAGTGCTTGGCTGCTTTGTGCAAGAGAGAACCCTTAGTCTGCTCTGTGGGCTTGGCCTGGCCACCAGAGCTTGGACACAAGACCTATTGACAAACCCTGGCAGCTATCAGTAGGTGTGTGGGTATGTGAGAATGTCTGCAGCCGACACTTCTCAACAGTACCCTGCTGTTCACATGGGCCTGGCCGGGGATGGAGGCAGAGGAAGGCGGACCGGGAGGTTCATTCCAGCTTTCTGCACAGCGAGGCATTTTCGCAGGCAGTGTGTGTGGCAACTGGAATAAAGCAGGACACTGACTATTCACTTCTGTGTGAAGCAAACCTTGTGCTCCTCACCAGCTGCAGGGTAGACACATTCATTTCCCTACTGCTGCAGTTCTGTCCTTTTTCCTGCTGGCTTTCTGTAGTAGAGGTGCTGCCAGTCATCCTCTGTGGTTGCTCTTGAGATAGAAGTCCTTACAGAGTTCTGGCCCAGGGCTGGCAAGCAGTAACCTTCCTGATGTGACTCGACATGGAGTATCGTCCCCACCTCTGAGAGCAGGGCCTGCCTGGCTGGCTGGCTCGAGATCATAGTATGAGTGTGGCTCGAGATCGTAGTGTGAGTGTGGCATGAGAGCACAACTGACTTCTGGTCCTTGCCATTCAATAAACATTAACTGAACAAACAATAGCTCTTGAGTTGTTGCCCGCCTCATTCTGTCCATCACCAAGGCACCACCCTTCTATTAGAGTGCTACCTAAGAAATGGGGGTAGTCCTTGCCTTAAAAAGTATGTAACATCAGGAATAGACAAGAGACCACTATCTGTTATCCTCGCTGCTTATCAGAAACGAGCTGGTGTAAAATATTGTAAGTTTCATGAAAGGGGTGGAGAGGTGGCTCTGGGTTTAAGAGCACTTGCCATTTTCAGAAGACCAAATTAAGTTCCCAGCCCCACATACTATCTTATAACCATCTGTAACTCCAGTTCTAGGAAATGGATACTTTCTAATCTCCACAGGCATACACGGTACATGTACACACATGTACATACACACAGAACACCCATACAAATCTATAAAAATGAGCTGGTCAGATATGGTGGCATACACCTTTAATCCCAGCACTTGGGAGGCAGAGGTAGGTGGAAATGTCTTATTTCCAATTGTAATACACATTGTATGTGTTCAAGGCCAGCCTGATCTACCGAGGAAGTTCCAGGATGGGCCCTGTCTCAAAAAATAGGAAAAAAACTAGAAATTAGAAATAAGCTAAATATTTTGAATATTACTGATGCCTTCAAGGAATATTTAAAAATGTGTTGATCAAGACAAGCGTGTAAGGCAAATAAGGTCTGTGCCTGAAGGTTTGTTTCCTTGGGTTTACAGGCATTCCCATGGTAGGCCCAGGTTAGACCAGGCCACTGCACTGGGCTCTAGTTGTTGAAGACCACAGCTTCAGAGGCAGCAACTTAGCTCAGGATGAAGGAGGTGCTTGAACCTTGAGCAAGGGCTGAGCAATGTGTGACCTACTCACTGTAGGTAGAGGCTGTGTCGTCCCTGAAGAACAAACTGCAGGGCGAAAGGGGAGATGATACTGTTTCCCCAACTCTTTTATAAGCTCCGAACTCCCAAACCATGTGAATAAGATGCAAACCTAACAATTCACTTTGATGGCAGCTACTTGGTGGGTTTGCGGGGCACATCATTTCTCCACTGGGATTTCTCCTGCCTGCCAGGGCGCCAAGCCAAAGTGCACATTGGTTCTATGTTCTGGAAGCAAGAACCTCAAGTCTATGCTTGGGGGTTGTGGGTTTGGAAAACCCCTGGTCTCGGGGAGCAGACCCAGAGTGGCTTAGCTACCAGTCTCCCATGGCCAGTTCACTTCTTAATTTGCTGGTGCTTCTTTCCCAGACTTCCCTTCGGGCTTACTTTAGGTAGCCAGGTTTGCATTTATGGGCAAAGATGACCCAGAAGGTAGGGAGAGCTGCTTGGGCTCCCTGGAGGCCCCTTCTTCATGGCATAAGTTGCCTTCCAGCCCAGGCTTATGTGATCTTGCCTGTCAACTGGAGCTTTGCTTTCTGGTTTTAAACTCAAAAGCCCCAAATGGGAGGTGGGTTTTCCCAGGGACCCTGGCTAAGCAGCGCTGCCTACCCAGTTCTCATTTCTGGCTGAGACACAGGAGGCCCTAGCTCTGTGGTTTTCACATGGCAGAGGACACCATACATTTGGGGCTTGGCACTATCCCAGACCTCCAGTGGACATTTCTAAAAGTGGATAATCTAAACTTATTTACTTTGCAAGTATTGCTTAAAGACAAGTTTCTTAGCCCAGAGGACCCATGATTAGAGAGACATCAAAATGTCAGCAGCATCTCAAGCCACAGTGCTGAGAGGCTCTAAGCCTGCGCTTTATTAGACGTGGTATTAGATGTGCTCTCTGAGTGGTGGAACTTGCTGCTTGGCCTCTTTCGGCCCAGTTGCCAATCTGTCAAGGATAAGCCCACCCAGTTCCAAAGATTGGCTGTTCCTGGTTCAAAGATGCACAGGGATGGAGTGGGGAGTCCAGGGAGTCTGGTCCAAGTACAAGCTGAGGGTGCCTGTCCAGTGAAACAGCTGCCAAGCTGGAGGGAGGTGAAGCCTGGTGCGCTGTGCTGGAATCCCTCTGCCAGAGGCCAGGGCGGCACCTGCCAGGGCCTCATTTCTTCTGGCTGGGGGTCAGCTAGGGGCTTTCTTCTGCACTTGAAGGGATCGGAACAGCTGTCTCAGCTGCTCCTTCCGATCATTGACGCAGCCTAGAAAGAATATGAGGCGTTGGTTGCGGTGGCCTGTATACCCTTGTACTAGCTGGTACAAGATGTGGGCAGCAGGAATTGTGTGGCCATGGGTGGCCTACTCCTGTGCTGGGCTGGTCTCATCTCACCTCTGAGTTTCCGCTTTCTCAGGATGGCACCACCCACCTTGCAGAAGGAGGTCAGAGGTCAGCAAATGCCTAAGCTAACTGAGAGCTCACCTGCTGCTTCAGGCACTGGCCCATACTGGCCCCAGATGAGCTTGCTGGGCCAGCAAACTCAGAGTGCCATATACCCCAAGCTGCAGGAGTAGCAGAATTGGAAGTTGACCCGAGGTTGTGTGGAGCCAGGGTCACATTCAGCTGCTTCTTCAGATGACATTGCCCTTGGTTTTGCTCAGTGAAAACACAAAAGCCAGCAGTGCCCAATGCCTAGTAAGTGCTAACTTAACACCTCCTACCCAGCACGTCCAGGAAGTCCATCTCCATGCCAAACGGCTGCCTCTGCCTGCACACTCACCAGGCAGCCTGTTCCCTGCTTGGTCTCAGAGCTGGTTCTTGAGACAATCTTAGCCAGATCTTTAATCTTAGCCAGGCACATTTTATAACACTTATGAGTACTACTGGAATGAGGTGACACTCCATGGGCACAAGGATTGACCTGGAGAATCCTTCTGAGGAACCCCAATTCCACCCTTGCCTCCAAGGCTGCCCCAGATGTCAAGGCCTCTGTACTCTGCCCCGTGCATCCTTGACATTTTCCATAGTGATTCCAGGGAACCTGCTCTAATGCTTCGGCTCTCTCCTCATGCCAAATCTTCAGGTCCAGTGCAAACCCTTTCCTGGAGTTCCAGATTCATCACCGGATTTTTTGCTAACCTTTCACCCAGTGACCCTGAACACATTTCTTACTTGTCCTCAATCATCAGCCTTCTTCCCCTGCCTGCTCCCAAAATAGCTCCTCTCACACCAAACACAAAACCAGAAAACTCGAAAGCGATTCTAGAGAGTTCTACAGAAGTGGTCCTCCTGGCCTATCTGAGTGGCTGCAAATCAGCCAGATCTTCATTCCCACAGGCATCTACGTTTTTTCAGAGTTCAGTATCTGCTGTTGGAGCAACCCATCTTGCAACCAGGAGACAACCTGAGCATTCACCAGACCTGCTGAGTGTGGCAAGAAGACAAGAGAAGAGTCACCTAAGCATCTCAAACCTACTGTGTCAGTCTCCTCGACCACACTGAACACGTGTGGCCTGAGACGCCCCCTGCCCCCCCCCCCCCGCCCAGGCTTGTGAATATCAGACAAGCACTCTTTGAGACAGGGTTTTACTAAGTTAGACTGGCCTTGAACCCACTCTAGTACAGGCAACTTGTGAGATTTATCCCTCAGCCTCCCTAGTGGCTGGGTTTACAAGTCTGTGGTCCTCGGCCTGGCCAGGTCAGCCCCATTCTACTTAAAGTATTAGGGTTTGTTGTGTGCAGCCATGCCTAGTCCTAACTCATACTAAACTCTTTAGAGTATACCAAACCATAAAAGAACAGAAGCAGGTGGATCTCTGTGAGTTCAAAGTCAGACTGATCTACATAGTAAGTTCTAGGCCATCCAGAGCTACACAGTGAGACCCTGTGGCCCAAGAAAAGTTTTAAAAGGAATCACAAAACAAAATGAAAAACAACAAATGAGAAACTTAGGAAAATGTTTACGTTTGATGGATCAGGATGGGACAGGGACCATCTCTTCAGCCATTAATGTTGTGTCTTTACAAATGTAGAAAAAAAAAAAAAAAAAAAAAAAAAACTATAGGCAACCCAGAGAAAACCAGGTACAGGCCGGGCACAGCAGCATACACCTTTAATCCCAGCACTGTGGAGGCAGAAACAGGTGGATCTCTGTGAGTCTAAGGCCAGCCTAGGCTATATAGTTTCAGGACATCTGGAGGTACATAGTGGGCTTTGTCTCAAAAAGAAGAAAGAAAGAAAAGGGGGGGGGAGGAAGGAAGGGAGAGAGGGAGGGAGGGAGGGAGGGAGGAAAAAAAACCTGGCATGTTAGCTCAGGAAGTAGAAACAGGAGGATCAGCAATTCACGACCACTCTGACTACACAGCGAGTTAAAGGAAGCGTAGGCTACACAAAAACCTGCCTAAACCCCACCACCACCACCACCACACCGACAAAAACGTCAACTTCCTGTGAGAACTGGTTCATGGTCCTTTATAAAAGTGATCTACTATTAAAGAGAAATCAGTCCAAAGCCGGGACGGCTTACAAAAGAGGAAATGCAAATTAAAAACTGAAGCCTCTTTAGTAATCAATGGAATTAAAATAATAATGAATTCACTAAGAGGCTTGGGCCTCTTTCTAGTAAGCCTACCCCTTCTGCTCAGTGACTCCACTTCCAGGGAGCCAGAAGCAAATCGCCAACTCCAGTGGATTTCACAGGAGAGGTGGCTCATCACAGGGTTATTTAGAAAAGTAAAAAAAAACAAAAACAAAAAAAAACAATGAGATCACACCAAATGCCCAATGGTAAGAAATCGGCTTGCTAAATGCTGGCACACACGTGGGCTGAAATGCTCTGCAGCTGTGCTGTAAGCACTCTGTAACTCTTGAGATGAGGAGACTAAAGACCAGAATTCAGGGGTTAGGGTTCAGGCTGGCCCATCTCTACAACAGCCTTCTGTGGTCTGTGCAAGCTTTGGGGATAATTTCATCATTCGTTCATTCGTTCGTGGGGCAATCACAGAAGCTATCACGTACTCCAGTAATACACATAAACAACACATGCTTCCCATGGGAAGTTCTTTGTATTCCTGAACGGAGGGAGGGAAGCCACGTGGAAAGTGGAACTCCAAATGCCAGTCTGGTGCCAGATTTACAAAAATATGAATATATGCATTTTTTAAAACTGGAAGGAAACACCAGATTGTTAATGATGGTTGTGTCTGGATGTGTTTTAAATTTTCCTTCTTTAGTTTTCAAATATTCTACAATGAGTGTGAATTTCTATAATCGGGGGAATTTTTTCACATTTCACATACTACCTTGCAGAGTCCTACAGCCTTTAACTTTTCTCATGATAATTTGTTCTCCACCTGAACCTTGAAACCCCCCTCCAGAAACTCAGAAATTTCTCACTATAACAGGCAAGGTCCTACTAGGAGCGTCCAACCGTTTGATGTTGTGACCAGACATTGTCATCTACAAAGTTCACACTTGAGAAGTGAGCAAAAAGTTAGACACACACACACACACACACACAACTTGAATAAAAATCTCGTAACCGTTTTAAGTGAGTATATGATTTTCTGTTGGGCCACATTCAATGCCACCCTTAGTTGCATTTGGTCCCCAGGCTGCAGGTTGGACATGACACCTGTAAGACACGACTCATCTTTATGTTATGGATGAACAGAGAGGTCAAGTTGCTCACCCAAGTCACTCAGCTGGAATGATTGAAGGCTGGATTCATAGGATCTCACGGCTCTGCCATGCAGCCCCAGCCCCCCTCCACTTCCTATGTTTCTGTCCCACTCACTTCCTGTCTGGTTCAGCGTACCTAGGTGAGTGTTGGTCACAAAGTTCCCCATTCCTGATAGGTCAGAAGGCCCCTCCTCTCGGCTGACAGGGCCATCATTCCACATGAGGTCGAAGCCCCCTACTCTCTTCTCCTTTCCTGTGAGCCTGGGGATGCAGAGGGGGAGATAACATGCTGTCAGTGAGGCTCAAAGACAGGACCTGTCCCACCAAAACCAAGTGGCAGATCTGCAGTGGGGTCACGTTCATTTCCTCCTACTCCTCCCGTTGGTAATGTGCGTCCGATTGGTAGTGTGTGCTTTCAAATCTGCCCCTCCCCGTCAGGGATTCACCCACTCCTGAAGCTGGCCCTCTGTGCTTCCTAGGTCTTGGAGTTAGGGGTAAGCAGCCCCTTAGTGAACGCTGTGAGCCAGGTATTTAACAGTTATCTCTGAGTTTCTCCAACAGCCCCAGGGGAGTTATGACGCTCTCTACTCTACAGACAAGGAAACCAAAAAGAACCTCAGAGAGGGAAGTGACCGGCTCAGGGTCCCAGTCAGGAAGCTTTGAGGAGATCCAGCTACACTGAGCTCTTGGGCCTGTGAACGTCTCAGTTTCTCCATCTATGAAATCTGAATCTCAAGCTTCTGGGGCCTCTTCCCTTGGCAAGCGTCCATCTGCCCCATGTAGGGCACAGACGGGGCCCTACCTGGCCTCCATGTCCACCACGTGCAGGGTATCCTCCAGCAGACAGGTCTTGAGTTCATAGTCCTCCTGGCTGCTGGCCGTCAGTGAAGGAGATGCATTGACTTCCAGGAGCCACCTGGGGAGGGCACGGGAGAACGTGGGGAGGGCTGTCAGGGATCTTGTCTACCTTCTGCCAAGAGGTTTCACCACGTAGGGCAAGCCCAAGCGTCTCACGGCTTAGAAAAACACCCAAAAGATGTGCAAACACACCCAAGTGGGGATTGGAAATAATCCCACACAGGGTGCAAGGGCTCAGCACAGCTCTAAGTGCTGTGGTTGGATGATGGTGATACCCAGCAGAGTGATGCAGAAAAATCCTACAGCACCCCATGTCTGTGAGCATTAAGAGACAGCAGTGAAAGAGCTGGAAGAAAGTTACCCCACGTGGGCAGAAACGAAACTCCGGGACGCTGTAAGATCAGTGAGTAAGATCGTGGTGCTGGGGTGGGTTACCTGCCCACGCGCTTGGCCAGGCTACTACACTGCTATTGCTGCATGGCAGGACTAGACAACTAGACCCTATGGCTGGGGACACTGCACTCTGGTTGCAGGACGTGGAGAAGCTAGACTGGGCCTGGATGCTCCCTCCTTGAAGGCTGGCACTTGTGGGGCTGAAGGCACGGTGTGGTGCGGGCTGGTGGAGGGAATTGTTACCAGTCTGCTCCCCTGTAGGTACAAAACACTAGGGGCATCCGCATACCACATAAGGTGTGCCCACCGGCACAACAGAGGCCCCATGGGTCACAATTATTTTTCAGTTGGATCCAAGGCCTGCTCCAAGGAGGGAACCTGGGTTTGATACTGCCAGGCAGGACAAAACCCCATAGTGAGAAGGGCACAAGCCTATTGCTGCTGTTTTGCTAACTGGACACAAAGCCTATAAAAACACCTTCTAAATCTAGATGCTCATACACCCCAGAGTTGCTGAGTTGGCTCCGGTCTGGGGGGCCTCTTTCTGCAGATGGCTGAAGTTACTGGGGAGACTCCTGGGTGCTGAGGAATAACAAGGATTACACTAGCACTGCAGCCTGGTGCTCAGCCTGGGTTGGGGAGGGGAGGGGAGTGAGGGGAGGAAAGGGGGGGGAGGCAGAAGATAGGTGCCAGAGGGGTGCTGTGACGTGCTATCCCCCAGCTATCTCTGTTTGCAAGTCAGAGTGGGGACAAGGGTTCCATGGCCTCCCCCTGAGACAGGAAATCTCTCTGCCACCTTTTGCCTGTGAGTTCCCATTCTCTTGAAACAACTTAGCCATGCTCCCAAGAGCAAAGTAACCTCACTTAAACCCATTGGTTCCCCCAGTTAGACTTGGGTAGAATTACACTCTGTCTGTCTGTCTGTCTGTCTGTCTGTCTGTCTGTCTGTCTGTCTGTCTGTCTGTCTCTGTGTGTGTGTGTGTGTGTGTGTGTGTGTGTGTGTGTGTGTGTGTGTCTGTATCTGTGTCTCTGTCTCTGTCTCTCTCACACACACACCCCTCCCCCCCCTGTTTATCATGGCCTATCTGTGAATAGAAATAAGACTCCTCAAGAAAGGTCTTCCAACATTGATTCAGTTACAATTGGTAGAGATCCCTTTAGAAGAGGTCTGCACCGATTCGATCTCATTTATCCTTTTTTAACAATCCCTTAAAGAAAGACATAGTCAAACCCAATTTACAGACTGGTAAACTGAAACACAGGAAAAGGAAGCATGTCTGAATTTACACAGATAGGAAACAGCAGAGCTGGGATTCAAGCCATGGTGGTCTGCACTGGAGTGTGTAGGCAATCGTGACCCTCACCCCACCCCGGCTCTCTGGGCCACCGCCCACTTACGGCTTGAGGTCCTGGTCAATGAGGATGTCATAGCCATAGAGCTCAAAGCAGTGCTTATCACTGATGATCACCTTCTGGACGCTCTGCAGGCTCTTGATGAAGATATTGTCCATGTCACTGAAGAGCGTCTCCACGGCCTTAGGACCATGCTTGGATGCCAGGTACTGCCTGAAGCGCTGAAGCATCCACTTGCAACCCTGAGGCCCAGGCAGTTGGGTTGGGAGAGGGGCCGAGTTCACTGGAGCCCACCTGATGGTTCTTGAATGAACCCATGCATAGGGTCCCTCAAGCCTGGCAGAAGGGCTCCACCTGAGCCCTGGGATTAGGAAATTTGGGTATGCCCCTCTCTCTGGAGTGAACATCTACATAGCTAAGAAGACAGGCTGTGTCTGGCCCATGACCCACACAGGCGGCTTCTCCTGGTCTTCACTGGTAACCTCTTAGGGTGGAAAGGCAACCAGTAAGCTTCTGTTCCTAGGATTGTGTGAGGTAAGTTCACACTCATCCACGCCCCTGGCTTGGCCCTTAATGCTGAGAAGTCTGAGAATTCTATAGTTGTACCGACTTTCAGGCTATCATATGGATTGATGATAAGTAGGTAGGTAGATATGATAAACTGATGATAGATAGATAGATAGAGATTTATAGCTAGATTGATGATTGGTAGGCAGAATATCTGTTTACCGGCTGATAGGTTGGTTGACCAGTTAGAGACACCTAAGATATGAAGATAGATCACATTTTGTTTAGGAGGTACATTAATCTGATATTCAAATATTGAGGTTCATGCCAAGTGGCTCCCCACTCTAGCCTTGCCTTAGCGCTGCAGATGGGAAAGGGTGGTCCTTCCCTCTCTGGTAAACTGTGGTCTATCTTGGGTTCCATGTCGCTCTGTTGTCCCTCCCCACTTGGCCCAGGAGGAGGGAAGGTGGACAGCTTCCTCACCTTTTTTGGGTGGTAGTCGGGCGATGTCTTCTGCACGGCAACGTTGGTGAGGTGAACATCTGGCAGAGGTTGGTAGTCAAGGGCTAGTGTGGACAGAGAGGGGCAGCCATAGGCCCTGCTGCCCCAAGGACTGAACTGAGACCCTGGCTTGGGAGTTGACAGGGAAAGCAAAAACAAAACAAAAACAAAAACAAAAGCAAAACAAAACAAAACCAGCCAATGTTCACATACATGGGCTTTGCAGTCAGATGGGCCTGGGTGCAAATTCTGGATGCATCTTAGGGGCTGTGGATTCCTGGAGGATCTGGGTGATCTCTTAGAACCTGTTTACCAGGTGTTCTGGCTAGTCTTAATGTCAACTTGAAAAAAGCTAAGAGTTATCTGCAAGGAGGGAACCTCAATTGAGAAAATGCTTCCATAAGATCCAGCTGTTGGGCATTTTCTTAGTGATCAATGGATCACTTAGTGACCATCTCTGGGCTGGTGGTCCTGGGTTCTATAAGAAAGCAGGCTGAGCAAGCGATGGAGAGCAAACCAGTAAGCAGCATCCTCCCATGGCCTCTGCATCAGCTCCTGCCTCCAGGTTCCTGTCCTGACTTCATTTGGTGATGGACCGACCACAGTGTGGAAGTTTAGACCGAATTAGCCCTTTCCTCCCCAATTTGCTTTTGGTCATGGTGTTTCATCACAGCAATAGAAACCTAAGGTACCAGCCTGTTGGCCGGGAGCACACACCCACACACAGTGGCTTCCCAGGGCTATTTGAGGGATTAGATGGAGTGCCTTTTGGGTGCCCCACAAAATACTTCTCCAGTGCCATCTCATTTGCTCCGGAATAATCCCCACGTCATAGGTGGGTGAGACTCAGAAAGGACAGTCACAGTCACTCAGAACCCCTTTCTGGGCATCTCTTTCAGGACTATGCATTGTGGATCCCCAAATCACAGGAGATGACCTAGCACCCCAGGACCTAATTAGAATATTTGTGGGCTGGGGAGGGGGAGGTGCCTGGCCCCTTGCCTGAGTCTAATTCCCCTGCAGCACATTTCTGCCTGTCCTTGGCACATGGAGCAGGGCAGGGCAGTTCCAGCTTCCTGGAAGATGAGAGATCTGTTCATGTGAATTTTCTAGTTGTCATCTTTAGAATTCTTCAAAGGCTCTTTTTTTTTTTTTTTTCTTTCTTTCTCCTGTTTATCTGAGAGGTTTGTTTTTAATTCTCTGTTTTGGAAGAGAGAACACATGACCAACCACGGAACAGGAAAAGGGCCCTTCTGTTTTGTGCTAAATGCTTTCCAAAAAGATCCCAAGGTAATTCACAGAGAAATGGGCATCCTACCCACAAACAGGGAAGGAGCACCGAGCAACCAAATGTAAAACTGCTTGGACCACCTGAGGAGATGCACAGACCCTTCCTCACACTACAGACAAAATCAGCTTCAGACACATTGCAAAATTTTCTTACAAGAGACAAAACTAAAAATTCTTAAAAGTATTCAGGGGTAAGTCATTGTCATTTCAGTTGGGCAGAGTCCCTTAGCTATGTCACCAAAGCACAAACAACAGAAGAAATAGATAAATTGGATTTTATCAAAAATCAAAATCTTTTGTGCTGTAGCAATTTTATAAAAATAAAATAATAATAATAGTTACTATTATTATTAGTGTGGGGGGGTGTGCCCCACACCTTTACCTGGTGAGCACTGCCTCAGGCCATTTTGTTATTTTTGTTAGATTGAGCGGTTTTTTTTTTCCTCCCCAGTTCTGGATCCTCTGTGTTTTCAAAGTTAATAAGTTAATGACTGATGAGTGGCCTTTTACACTGCTTCCTAAACAAAACAAGCTTTTAAAGAGTGGAAATCGGTAACAGCAATTAACGAAAGAAGCAGCCATGAATTCGAGAAAGAGCAGGGGGCGGGGCTCTGTGGGAGGATTCCGAGGGAGGGAAGGGAAAAAAGAAAGGGTAAACAAATCCTAGGGAGACAGTATATTTTAGCATATCTAGCAATAAATGTAAAATTTATTATCTCTTTGGGGGGAAAGAGTGGAAATGGGATTGTTAGCATATCAATCCCCTACACGGCCCTTGTCTCCTTTAGACACCTTCTTGTCAGGGTGTTCTGCATCTCAGCCCCTCCATGTACTTAGTCAGCACCATGCCACTCCTGTCTTAGAATTCAGTCCCCCTGCCCCCACACTCAGGCCTGAGTGTGTCCTATTTGTGTCTATATGTATATACATGCTTAAATTGTTGCATATGAACTATATATTACATATACCAGTTAAGGTCATTGCATTTCTTGGTTTGTGACCAAAAAAAATATTATTTAAATATTTTTAAACATATCAATTTAAAGATTGATATGTTCAGGGTGGCGGCGATAGCTTAGTCATGAAGTGTTTGATGTCCCAGAGTTTGATGTCCAGAAGCCATAGGGGAAACAAGTTCTGGGAATGGCCAGTCATGGTGGCACTTAGGTTTAATTCCAGCACTCAGGATGGTAAATCTCTGTGAGTTCAGGGCCAGCCTGGTCTACAAGTTGAGTATTAGGCCATCCAGGGCTACATGGTGAGACCCCCATCTTAAAAGCCAACCAACCACCCACCTCTGGACACAGTGGAGAGTGCTCGCAGTCCCAGCACTCTCTGCAGGAGACAGGCTGCATCAGTAGGGCTGGCAGCCAGCCTAGGGGAGCAGGGGCGCTCCCAGCCAGGGGAGGCCCCCAGACACACAGGGAGCCTCTGTAGTCCTTTCGGTGTATTTTAACTTTAAGAAATTGAAAACCATTTACAAGCGTGGTACAGTCTCTTAGTGTGCATATTTAGTGCGTGGAGCCTCGCTGGGGTCCTGGAAGGGCGCTGTTTGTTCAGTGTGTCCTCAGGATACACAGGGCTGGGCCAGCAGGCTGGAGTGGCATTCACTGAAGAGGCACTCTGGCAGACAGTGCTCTCTGTGTCTTTTGCGTGTGTTACTTAATTTTACTAAAATTAAAGGCAGCAGAACAAACAGACTAAATTAAGTTGATGGCATGCATGTGACAAATGCTTGTTAGAACTGCAGGATAGAATTAACATACTGTAGGGCGAAAACAAGGGAAATAGCTTGTGAGGATTTTTGTGTGTAGGAGGACCCACACCCTGTCTTAGGGGCAGGCAATGCAAGTGTGTCACTTCAGGCACATCCTTAAAATGAAAGATGAAATAGTGACAGAGAGAGAAGGCTGGCCCAAAGCAGGGTTGGAATGTCTGCTGAGTGCTGCCCCCACTCCCACCCTCACCCCACCCCAGGAAGTCCTGCCAGTTGGCTCCTCCTCCCAGTAGGCCTGGAATGTTCCTCCCTCTCCTTTGAAGAGCAGGCCTAAATGTTCAAAACAAAAACAAAAACTGCCTATTTGGCTGGGCAGTGGTGGCGCATGCCTTTAATCCCAGCACTTGGGAGGCAGAGGCAGGCGGATTTCTGAGTTTGAGGCCAGCCTGCCTGGTCTACAGAGTGAGTTCCAGGACAGCCAGGGCTATACAGAGAAACCCTGTCTTGAAAAATCAAATTGGTTATATTGTGGCCAAGGCTGGATTCTTATGTATCCCAGGCTGGCCCCAACTCACTCTACAGCTGAGAGTGGCCTTGAACTGCTGAGCCTTCTGCTTCTACCTTCCAAGTGCTAGGATCACAGGCTTGTGCTTTCACGGTCTGTCTGGGGTGATGGGGATGCAGACCAAGGCTTTGTGCATGCTGGGAAGGCAACCCATTAGCTCAGTCCTGATTTTTTTTTTTTTAAACACAGGATCTTACTCTAAAGCCCTGAGTGGCTCCAAAGTCATAATCCTCCTGTTCTAGGCCCTAACATGCTGAGACTACAGGCTTGTGCCATGTGTCAAGTCTTTTTATTTACATACCCAGTAAAGTATTTACTTTATCATACCCAGTCTTTTTTATTTACAAAAAAATATGTGTATATGTTTTGTAGACCATATATTAACCTGGCTCAAAAGTGAAAATGTAACACACACATGTGTATGTGTGTGTATGTGTGTATATAATCTCCTTTCCACTCACCTTTCCTCCGTAAGACAGTTTCTATGTCTAGTTTTTCTTCCCTTCCTTCCTTCCTTCCTTCCTTCCTTCCTTCCTTCCTTCCTTCCTTCCTTCCTTCCTTCTTTCCTTCCTTCTCCTCCCCCCACCAGGGCTGGGATCAAATCTGTGGCCTTGCTTATAAGGCAAGGGCTCTACCACTGAGCCACACTCTCAGCCCTGATTCAGTTTTTTGTCTATCATTCAGAGATGTCTATGAATAAATACAGAAAACATAGACATAGTTTGGCCCGAATGGGAATATCCCTTTCGCTGTTGTATTTTTTTTTCTTAGCGACTGTTTTCCATCAGTGTCTAGAACAGGTTCCCGCATCCCACCTAACAGCCGCATAGTACCCCACTGTACAAATGCACCTCATGTCTTGTTTCCTAGGTTTTGCTCTCTCTCCATCATGGGCATGCCATATGCAGTCTTTAAGCTTATTCCTTCCCATGTTGTGTGCATGCACACCAAAGGGGCTTGCTGGATCAGAAGGGATGTGTGTCTGGCTCTTGGTAGCTATTCATCAGCTCCTTCAGAGGGTTGTACTACCTTACACTCCTGCTGGTCACACCACCCTTCTCCCGCAGCTTTGCCAGGACAGTGTGGTATCTGAGCTTTGGCGTCTGCCAGTTGGATGGTGAAGAAGGAACTGTGTTTGAGTGAATGTGGAAGCTGAGCCCTGGGAAGATGTGGGAGAAGGGTGCAGGGGTTCTGCAAAGCTCAACCTGTGTGCTCCTATGACCATGGGTAAACCCCACCGCTGGGTACCCATGAAGACCACCATCCATCAGGGACATCTGAGGGGTGCTACCCTGAGCAGATCCACTTCCTGAGAGCCTGGGAACCCTCAGAGAGAAAGGGCTGGGCTGGTCCTGTCCAGGGGACTTGGCAAGTATCCTTCTGGTGGTGAAGTTTGCAGAGGGAGGGAGGGGGGACTGGCTAGAGGAGGGGACTGAGGACCAAGAGGAGTGCCACCGGGAGGAGTACCAATGGGAGGATACATTGGTCATCGATGCTATTCAGTGTGAATCGGGTGTTGGAGAACCTGGCAAAGCCATCACGGTACAGCCATGCCCGCAGAGGGATGTACTGTTGGGGATGAGGGAGAGAAAAGGAAACCGAAGCTCAGAGTGTTTCCATGGCACCGATTATCTCACCTGTCTTACCCAAGAGGCCCTGCCTGCTCTCAATAGTGGCCTCATTCCCTGTATTGCCACCCTGTGACCCCACCCCTTCCTTCCCTAATGAAGGGTCCACTACTACACATGACACACCCAGCAGGACCTCAAGGTCCTGAAGGACGGGCTGAGCCTGAGACAGTGTGGAGTGGTGTGTACAGCAGAAGGTCTGAACACATGGTGAGTGAATGAGTGAGTGAGTGAGTGAGTGAATGAATGAATGAATGAATGATAGATAAATGGGTGAGGGGATGCAGCAGCATCTAGAGTTCAGCTGAATTTGAATCCCAGTTTAGCTATTTACCTGCTGTGTGACCTCTCTGATGTGTTTTTGCTTTTACTTTTTTGAGACAGGGTCACCCTACGTAATGGGCACGGAACTCACTATGGAGACCAGGTTGGCCAGATCCTCCTACCCCAGGCTCCCGAGCACTCTGGGTTAACCTCTATGCTTCCATTCTCATCTGTAAAACGTGGCTAATAACGGAGGACCTCACTGGGTTGTTACGATGGAGTGAGTGGGGCTGAGTGCTGGGACCTGGTGCTCAGTAGGTGCTCAGTACATGTTTGCTGTAGTTTCCTGAAGGACCGAATGAGAGATGGGAGGGATGCAGCTGCAGACATGGGAAGTTAGGATGTAACACTAGGAACATGCCCCTCAACAGCCTTGTCCCTCCATGCCCCTAGGCTCACAGGAGGCCCAGCCTGAGAGACTCACCGACATCACCAGCACGTAGACGCGCAGGTCAAATTTGCGACCTATGGGAAAGAACAGATTAGTGTAAAGAATACTAACTGGCTATCAGACAGTAGGCTAGGTTTCAGGCCGTAGATGGTCAGACAGGCAAGGGTCTGCCTGTTTGAAGTGCCAAGCACAGCTACACCGGGCACAGGGAGACAGCTACACCAGGCACAGGGAGATGGTTGGGGGGGGGACAGTGTTGGGGCAAAGCTGGAGGTTAGTGGCCCAGGAAGGCCCTATGAGAGGTGGAGACTGATTAACAGATACATAGACAGGTATAGGCCCAGCCCAGGCCAGGTGAGGCCTTCTGGTTGGACCTTGACCCAGATGGGCAAAGGCCGTGAGCCCAGGGGAGGGGAAAGAAAGGAAACCGAGGCAGGTGGCAGGGTCCAGGCCATGTGTAGATGAGAGCAGTGATGTAGACAGGGCCAAGTCTCCAAGCAGTCTTTGGGATTTGTTCTACAAACTGTAAGAAGCCACTGGCAGGAGTCGATGCTCCTCACCGCTAGGTTGGTGTGGAGTCTAAGGGGCTGGGGCAGCGATGCACCAGTGAGACCATTACAGCCATCCAGGTGGGGAGACCACAGCAGCTTAGAAATGGGACAGATGGACAGAGGAAAGAGAGGTGGCCAGACAGACAGCTTTAAGCTGATTTGAGCTTGGTGATGATCAACAGAAGTGGGGGTGGAGAGACAGCTCCGTGGTTAAGAGTGTACTGTTCTCCCACAAGGCCACACCCATCAGGTGGCTTACACCTAACTCCAGCTCCAAGAGAGCAGATCCCTCCTGCCCCTGCAGGCACCTGCACACACTCACGCACAGACACAGGCACCTACACATAATTAGAATAATAAACACAATTAAAAAAAAGAATATATACAGAGAAACCCTGTCTCGATTAAAAAAAAAAAAAAAAAGAATAAAAGGCAGTGGCCAGAAAGCACCAGATACACACAGACACTTCCCAGACCCTGGCTTAGCAACCTGGGAGAGGAGATGGCTCAGGTGGAGAAGATGTAGGGTAGGCCAGACTCAGGAGCAGTTTCAAATCTGAGGCACACTGGTAGGGAGTTGCTAGGAGAGTCCCAAGAGACTTGGTTGGGGACACAGAATTGATGAGGGAGGGGAAAAAGAGAAGAGACCCAGAGGCTGCCGCTACAAAGGTCATTGCCAGGGGACAAGGAGGGCATTATGAGAGAGGCAAGTGTCATTAGCTTGGCTGCAGTAAGACTCCTTACGTGGCTTGCTTCTGCCCGCTCATACGGAACACAAGCTCTAAGAATGCAGCCCAGGACAGTGGCTGCCACCAAGAAGCTCTCTGGAGGCACGCATACATGCATGCATAAACTGGCTTTCCAAGGAGAATGTTCTGGAACCCAGTGGGAGTGGGAAAAGCAGACTAAGCTGGGGTGACTGCAGAGTAACAGCTATAGGCAGGAGTGTTCTGTTTCATTTCAGGCCCGATGACAGGCCCAGCCCTTGCTGACTGCCCTGTTGCCTCAGTGCTCAGAGGGCAGGGGACGACTCAGCCATCTCACCTCCTATTAAGTAGGGATTTTCCACGTAACGCTGAGCCACGTAGTTCTCCACCGGGAGGTCATCTTTCTGGTCATCAGAACTCCTTGTGTCCTGGTTGTGAGAACACCAAATAGTAACGCACACCAAGAGTGCCCTGTGTCCTGGATGCCAGGTCAGGCACTCTCCCTGGGACATCTGATTGGATCCTTACGTCGAGTCTCTAAGGTAAGAACTAATGCAATTTCCATTTTACACACGCGCACCTGAAGCACAGAGAGGTGGAATGACTTGTCTGAAGTCACACAGCTGGCCAGAGGTTCAGCAGGGGTGTGGAGCCATACATAGTTCGATCCCAGAGCCTACATTACACTTTAGACCAGTGCTGCTCAAAAGGCCACATGTGGGCACTGACATTTATATCCATATTGACACTGCATACTGTGAAACGAACAAAGCCTGAAACCAGTGGCTGCATGAGATAAGCCAGCCGCAAAAGGACCCACCACTCCGAGTCACCAGTGTAGTCAATGCCTACCAGCAGAAAGCAGGATTGTAGAGGTCAGTATGGAATGTGGAGAGTTTTGATTTAAGGTGGTGCAAACACTCTGGCCATGGGGTTTCCTAACAGGTGCGCAATATGAATGCCCCTAGTACTTCAGAACCGAACACTGAAAAATGGTCAAGGTAGGGCTCAGTCAGTGTACAGCTGGACACACACGCACGGGGACCCCAGTGCAGATTCCCAGCAGCCATGTAGTCCCAGCACCGGGGAGGCAAAGATAAGAGGAGCCGTAGGGCTCACTGGCCACCCAGCCTAGCTAAAGAGATGAGCTTCAGGTTCCCTGAGAGGCCCTGCCTCTAAAGTAATTGAGGAAGACTCTCAGTCTATGCCCCGCCATGTGCATGCAAATGATTAAAATGCTAAATTCTGTGTTCTATACAGTTTAATCAATCCATTGACAGAGGAGATGGAGATAAAGGGGAGGGGGGTATTGCACAGGTGGGCTGGCAGTCGGCTGAACCATGCCCTCTTGTGCCTTCAGTTTTCAGAGGAAATGAAATTTCAAAAGTTTAGCTCTCTGGTGAGTTTAGTGGCAGTTCACTTGCCCTCCAATATGCAAGACTCTGGGTTCTGTTGCTGTCACAGAGCAAGGTAGAGAGAGAAGAGAGGGAAGGAGGGAGGGAGGGAGGTCCAGCGCTTAGCCTGGAAGAGCTCCTGCCATGGCTGTAGAAGTTTGCACAGGGCTGCCTAGAGCACACCAGAGCTCAGTTGTCTCTTTCCCCTCCTACCCAGCAGCTCAGGGGACAGCAACACTCACAGGCACAGCCCTCCCTGTTATCCCTGGACCCCATCTCAGTGACCTCATGAAAAGCCAAGACCAAAGCCCAGAGTCACAGACACTCTGGACTCACAGCCTCACAGTGGTCAGTGCTTGGATTAGAGGCTTCCAGGCGTCAGGGCAGAGCCCATTCCTGCCCAGCCATGGCGCCCACCTGGGTGGCCAGGCCTCTCCTTCCTGGGCCCTCCTCACCCCTTCTACTCACATGGCTGCCTGAGGGATTCGCGTTGGCACGAGCAGGCTGTGTCTCCACACCGGCGAGTTTCTTCCCCCCATTGCCCTGCCAGGTAGGTGCAAGAGATACACTGGGATGTGCATGAGGGAAGAGGTATTTAGTAAGCACTCACTTGTCTCCCCTGGGAGTTGAGTCCTCCTGCTCCCTACACCCAGTCACCCCAGACACCCTCCCTCGGGGGTTCACAAAGCCCTGATCCTATCTCTAAGAGCACAGCTGTTAATGGGGTCCTGTTCATCAGCGCATCGGATCTTCAGCAGGCACTAAGGACAGGCAGCCCTATGAGTTCTGGGGGAAGGAAGGTATGGCCTCCTCCTGGAGGGTGAGGCTTGTGAGGAAAAAAGGTGGCCTCACCTTCCTCCAGTCCATGATGTCTTTCAGTCTCCGGAAGAGAAAAATGCCCTTCCCCTGAGATCGGGCGACCTGGTGGCAGGGTGGGGGGAGGGGAAAGGCAGAGATCAGCTCAGGGTCCATGTCCCTGTGGGCCCCCATCTCTGCCCAGAAGAATGGCTGTTCAACCTCCATGGGGCTGGAGGCGGAAAGCGAGTTGGGCTTTGCTAGGAAGACGTACATTTGCATGAATAATGCAGAAGGACAGACAATTAAAAAAACCATCTCGGCCAGTCCTGGAACATATCATCCGATACTTTTTTTGGAAATCAATTTGCCTTCCTAATTAGTTTTTGCTTCGGCTAATACTGGAATCAGTCTGCCTTTACTGAGCCCTGCCATGGGTAATCCATGCCCCTCCCCCAGAAGCAAGGGGGCTGGGGGAAATCTTTGATATCCTGTGGAGTGTCTGCCGACTAAGATGTTCATCTGCCTGGCCTTGTACAGAAGCATTGTCAGCAGGCTCATGACCCTCTCCACAGCCCACAGTCCACTGGTACTGCCGTTAAGCAATCATCAAAAGGTATATTGGCACATGTGTGAATGCATGTGGTGTGTGTGTGTTGCTGAGGATCAAACCCAGGCTCTCACTTTTGCTAAGCACGCACTGGATGGCAGAGCTACAGACCAGATACAGGGTTTTTGGTGTATCTGTCACTTAGAAGTCTAACGTTCCCCAGCGAAGCCAGTATAGAACTAAGATCTGTCTGGCCTGGCTTCTGTGGCCTCTGAGACCAACTCTGGCTTCCTGTGCCAGTTCAGGCCTTTAGTTATCTGGGCTACTGAGCAGGGCCCCCTGAGGCATCTTTTCTCTGGCACTCACCTAGTGGGTACAGAGCTTCCTTCCCCCTGTTCCTTTGAGCAGGCCTGGCAGCAGGTGGCTTGCTCACTTCTGGGCAGTGGAGGAAGCAGAGCAAAGCGAATCCTTCTTGTCTTTCCTTTTATTTAGTCTGCAACCCCAGCCCGTGGGAAGCTACCATCTCCATCCATGGTGGGTCTCTCTAGTCAACCAAACCTCTCTGGAAACACCCTCTGAGACACCCCAGGGATGCACTTCATTAATTTTGTAGGTGTTTATTAATCCAATCAAGCTAACAATGTGTTATCACAAGTTTCGGTGTTGCCAACTTGATACATAAACACATCACTTTAAATCACAACATTTTGCCCAGCCCCACAGAGTCATGGCAGTCCCAAGGTGGAATGCACACATTCTTACTTCAACCCCTGACCTAACACCTAAAATTTCTATTCAAAAATCATAAATCCAATCCAGGCATGGTAGCTAACATTTATAAACTCCGGACCACAGGAGGCAGAAGCAGGTGAATCTCTGTGAGTTTAAGGCTACCCTGATAAACATAGTGAGTTCCAGGACACACAGAGCTACATAGAGACAGACCCTTCCTGTCTCAACAAAACGAAACAGAAAAGGTCCTAAATTCAGAGCCACTCACAGTGGCACATGCCTCTAATCTCAGTACTCAGTAGGCAGAGACAGGCTGACCTCTGTGAGCTTAAGTCCAGCCTGGTCTATATAGTGAGACCCTGTCTAAAATAAACAAAAATACAAACCAAAAAGTCCTTAGTCAAAGGCCTCTTCTGAGACTCAAGGCAATGTACTAACTATGAGCCTTTGTACACTAAAAACACAAGTTACATACCTCTAACACACAATGGCATAGAAAAATATTACCATTTCCAAAGGGAGGAATAGGGTACAGCAAGGAAGGTCCACAGTGAGACTGAAACAGGGACGATTCCAGTCCTGTCACTCCAGGGCAGCACGTGGGGCTGATAGGATCCTGCAGGCCCCCACAGCCTTGCATAGCCCCATCCCTCCAGCTCTGCCCCCTGCAGCACAGCCTTCCCCTTGGAACAGTTCCACTCCGCACTTGTGGCTCTCCCTGGCAGACATGCTACGGCCACAGCATCTCCAATGCACTGGGGTCTCCATTACAACTTGGGCTCCCCCTTCACACCTTCACCCATGGCTTCTTGGGGACTTCCGCAGGTAATCCTCCCCTGCCACACACTTACTGATTTATATGACCTTCTGAAACCCCAATAACTGCTTCTCACCCTTGAACTTTTCATGCTGCTGCTAAGCCCTGCCGCCAGCTTGAGGTAGAGCCTGGTGCTGGGATTGAACCCATGGTCTTGGGCATACTACCCACGGGGCCACATTGGAAGCCATTATAACTTTGGTTTTATACAAGTGTGGTCACTCTCAGTCCTTATTCCCGAGGAGGTCAACTCTCAGGATTCAGTGACAGTTTCAGCATCTCCATTCAGACACAAGAGAGTAACAGAATGTCCCTAGTGGGGAGCAGCTACAGTTGTCCAAGACACCACAACCTGGGGTCTGGAGCAGCTCCCTGGACACAGAGACTGATGGAAAGACATAGTCCTGACTCACACACCCAATGCCTTGCATTCTGAGAGAGACTGAAAGAGCTGCAGTGGTCCTGGGGTTTGGACCCCACCCAGCCCCCCTCCATCCCAGCAGGGGAGCTGACAGGAAGGGCAGACGGGAGAAACATTGGATGTGCGAGATTTCTTTTACAGTAGACTGGATTTAAATTGTTTGGTTTTGTTTTAGGTTTTGTGGGACTGACGGTTGAACCTGGGACCTCAGGCAGGCTAACAAGAGCTTTACTACTGAGCTACGTCCTCAGCCCTTAGACTGGACTTTCCATGGCCAAATCCAAAGGCCTATTTATTTGTTTAGTTGATCCTTATTGTTATTTGTGTGTGCATTTACATGTGTTGGGGGCACTGTGTGGTTCCCGTACCTGTTATGTGCACATGTGTGTAGAAGGCAAAGGTCAACCTCAGATGTCATTCCTCAGGAACTGCTTGCCTTGTTTATTCATTTTGAGACAGGGTCCCTATGTTGGTCGCCCTGGCTGGCCTAAAACTATTCAGACCAGGCTGGCTTCAAACTCACAGCTATCTGCCTGGGATCAAAGACGAAGGTCACTCCTTCCAGCACTTTACTTTACTTTCTGAGACAGGAGCTTTCATTGGTACCTGGGGCTCCATGTAGGCGGGGCTGACCAGCCAGCCAGCCCTAGGGACGCTCCCATCTCTACCTCCTTGATGTTGTTGGCACAGGGCACCACATCTGGGTTTCACTTGGGTGCTAACAAACTCAAGCCCTCACTCTGTAGCCAAGGATGTCTTTGGATTCCCAACCCTCCTGCCTCTACCTCCCGAGTGTGCCACTGTGCCTAGTGGACAAAGGCCTATTCTTATCCCTAAGAGAGTAAAGCTGAGGGATGGATGGTCCTAGGGCCCTGAGGAGAGTCTACAGACTGGTACCGGGATGGGGGTGGGGTATCGCCAAAGCTCCTGTATATTTTCTGTGCCTAAGGAAGAGCATGAGGGTAGGGTGACAGGGCACAGCCTTCTGCAGGTAACTGAGGAGTGAGGCCTGGAATTGGCTTATGAAGATGTAGCCACGTAGCACAGCTGCCTGGAGGGGGTGGACTTGGGCAAGGCAGTGCAGAGGGAAACACACTGTCCACAATGTCCCCCAGGAAGGTGGCTCCCTGGCTCCTGGTTCTTTCCCAGAGTCCTGAACAGGCTGGTGAGGCAATCTGGTGGCAGCAGAGAGGAGAGGCTGAGCAGAGAGCTACAGGCAGCCAGCCCCAGCTGCATCAAGTGGCACTGTCTGCTAATTGGGAACCAGCAATTGCACATTAAGTCGCTTCCTTTCCCGGCCCACTGCCTTTGTTAGTGGTAATACCATGACAGCTGTGATTAAGAGGCGGAACCTTGGCTCTGTGGGTAGTGCTGTGTGTATGTCTCTCTCCTCTCCCCCCCCTCCCTCTCTCTCTATGTGTGTGTCTGTGTCCTACAGCTGAGGCATGCTGTCTGGGAAACAAGAAAATGAGAACAGGTGCTTGGGTTTTATATTCTCATTCTCATTCTCTCTCTCTCTTTCTCTCTCTCTCTCCATAAGGTCTCACTCTATGGCCCAAGCTGTCCTGGAATTCACTGTATAGCTTAGGCTGGCCTTAAATTTGTAACATTTCTCCTGCCTTGGCCTCTTAACTGCCTGGATTCTAATTCTTTATCTGCCACCAGTGAGTTCTGTGACCTTGAGCTAAGGCCTGCCTGCTTCATCTGTAAGATGGGACAGGTCTGTCATGTTGGATACAAAATACACAGGTTAGAGGAAAGACTTGGAGCTAGATGTTCAACAGCGGGCGATTTCTCTTATTTCCAAGAGCTCAGGCAGCATCTTCCCATCATGATGCTCCAGGAAGCTCTGGTCAGTTTCACAAACCTGTGTGGCTGGGTGCAATGCTTTTAATCCTAGCCCTCAGGAGGCAGAAGCAGATGGATTGCTCTGAGTTTGAGGCCAGCCTGGTCTACATAGTAAGTTCCAAGGCAGCTATGTAGAGAGCGACAAGACAGGAATACATAGAGACTCTGTGTAACACATAAGCAAAGCTGAGTATGCACACACCTTCCCCAGGAGCGTGTTCAAAGGCAAGTCACTGGGCAGACCAGGTGGGCCTGAGCAGTCTTGGCTAATTCATGTGAGGAGCTCCTAAGGCCAGAGCTGGAGAGATGGCTCAACAGTAAAGAGCACTGGCTTCTCTTCCAGAAGACCCAAGTTCAATTCCCAGCACCCACATGGCAGCTCACAACTGTCTGTAACTCCAGTTCCAGAGGATACAATGCCTTCTTCTGGCCTCTATGGGCAATGCACACAAGTGGTACACAGACACACATGCAGGCAAAGCACACATATACATCAAATCAAAATAAATCTACAATATTTCTTTAAAAATAAAAGGTTGAAAAGCAGCAGTTCCCAAATTCTGTGCAGCTTGGAACTCTGCAGGAGAACCTGGAAGAGGACTTCCCAGATGTCCAGCTGCAGACCCCTGAGGAGCCTGTGAGAGTGTTTCCTGAAGTGTCCCAGGGTTCTCTATGGGAACAGGAGCCTTGGGGGGCAGGGCTGCAGGGGGAGGGGAGGGTTGTGAGGAAATGCCCCCACACCAGGCTCTCTGCCCAGGAGCTTAAGCAGGACATATATGGCATAGTTCCGACACAGAACTGCTTCTTTTTCATAAAACCCCCGAGGGACACAAGGGATTCAGTTTTGATTCCGGGCCTTCCTGGGACCCCAGATCTCAGCCTTGACTCTCCCTGCAGGGGTACTCACAGGCTTCATGATCCAGGTGATTCCGGGGTTCTTGCGAAACTCCTCCACAAACAGATGGTACTCACAGGGCATCTCAAAGGTTTTGGGGAAGAAGTCACACTTGGCTGCCTCTGTCTTTCCTGCCTCGCGTTCCAGATGCTTCCGGAACCGCTTCAGGTTCTTTACCATGTAGTTTTTCCTGGTAAGCTAGGCAGCAGGGGAGGGCAGATGGTAACCCTGCGTGCCCTGCCTTGCCCACTTCTATTTAGAAAAAAAATTTCATTACATTTATTCATGTGGGGGAGGGGCTAAAATAAGAGAAAGGGGACAGGATGACTGGGGACAGGATGGCTCCCTTCCTGAGAGTTTGTCCTCAGCAGTGAGTCTCCCACACACACACAGACACACCACAGAGGGAAAAGAGTGTTGGCCCACTCTGACCCTGGTCAACCAGCAAAGCCCTATTCAAATTCACTTCCCTACTCATGAGCCAAGCCAGGGATCCTATTTCAACCAGTTCTATGTTTGTGGACATAAATGACAATCCAATCCCCACAACAGAAGGGACACGTGGATACCTTAAAGCCATTAGAAGGCCTAGGCATA
The DNA here is from genome assembly GCF_900095145.1 of Mus pahari. Taxonomy (NCBI): domain Eukaryota; kingdom Metazoa; phylum Chordata; class Mammalia; order Rodentia; family Muridae; genus Mus; species Mus pahari. Next base: position 135,353,002 of record NC_034592.1, on the reverse strand, counting down.
GTGGCCCATACCTTTAATCCCAGAGGCACGTGAATCTTTGTGAGTTTGAGGCAGCCTGGTTTACATAGTGAATTCTAGGACAGCCAGGGCTACATAGAGAAACTCTGTCTCAAAAAACCAACCAAGCAAACAAAAGACCAATGGAAGAGAAGGGAGAATTACCAAGATGGGAATACCTGAACCCTAGAAAAACCTCAGACCCTCTTAGAGTCAGCAATCCCCAGCTCTGGGCCCCTCTTTCTAGAGAGCTCTAACTTACTGATAAGCCTTGCTCCCTTTTCCAGTATTGTGGGTATTTAATCGATAGAGCCCACTAGTATCAAAGGTCAGAGGGCAACCTCTCTCTGGGAGTCTGTCTGGGTCTTTGGGAATCAAACTCAGAGCTTCAGGCCTGGACACAAAAGCCTTTATCTGCTGTGCCATCCTGCTGGCCCTCCTACCCACCTCTTGGTACCAGTCTTCACTCTCACACTCAGGAGTGTGAGAACAGTCCAAAGGAATCCAGCAGCTGGCCAATGGCCCAGAGCCATCCTCACGTCACAGACCTGGAGGCTCACCTCGTAGTGGTTCCGGAAGTGGCTGATGCGCACGTGCTCATCCATGTAGGTGTGGTCAAAGTTCTCCCGAAGCCAACTAACGTCACACCAATAGAAATCCCATTCGCCTTCACTGCGGTGAGGGAGACAGGGTCAGACCTGAGCACTGAGGCGCTGCTGGGGTCGGTCTCACAGCACACAAGCATCTGAACGAGTGGCTAGCTTCCCTGCGGCACCAGCAGATGCTGCCACCAGAGCCCAGAGTGCCTTCTCAACACACTGGTCACCCCTGCTCCAGTCTCAACTACTTCCTAAGGTGCAGGACGCTCCCTCCGTGGGTACTCACTGCTGCCTCTGCAGGCTGCACTGTAGGGTAGAAGAGAGAAGCCAACCTCTCTGTCCTTGCCTTTCTACTCTAATTTGGATTTTCGTTGTCCCCCTAAAGCTGAGGTGTTGACAGCTTGGTCACCAGCCTGTGACAATCCTGGGAGATAGCAGAGCCTTTAAAGAAGGGGCCTGGAAGAAGGATGTTAGCTGATTGAGGGCACGAGCTGGATTGGGATATTGGTATGGCCCTCGGTGCCTCCCTGGCTTTTGGCTTCTGGCCTTGCCTCCTGGCTACCATGAGGTTCCGCCATGCTTTCAGCCTTACTACAGGCCTAAGAGGGGAGAGCCAACTAGCATGGGCCCAGGCCTCCCCAACCAAATAAGCCTTTGGGTTTTTGTTTGTTTGTTGGGTTGGTTGGTTGGTTTTTTTGCTTTTTTTCAAAACAGGGTCTCCCTATATAGCTCTGGCTGGCCTTGAACTCACAGAGACCTGCTCACCTTCACCCCAGCTAGTGCTGGGATCAAAGGTGTGTGTCACTGCTCCTGGAATTCTTTCCTGTTTTTAAATTAATTTATCTTAGAAGACACTTTGCCAAAACAATGGAAACCCGACTAAATACCCCCTTCCCCCGCCAGTCTCCCCCCCCCCGCCCCGTCCCTGCTCTTTCTCTTTTCTTCCCTGTTACGGCCAAGAACTGAGCTTTAAGCACCTTGAGAGGTGGTGATGAGGAGGTAGCTACCTGGAGTGATGAATGAACCAGGCCTGACTTTGACCAAGTCAGGAAGACCGCCACGCCCACTGTATTTCCCAGCTGTCCCTTTCACCCCAGGGCCTCCAGGCTACAAGAACAGGGAGAGGCTATGAGAACCTTCTCTGGCAGATGGCACACATGAGTTCTTAATGTCTGAGCAAAAGTGATATGGTAGCTGGCTGCTCACACGCACTGACCGTCCCGGGTGATGCGCCGGCATCACACCGACAAGCCACTCCACTGTGGCGACTGCAAATCCTGACCTGCCTGCTGGAGCTGCTGGCTAAGTGTCCAGGCGGCTAAGCTCTGAGATTCCTATAGAGCAAGGGGAACAGTGGCCAGCGAGGTCCACTGGGTGTTAGAAGTTTCCCAAAACTAAGGATGTAGATGGTTTCTCGGCTCCTCTCAGCGGCTGGATGGGCGTTTCTCCTGGATGCTGACCATGTACAGGAGCTTGGCCTGTGGGGGTGCAGTGTGGGAGCTTGAGGAATCCCTCCATCCCTTGCAGAAGACATTGTGTGGGAATGTCTCTGAGCATGAGGGCCCTGTACTTCCACCAAGCTCCAAATGATTTTTTTCAAAGGTTAATAGCCACATCCCTGGACAATCCCAAATAAATCTCACTGGCTAGGATATAATGGCCTGTGGGAGGCAGTGGCGCTGTCACCATCTCCATAGGTCAAGAAAGCAGAAAGGGATCTTAGGGGAGGAGGGCCAGCAAGATGGAGACTGGAGACAAGGAATGAGGAAATGACAAAGCGGCCGGTGTGCATTCGAGGCAGCGGTACACGCAGGGCAGTGATACCTGACAAAGTGCCCAGTGTGTATGTGGGGCTGCGGTATGCGTGGAAACTATTTTGGATGCTAGTTTTAAAAAATTAAAGAAAAAAATTCCACTTTCAAATTGTGTTCTGAGTTTCTTTTTAAACAGGTCAAGGGGTTTTATGGATGTTTCTGTAAAGATTTACACATGACCTACCTGCACAGGAAAATATGCTGTCATTAATCATCAAAATAAGAAAGCCGGGCGTGGTGNTGCATGCCTTTAATGCCAGCACTCGGGAGGCAGAGGCAGGCGGATTTCTGAGTTCGAGGCCAGCCTGGTCTACAGAGTGAGTTCCAGGACAGCCAGGGCTATACAGAGAAACCCTGTCTCTTAAAAAATAAATAAAGAAAGAAAGAAAGAAAGAAAAGAAAAGAAAAGAAAAGAAAAGAAAAGAAAAGAAAAGAAAGAAAAAAGAAAAATCACAATGACATCCACAGTGGTTTGTCTATGCTTGGCCCAGGGAGTGGCACTATTAGGAGGTGTGACCTTTTGTGAGGAAGTGTGTCCCTGTGGGTCTGGGCTTTGAGATCCTCCTCCTAGCTATGGGGAAGCCAGTCTTCTCCTGGCTACAATCAGACAAAGATGCAGAACTCTCAGCTCCTCCTGCGCCATGCCTGCCTGGACACTACCATGAGCCCCCACCTTGATGATAATGAACTGAACCTCTGAACCTGTAAGTCAGCCCCAATTAAATGTTGTCCTTTATAAGAGCTGCCTTGGTCATGGTGTCTGTTCACAGCAGTAAAGCCCTAAAACAACACCGCAGTTGACATGTACCTGGAAGTCAATTCCTTTTTAATGGATAATAATGAGCATTGACAGGGATGTGGAAATCCTGGGATTGCATATGCTGCTGCTGGAAACAAAATGGAGAAGCTACTTCAGAGGATTCTAACAAGAATTTAAATGCAAAGTTCCCACAAGGCCCAACAATTTTACTTGTAGGTGTTTTCCTAGGAGAAATAAAAGCATATCTACTCAAAACTTGTACGTGAATGTTCACAGCCTTTATAACAATCCTAGCGTGTAAACAGTCCAGATGCCCATCTGCTAATGAATAGATAAGGAGAATGTGGTACATCGTGAAATGGAATATTACTCAGCAAGAAATGTGGGAGGGGCAACAATGGCCTTGTGTGCTGTCTAGAATGCATGAGGCTGCATTCTACCTCCAGCAGTGGAATGGGAGACAAGGCACTGATACAGATGAATTCATGCTCAACATGGCTGCACCTTTGGAACAAGTAGAAGGCCAGACAAACTTGGCAAGGTGGCTCTTACTTATAAATGCTGGCATTCAGGAGGACTGCTACAAGTTTGAGGCTAGCCTGGGCTACATAGTGATTATTGGGCTAGCCTGCCACAACAAGGTTTATACGGGGCTACTAGCAAGACTCTGACTCAGGAAGGAAGAGAGGGAGGGACAAAGAGAGGAAAGGAGGCAGGGAGGAAGGGAGGGACTGAGGGAGGAGAGAGCGAGGGAAAATGGGAAGGAGTAAAGGGGGGGGGGGAGGGAAGCAGGGGAGAAGACAAAGGGAAGGCACATTGTCCAGACCATTTCTATGAGGTTGAGTAGAACAGACTAAAGGCCAGGGTAGGGGCTGGGAAAAAGGACAGTGGGCAGGACTACAAGAAGTTATCCTTGTCTACACAGTGGGGCTGAAGACAACCTGGGCTATGAGGGAAAAAAAAGATACGGAATTGGTTCTCATTGTTGTTGTTGTTGTTGTTATGCTGAGACAGGTTGACCTTAAACTCACAGAGCCCAGATAGAGCTGTATTGAAAAAGGGTTTATCTTCTGGTAGATGAAATTACTTTTCAATGAGAAAGGGATCAATAAAGGAGGATATGGCAAAGGTGGCCAGTTGACCTTTCTCTGTGAACTGTCACTGCTGTGGCTGCCCTGGGCTCTCGGAAGGTCAGCTGTTCTAGAACTGTCTCCTGAGGGTGTGTTCACTAGAAGAGAGCAGTGGCTTTCAGAAACACAAGGATATGAATGGGCAGTAACCAGCCCTTCACTCCCAGCATGGCCCAGGGTCTGTGAATTGACTGAGTGACTGAGGATGTGTGAAGGCCATCTCCGGGATGCCAGTGAGAGTCAGTGGGAGTGAGATGACAAAACACCTGGCCAGATGTTGCCAACACTCCAGTAAGCTGGACTGGCAACAAGAAGAGAGGTACTGTGAACTGTGTTTCAGAGCAAAGCAGTCATGAGGTTGGGGAGCTGAAGGACCCTGTGAGTGACCCTCAGCCGAGGTCTAGAGGGTGAAGAGAGGGGGTGGCAGGGTCAGGCAGGGTCAGTGGGAGAGGACTGGAGCAGGGTGGGGCCCTGGGGTTGGAAAGGGTGTGTTCAAGGATGTGAAAGAAGCCATAGAGGAAGCTGAGATGGCAGAGCTGAAGATGAAGAGCTAAGACCCGAGAGAGCAAAGGCTCGCAGAGCAGCGTGGACCGGGATCTATCCCGGATCTATCCCAGGTCTGCAAGTTCACTCATATTCATTCCATGAGGCCACTCTTTAATTATGGAGGAAGATAAGCCAGGTTAGAGGTCCTTCTACCTTCCCATTTTCATCCTTAAAGAGCCCTGATGACTGCCCTGCTCCCTAGGCAACTCCAGTGGTCACACCGGCTTTCTCGGCGGGAAGCAGGAAAGGGGACATGTTTGGCTGCATCTGTTCTAAACTCTGCCCTGAAAGGTCTCAACCAAGACCTAATTCTGTTTGAAAATACAAGTCCTCAAGGACGAGGCTTTGGGTTCACGGGGAATAAAGAAGTGAAGAGGCCCTGGCCTGCGAACTTGACCTGATTTGACAACTCTTAAGACAGCCAGTCAAGGATCAAGCATTGAGTGTGACTCCCATAGTGTCAGCCTCAGATCCCCTGCTACCAGACTGAATAACAGAGACTGGGGGAGGCAGGGAAGGACCCAAGGACACACGGCAAAGGGAAATGGTATTTTTTTTCTCTGCGCCACCCTCCAGCCCCTCGAACCCCTTCTCTAGCTTGTTCTCTGACTCATCTTCCATTGCACCAGGGCCCAGGGCCCCCAGGGAAGCATCCCAGGATGATCGTGAGATGACCAAGGCAAGCCAGGGCAGCTGCCACCATCAGCTTCCCTAGCACTGAATAATAATGGCGGACCACCTGGATGCAGCCCCGTTCCAATGGGCTGATTCAGTTACAGCCCATCTTCCTGCTGGACTGAAGCTCTGGGGTTCAGCGCGCTTGCTTGCTTCCTCCCCTGCTCAGGGAAAGGCTGCTGGGAGTGGGTGGGGACGGCCAGTGCAGCGGGCACTGGTCAAACACCTGCTCCATGGTGTCCACGCAGAGCACTCTCAGGATGGCATGTCCACTACTCCCGGCCCTGGTTTCCATGACTGAGATGGAGATCATAAGGACACCTGCCTGGAAAATTTGAGGTGGGAGATTTGTGGTGTGGCTAAGAGACGGTTGGTGTTAAGTGCTTCGGGGTGCCTAGGTGGCTTAGTGACCAGGACACATGCTTGTCAGATGCCTTGACATGGCTGGCTATTGGGTCCCTATCCCACAAGTCCATGCTCTCACCATGTAACCGTGACTGCTGCTATGAGACCAGGCTGACCTTGAACTCACTGAGATCTGACACCCAAGCACTTCAATTAAAGGTGTGCACCACCACACCCAGCTAGAATTTCCTGAATTCACCTGAGAACGTGTGGTGCACACATTCTCCAAGATTTCCTTGTAGTTCGGTACGTGGTGAATGGCTAAGTCCCACCAAAGTCACGGTGAAGGGCAGACTCACTTATTTCACCTCACCTTGCCACCGCTATTTGAAGGTAACGCTGAAGTTCCACCGCAGGTCAAAACGATGAAGCTTCACTCATGAGAAAGCAGGATAGAGACACAGAAGGGGATGGACTCCACATTGTGAGGGGGTTGGGGTAGAGGGCTCTGCCATTTCTGGATTTTCAGATCCAGAAATTTCCACCTGTCAAAGCCCCCTGTGGGTTCCTGTGACATATATCCAAGCTTCAGCCCTCGGTAACTGTACCTAGTGTCATGTGCCAATGTATTATCCTCTCTGTCACTGTCCCCAGAGCCTAGCACAAAAGAAATTCGGGCCAAGCCAGTCGAGTCACTCATCAGGCCACAGACTAATTAGTGGCAGGGGAAGATCAGCCCTCGGCCTGGCTGGTCCCTGGTGGACTCCTGCCAGCAGGAAGCAGCCCTCGGTTCTGCTGAGAACGAGGAGACAATGAGGGGGCAGAAATCACCCCGAACCCGGATGGCATTCTACAGGCGCACTTGCATGCTGCATTAGTTTTCTCCTTCCTGTACCCAAAATATCAGACAAGCAACTGAAGGAAGGGAGGGAGGAAGGGAGGGAGGGAGGGAGGGAGGAAGGAAGGAAGGAAGGGAGGGAGGAAGGGAGAGAGGGAGGGAGGGTATATTCTGACTTACAGTTGGAGGGGATACAGCCCATCAGAGTGGCAGGAGCATGTGGTAGTTGGTCAATTGCCTCCACAGTCAGGAAGCCGGAGGAGCTGGATACTGGCTCCCAGCTCTTTCTTCCCTTTAAATTCAACCTGGGACACTCCTCATCCTAGCCCACAGCCTGGCACCGCCTACTCTGAAGATGGGTCTTCCTACCTTGAGTAACCTAATCTATAGACTCCCTCACAAACATACTGGTGACTTGTCCCTGCAGAATCTATAGTATAGTTGACAGTTGATAAAACCACCACACATGCTGTAGGGTCTCAAGCAATTGGCTAGCACCTGGAAAGGCGTCACGTCAGGCTAGACACTTGTAGGGCATAAATGCAATAGTGACAATGTCAGCAATGCATGCAACACACAGTGGTGTGAAACCCCACCCCACCCCCACCCCCCAAAAAAAACCTCTCATTTGCTTTAGGGCAAATTCCAGCAGCTAGCAAGGGGAACTAGTTTGAGGGGAAACCAAAATGAGACCAAGACCTGAGAGACAAAGAGAAGAAGGGAGGAAGGAAGGGAGAGGAGGGGATGAGAGGAGGGAGGAGAGGGGGCGGGGAGGGGCAGGAGAGGGGCACTTACTCTTTGACTTCCACCCAGCCAGGCCTGTGGCGCAGAACATCCATGAGTGTGTTCATGAGTGTGGTCTTGAAGCGGATTAACGTTCTCTGCTCTCTGCAAGATAGGGCAGCAGAAGCTATGCTCAGTGATTTTCCTAGGATGTCTTCAAGGACCAGAACAAAACAGAGAAAGAAAAACCAGGTTCCATGTACAGATGCCACAGCCAGAAGTGCTGATTCTCAGAGCTTGGTACCATTGCCTGCCAATACTTAGAGTAGCCAAACTGAGACTCTTAGCATCTGTGCTGCAATGAATCATAGCAAACTAAGCAGATACTGCATGCCTGTAATCCAGGAGGATGAGGCAGGGGGAATGCCATGACTCAAGGCCACGTGGGTATCAGCCTAGATCACAAAGTGACTTTGTCTCAAAGCAACAACAACAATAATAAATATGACTGGAGAGATGGCTCAGTGATTAAGAGCACTGGCTGCTCTTCTGAAGGACCAAGGTTTGACTCCCAGCACCCACATGGCAGCTTACAATCATCTTTAACTCCTGTTCCAAGGGATTCTAGTGCCCTCTTCTAGCCTCTGTGGGTGCCAGGCATGCAAAGGGTGCACAGACTTGCATGTAGACAAAACACCCATGCACATACAATAAATAATAAAAACAGTAAGCCAGGCATGGTGGTTCACACTTGGGATCCTAGTACATGGGAGGCAAAAGGGTCAGTTGAAGGTCATCTTTGGCTGCATAGTTTGAGACCAGTCTAAAATAAGATGATCAGCTGGGCGGTGGTGGCGCACGCCTTTAATCCCAGCACTCGGGAGGCAGAGGCAGGTGGATTTCTGAGTTCCAGGACAGCCAGGGCTACACAGAGAAACCCTGCCTCGAAAAACCAAAATAAATAAATAAATAAATAAATAAAATAAAATAAGATGATCAAGCTAACATTCCTCCAGTCCCTACTATGTGCTAGCCAAGGCCTGGCTGCCTCACGTGTGCTGTGACTCAGTTCTTATGTCGCTTGGTAAGTGTTTACAGATCCCCTTCCCTGGCATTCGGCTTGGGAAATGGAACAGATGCACTTTTCCCTATTCCTCCTACTAATGCAGCTGAAAACCCAAAACAGTATGTATAAAACAAATGTGAGAAGACTGAGTGATACACAGGGAAGCTAGCTAGAGACCCAGACCCAAGAGAGAGCAACTGTGACATCCCTGGCACTCTTCCTGCCTCTTTCCATCCCAGACGTGGAAATAAAAAAGCCAGCCAATGGACATCCCAAGATGCTAATGGGCATGGACCCTACACAACTTTCAAACGCAGCCTGCTTTCTCCAGCCTAGGGAAGCCCAAGACAGAACAGTCCTCCACAGCAGAATATATAGTAATGGCTCCGCTCTGATGAAACCTCAGATGAACACCTGCTGCGTACTTCCACGGGTGCTGGCAAAGGTGGCGTGCCCTCACTGCTCATGAGGTCGCATCAATGTCCCCCAGCACTGGGTCTGTCACTGGATGGTGCAGGCGAGGAGGAATACAAGGCTGAGGTCTCCATCTCCCTCAGACAGTAAGGTGTTCCCTCTCATAGGAAGCCAAGGATCGGGGGATCCTCAACTTCCTTATACGTAGGCATGGTGATGTATGCTACTATATTCCATATCCCAATCTTGGCTGATGTTTAAGGCGGGCAATTGTCAACCAGTGCCACTGAAAACAATTGATGGAATCAATAAAACAGAAGTTCTTGAAAGACCAATCAAATTGACAAATCTATCAGCAATACCGACAGAGAAGACACTGTTGCCACAGGTGGGATAAAATGGGGTGCTACTATAGATCCTGCAGACACCAAGGCCACAGTAAGAGCATGCTAGCACCTCGGCAAACTCAAACATGACAGCTGAGAGGACACAGTTCTTGAAAAGCCCAGACTTTCAAGATATGGAAATAAAAAAGCCAGCCAATGGACATCCCAAGACGCTAATGGGCAAGGAACCACAGCTCTCTTGGTGTGATGCACAGGTGGGTAGCTGTATTCCTAGAGAAATCAAGTCTATTATGTGAAAACACCCCCAAAAGATGTACCTGGACTCACAAGGTTCCACTGGAGATTTAATTCCCTGAGACGTCTGAGGATGCCGCCTCTGTTTTACAACACACTCTCTCCCAGAAAAAAAGGAAGACGGGAGAGAGCTTCCAGACTCATCTATAATCTAGTGTAATCTGATAGTGAAATTCAGTTAAGGTAAAGACAAAGCTACAGGCTAGGGGCTGGGGTGTGGCCAGCAGCAGAGCACTTGCTTAGCATGTGTGAGACCCTGGGTCTATCTCCATCACCACACATACAGGTACACACACATGTTCATAAATATACACTAGAAAGAAAATTCAACAATACAAAAAGTAATTATACCTCATAACCAAGTGGCATATTTCCAGTAGGCAAAGCTGGCTCAGTGTTAGAAATCTAATTGATGTAATTTATCACAGTAACAGACTCAAGAGAAAAAAAAATCACATGATCATATCAACTAAAGCTGAAAAGGCATTTCAGCTATTCAACTTCTACATAACCAAATTAATATCAACACTAGACTTTAGGGGTTAAACTTCCAGCTTTGGGGAGTGGGGGCAGATGGACAGATAGACAAACCATAACAGATGCATATTTTGATCCCCTAGGGTCACAGGTCATGAGTGTTCCTGGGCATTTCCAGCTCTCTTTCAGGAAACATGGTCTTCCCTTTTTTACCTATATATCTTTATGAGATGGATTCTCTTCTAATCCTTTAGCAGAACAACAGATTGAACTAAAAAACAGATTTTAGACAGGCATGGCAGTCCATGCCTTTGATTCTAGCACTTGAGAGACAGAGGCTGAGGGATCTCTGAGTTTGAAGCTAGCCTGGTCTATATAGTGAGTTCCAGGCCAGCCAAGGCTACATAGAGATACCCTGTCTTTAAAACGAAACAAAACTTTTTTCTTGAAACAGGGTCTCAAGTAAGTGAGGTTGGTCTTGAGAACCACTGTTCTAAAGTAACTTTTAAAAAATAGAATAAGAAGGTTTAGCTAAAAAGCAACAGAAACCACATAGAACATTTCAAAGGTGAACAGAAAAGACAGCTTCAAAATCCACCAGATTGGGGGAAATGTTAAGCAGAATATAACAAGTTCACATGAAGGTGGGATGGTCTGATAATTACCATATGGTGCTAATAGTGTTGTGGGGCATTCACCAGAGAAGAATTGTCAGACATGGGCTCAAACCAATAGAAATTCTTTACTACCCAACTGCTGATAACACTGGGTGTTCAGGATCCCCATGTAGCACTGAACCTTTCTCAGGGCGAGCCTTTAAGCACAAAAACCATGTTCTGGATTGATATATTTCCGTTAACAAGAACGTTAGCCAGAAGCAGAACTATGGAAGCCAGAAAGCAAGGTTAGAACATTTAAAGATTTTCCCAGAACTGTGGACTTCGATGGATTAGGTCTTTGTTTTTATTTTTGGCAGGTGGTACTGTCTGCATGCTGAGTTTTACAGCCTGGGTGGCATTTCCAACATGGAGTCAGTTGTACTAAGGCACTTGGCTTCTCTGAGTTTCCAGTTTCTTCGTCTGAACAGTGGACACATTAGCAGGACCTACCTCAAGGGTGATGGTAAGGATTTGATGACGTAGTACAAAGGGTGGGGAGGGGTGGCCCAAGGCCTGACTTGCAAGAGCAGTTCAACAACTGTTTCATAAGGTCACTAAGGTTATGATCATAATTATTGAACTAAATAATGGAGAGATGACCAGGTATCCTGGAGCATCCCATGGTGAGTTCAAGGTTAGCCTGGGTCACAAAGGGAGACGGAAGGAAGTGGGGGAGGGAAATAAGGAGGGATGGGGGGCAGTCCTGTTTGTATGGAGTGAGTGAGGTCACGCACTTTTCTTTTCCTTTCGACGCTCCATGGCCCTTGGAATTTTGATTCTGTAGGGAGAAAAGAAAAATGATGTAACTGGTTTTGCACACTCACGTACCTTCCCTGCTCAACCTTTTCAGTGAGTGAGCTACTCAAACCACCACATTCAATCAAGTTCCAAGGAGACTGCTTTCCTCTTGGTAGGATCAATTCCTGAGGTATGCATGAATAGGGAGCAAACTGTCCCTGTTCAGGGTGACATCTTCTGGGTGGATGGGCTTTTCTGTTGTCCTTTAACACAGTACCATAGATGTAGTGGCTTGGAGAGTATGCATTTATTATCATACTGTTTCTGTGGGTGGAGAGTCTGTACACGCTTAACTGAACTGTCTGTCCGAGTCTTCCAAGGGTCTCCCCGATGGTTCTCTTCTAGAGTGAGGGGTTTCTTTCACTCTCAGTCACATTGTGGTTATAAGTCAGATGCTTCAGGTCATAGGACAGAGGTCTCTGTCAGCTGAGGTTTGCTCTCAAGTGCCCCCTCTCCTCCTCCTCCTCCTCCTCCTCCTCCTCTTCTTCCTCCATCTTCTCCTCCTCTTCCTCTTCTTCCTCCTCCTCCTCTCCCTTTCCCTCATCCCTCTCCCTCTCCTCCCCCCTCCCCCACCTCTCTCTTTGGTTTTTCAAGACAGGATTTCTCTATGTAATAGCCCTGACTTTCCTGGCCTAGCTTTGTATTGTAGATCAAGCTAGCCTCGAACTCACAGATCCGTCTGCCTCTGCCTCCCAAGAGCTGGGATTAAAGGCGTGTGCTGCCACACCAGCCTGCTCACAAGTCTCTAGAGACGTGAATGTCTATTTGTACCTTAGACACCGCCAGAGCACTTGTGAGTACTTCTAACCCTTCTGCTCCATGTCAACTCGGATGGGTTTATGTAATCTAACAAGATCACGGTGAAGAACCTTGCTGCCTTGGCACAGGCTCCACCCACACTCAGGAAGGAGGGGATATACACAGCAGGTACACCAAGGAACGGGAATATCTGTGATCATCTTTGTGTTCTAATTGCCACTCAATCCTACCTCTCAGAGGTCTAGAGGGAGGGCACCACTTTGCCCCACTAGTGAACCCCAAAACAAGAGAAATTACAGTTCAATCTCACCCCATCCCTCCAACTCACGCAAGTCTCTTCAAGCCATCCTAGTGTTTGTAAAAAACTGTTATCTCTCATTCTTCTTCCTGTTCTCTACTCTAGACTTTTCCTTGGGCATTCCCTCTGGAGCCTTTGGTTGCAAAACTCTTCCTTTCTTCACTGCCTTACCGTAGCATACCTGTCAAGCTTTAATCAACTGTGGTGTGTATGTGTGTGTGCCTACAACTACTGTGTGTGTGTGTGTGTGTGTGTGTGTGTGT
>NC_034592.1:135336737-135340035 GCF_900095145.1 Mus pahari | reverse complement strand
TGTGTGTGTGTGTGTGTGTGTGTGTTATAGGCATGTGTGTAGGTGTGCTCACCCATGTCTATAAGAGTAAAGTCCTGAGATCAGTGTGTTGGGTGCCTTCCTCCACTTCCCCCAGCTCGCACCTATGCCATCATTATTATCTGAGACAGTGTCTGAGTGGACCTGGAGCTCACCATTTCTGATAGCCTGGCTGGCCAGAGAACCCCTGGGTTCTGCCTGTTTCCCTACTCCCCAGAGATAGGGTTACAGACTTGAAACATCATTCCCAACTTTTGTTTTGCCACTTCCAGGTGTGTGTGTGTGTGTGTGTGTGTGTGTGTGTGTGTGTGTGTGTGTGTTAGAGTTCGTGTGTGTGTGTGCCTCTGTGTGTGTGGTGATCTGAAGTGGAAGTCAGAAGCCATCTTCATTCACCCTTCCCCATTGTGCCACTGAGGCAGGGTCTCTCAGTAAAGCCTAGAGCTTGCTACTGTGGTTAGCATGGCTAGCCAGCTTGCTCTGGGAATCCCATCTTGACTTTTGAGAGTGGAACTACAGGTGAGTCACCATACCTACGGGGCATTTACATGAATTCTGGGGACTCTAACTTGGGTCCTCTTGTTTGAGTGGCAGACAACTGAACCACTGAGCCATCTTTGCAACCCATGCCCAGGTCTTACATAGATGCCAGAATCTTTGTGCTAACCCAGCAAGAATCTTACCTGCCAAGCGTCTGTTCTGTTCTATTTACTTATGACTAGTCTTACGTCACTATCACATTTTTTAAGCAATCAGGAGTTGAATGTGGGGCGTGGCTTATAGTAGACAAGTCCTCCAGTGCTGAGCTACAGACAAGCTGTGTGAGTTTGTTTTGTCTCCTTTTGACAGTCTCATACAGCCCAGGCTAGCCTCAGACTCAAACTGTGTATGTACCTGAAGATGACATTCAACTTCTGAGTCTCCCGCTCCTCGCTCTCAGATTCTGGGATGAGAAGTATTATTCAGTGCTGGGGCTCAAACCTAGGGCCTTGTGTGCATTCGGCAACCACTCAACCACTGAGCTACACCCCACCTTCTACCCCAGCTTTCTTTTCTTTTTCTTTTTTTTTCTTTTTTCTTTTTGTTTTTGAGACAGCGTTGGCCTTAAACTCACACTGTAGAGTAAAAACGCCTTGAATTTGTGACCCGTCTTCCTCATCCCCCTTAGTGGCTACAACTCCAGCTACCAGAGGCAGAGCACAGTGTCGTGAGGGCTGTGGTTTTCTAGTAAATACTGAAGTCAAATAGCTAAGTCCTCCAAGTTTGGTTTTCTGCCTTTGTTTATTTTCGGTAGTTTCTGCATTGAGCAGTCTTTTGTACTGCATTGGTACAAAACTTTCCTTTTGACACTAGGACTGAACTCTGGGCCTTACACACGCTAAGCATATGCTCAGCTACTGAGCTATACCCCTGGGTCCTACCAGCATAAATGTTAGAATCTGCTTCACAATTTTTATTTAAGACATGTTGGAATTTTTGTTAGGATGATGCAAAGTAGAACATTCATGGGAAGAGGCGATGTCACAGTGTTGATTCTTCCAAACCATGAACGTGGTTTGTCTCTCTATTAATCTGCCAATTTTATCTCTTACCAAATAATGTGGGGTTTTTTTGGGGGGGGGTATGGAAGCTTTATAAGTTTTAATTTAATTTAATTTGTAGGTAATTGATATTGTGATGTTATTGTAAATATATTTTTGATGCTATGTGTACGCATGAAGGCACATGAGCAGACGTTTATGTCTGCATGCATGTGAAGGCCAGAGAGGTTAATGGGAGTCTTTCTCTGTCAGTCTCCTGTATTCTGTGAGGCAGTGTCTCTAGATGAACCTAAGGCTCACCAATTTAGCTATGCTGAGTAGCCAGTGAGCCCCAGGGGTCCTCATGACTCCACCTCTCCAGTGCTGGGATCCCAAGAACAGGCTGCCACGCTCGGCTTCTGTTTCTGTTTTTTTTAGGATTTATTTATTTTATGTATACTGTCTTCAGACACAGCAGAAGAGGGCATCGGATCCCATTACAGATGGTTGTGAGCCACCATGTGGTTGCTGGGAATTGAACTCAGGACCTCTGGAAGAGCAGTCAGTGCTCTTAACTGCTGAGCCATCTCTCCAGCCCTGTTTTTTGTTTTGTTTTGTTTTTTATGTAGGGACTTGGAATCAAATCCAAGTCATCACACTTGCATAGCGAGGTCTTTTTCAACTGAGCCATCTGTCTAACCTTTGTACATGGATATCTAATTTTTTTTTTTTTTTGGTTTTTTTGAGACAGGGTTTCTCTGTATAGCCCTGGCTGTCCTGGAGTTCACTATGTAGACCAGGCTGGCCTCGAACTCAGAAATCCTCCTGCCTCTGCCTCCTGAGTGGAGTGCTGGGATTAATGGCATGCGCCACCACACCCGGTGATATCTAATTTTTAAATTATCTGATGATACTAATTTATGATAAGAAGAAAATACTATCCCAAAGACATCTATGTCTAATCCACAGGGTCTATAAACATTACCTCAGAGGCAAGAGAAACTAGAATCAAGTGGCTAATCCAGTAACCTTACAATAGAGAGATCATTCTGTTATCTGGATAGGTCTGACACAAACACAACGATCTGTAACTGTGGAGGAAGGAGATGGAAGTGTCAGAGTAATGGATGTGAGAAAGATGAGCTTTGACAGCAAAAGGAGACCAAGAGCCTGTAGGGTTGTGGGTCCCACATCTGCTCCGCCATAGGGCAGGGCCACTTGGGGAGGCAGGAAGCATGGGGAGTTTGACTACGCTTGCCCAGGGGGTCTCAGGCTCTTGGACATCCAGGCACAGCTTGGAGTCTTAGAAGAGCTGAGAATGGAGTGGGGGCCTGTGGCTCGTCCCACAGGGAGAGTCCTTGGCTCGACAGGTGACAGGTGACAGGCTTGGTGGTGGTTGTGGCTGGGAGCGCAGAGAGGCCTACAAGAGATTAGACAGTTGCTCTGTAGGCAAAGGCCTTCTCTGTGGCTCCCCGGGATCCCAGTGAAAAGAGACAGTCCATGGTTCTGAATCCTTTATTGCCATGGTGGAGAGTGGATGCATAAAACCATACCCCACTTCTCGGGGTGGGCCTGAGATTAAATACCTTTTTTGAGGAGGAATGTCTGAGAAGGGAATCCTATTGGCAGTGCCCTCCAAGCCTCTAAGTATTTCATTAGCATGGTGTAGTGGCTATTCCTGGTTGTCAACTTGACTATATTTGAAATGAACTACAATCCAGAATTGGAAGGCTCACCAGTGAACCTAATCTGGAGACTGGGAG
>NC_034592.1:135308780-135336726 GCF_900095145.1 Mus pahari | reverse complement strand
ATCCTTGGACTTCCATCCACAGCTACTACTGAACCATTGTTGGGATTTGGACTGCAGACTGTAAGTCATCAATAAATTCCTTTACTATATAGAGCATATCCGTAAGTTCTGTGACTCTAGAGAACCCTGACTAATACACATGGAGATCTCTGTCTTGAGCCTATGTGACCACTGGTCATGTCTTTTTCCTATTGTCTTGGTCTGAGATGATAAGGATGCCTTATCTACTCGTGGAAGGGCTTGGGGGTGTTGCCCTTACAGGACTGATGACCACAAATCTATTGGGGGGGGGGTCTACAGATACCTGACAGGGGCCTGGTGCACAGGAGCAGATGAAACTCCTACCATCCCTTCAGGGTCTCCAGGGTTTTAGCTCGACCAAGGACAAGGCTCACAGTCCATGGCCCCACAGAAGGAGGGAGGACATGCCACTAGATACCAGAGCAGCCATGAAAACAGCCCCTCCCAGGAATATAGCTCTACAGAGTGTCTCCATGCAATGCCAGGGGCTTATCTCAGCACACAGTCCACAGAGGAAGGCAGCAAAGGATATGGAGCCAGTGGTCAGGGCCAAAGTTGCTTTACTTTTGGCAATTCTGTCTTTAACTCTTTGCTATTCAGTGGCCCAAAGCCACTGCCTTCTAGTAATTTGACTTTCCCCGATAGCAGCAGGGGATTAACCAAAAAAGGCTTAGTTTTTCTCTGGCTCAAAGGTCCCTGCCTGGCTAAGCTAGAGGCTCTGAGTTCATTAATTCTTCATGAGCCAGTGAGAAAGAAAAAGATAGAGAAAAAGTCATATATACACACAGAAACACACAAGCACATAGATGCACACACCCCCATACATACATACTCACACACTTTGGTCGAGCCTGATCACCAGTCTCAACAATTCCACTAATGTTCATGCATACTTACATACATATGCATATACCTACATATGTATATACATATGCACATATAGACAGACTTGTAAGTATATAGATTTGGCAGATGGGGCTGAGCCCCAAATGCCACACTTGATTTGGTCTCTCTGCCCTTCTTACACCTTCTTAGACAAAAGTTTCACATTAAGTTACCTCATAGATAAAATGTTACACAAAAAGGGAGTTACAGGAGCAGTGTTTCATTCTATAATGAATTCTATAAAGTGCTCAAAGCAAGTTTCACCTGACCTTGCTTTATCATTGTGCACATCTGTGGCTTCATCCTTGGACCTGACCTAGAACAAATCTTTTTTCTTGATAACAAATCTGTCCCAAGCCTATTTCTCTTCTTAGTGTAATTTATGAAAGCTCATTGTGTTCCCTATTGTGCAGCCTTTACTTACTATTCTATGAGGAGGGAACATTCTATTCTTGATTCTAACTTTATTACATTTCTCTGGCAAAACGACTAAAACCATCTCCTTAAACTTTACCCCTAAAATTATTTGAATCAAATTAGGAATTCCATAAAGTCAGTAATTCATCCAGTCAGCATTAATTCATAAAAGTTCATTTCCATATTGATCTGCAGGGAATTTGCCCAATAGCATGGGCTGATGCCCAGGACTCACTGGGCTATGTGACAGTGTCAAAAAGGCATGTCAGCAGCGAGATGCAATCCTGGGACGAAGTCTCTGGGGCTGTGCCTCCCTAGATTGTACCCATCACAGCCATGCCACATGGAGGTCCCATCTCCAGGAAACTCACTCGCTTGCCGTAACCTTTCCTAGATGGCGTCTGTCAACTCAACACCTCATTTCATACTTCTGCCCACCAGGCATGTTAGGTAACAAGGTTCCTAAACCACTGCACTTAGGGTAGCTTGTTTCATTGGAAATAGTTACAGGCAGAAGCAAAACTGGTGAGTGTGCAGTAACCTGCGGTCAGCACTGTTGCTGAACTAACAGCGTGGGAGCTTATGATTCCCTCATATCCTCTATGTAAATACATCTTATCTATAGACAAAGGCAGATTCACTCCCTCCTTTCGATGGATGTCTATTGTTCGGCTGGAACCCCTGCTCACCCACCTAAAATAAGAAACAGCATCACCCCCCCCATCAATCCCGCCCACACTTACACTCTGGGCTAACATGTCATCACCCCTCTACATAGCTACAATTCCAGAAGCTCACACAAGAGTGCCTACCCAGGGGCTCAGCGTTTGATCGTACATGGGCACGATCCCAGCTCCTGGCTGGCACGACACCACCCCTTTCTCAGCCTGGGTGCACAATTTCCACAGTCACATTCCTTGGGATGGGTGAACCAGCCCAGGAGTTGTGTCCACTAAACCTGCCTTTATTTTTAATCTGGTCTAATCCAGCCTATACTGCATCCACAAAGAACTTATTATCTATGTCTTTTATTCACCTTTGTTGTTCAGCTGCAGTGTCTAAACCTTCATACAGTGCTGATGCTGACTAAATGTATTGAACGCAAACATCCCTGATGTGTGCCTGACCTTAAGGGACATTTCCTGTTTCAACTTTTAAAAATGATGTTGCTGAAGCCAGCGAGACGTCTCAGTGTGTTACGGTGCTTGCAACCAACCCTGACTATCTGAGTTCGATCCTGGAGACCCATATGGTAGACAGAGGACTCATGAAACTTGTCCTCTGACCTCCACACATATATCATGAAGCATGTTCACATAACTTCTTTTTAAAAAGTAATAATTTTTTTTGGTTTCTCCAGACAGGGTTTCTCTGTATAGTCCTGGCTGTCCTGGAACTCACTTTGTAGACCAGGCTGGTCTCTAACTCAGAAATCCACCTGCCTCTGCCTTCCAAGTGCTAGGATTGAAGGTGTGTGCCACCACCACTTCATCAAAAACACTCTTCATGAGGCTAAACCACAGCAGTCTAAACTGGTATGCTTTAAGACCTCTGTGGTCAATGCAATTAACTTGACTCACTTCACCTTAGCCTCAGGCAGACTCTTCGGACACAGGCAAAAAGCAGCCACATTCTTCACCAAAATAACACAAGAATAGTCTCTTGGCTACATACTAAAATTCTTTTCCTCTGAAACCTCTAGAGCCATGCTTCCACAGTTCAAATCACCCTCAGCAACAAAGTCTACCATATTCCTGGTAGGATGGCCCATTAAGCCCCACTTAAAGCATTCCACTGCGTTCCAAATCCAAAGTCCAGAAATCCACATTCTTCCAAACAAAAACATGGTCAGGCTTAACACAGCAACACCCCAGTCCCTGCTACCCACTTCTGTCTTAGGGTTCCCATTGCTGTGAAGAGACACCATGACCAAGGCAACTCTTATAAAGAAAAACATTTCCTTAGGGCTGGCTTACAGGTTCAGAGGTTCAGTCCATTATCATCAAGGCAGGAAGCATGGCAGCATCCAGGCAGTCATGGCTCTGGGGGAGCTGAGAGTTCTACATTTTATTCCAAAGTCAAACAGGAGAAGGTTGGTTCCCACATGCCTAGGAGGAGGGTCTCAAATTCCACCCTTACAGTGACTCACTTTCTCCAACAAGGCCACTCCTCCTAATAGTGCCCACTCCCTGGGCCAAGCACATTCAAACCACCACATTCATAAAGACCATAATTTACATCAAAGTTAGATGAATGTCAAAGTAACATTTCTGGAAGAGCATAGTAATTATTTTAGATAGAACATGCCAATTATTTTTCACATATCTTTTCTAGTTATTTTACTTTATTTCGGTTAATACAACTGGACCATGTGAGAAAGCTAGGCTGATTCCACGACAGACTTCAAACTGGCATTTAAGAAGACTAAGCCTAATAAGTGGGCAAGTTCAGGCAAGCCTGAGCAAGACAATTACTAATAGAAAAACAACAACAACAACAACAACAACAACCCAGGTTCCAGCCGTCACACACCAATAATGGTTCCAGAATACCTAGAGATAGAGTAAGATGAAGCCCATCTACCCATTGTAATCTAAATTACAATGTACTTTAAATCCAGCCTTCAAGCTCACTTGATTGTCTCTCTGTCTTGGTGATGGGGAGACCCCAGCATGCTGGACTTCTGCAGAATAAAACACTCTTTGCGTTTACATAGTGTTTGAGCCTGGGGTGTCATTCTTCAATGAATCATGGACCCTTACTGTTGTGTTTTTTAGAAATAAAGAGAAGGGATGTGTTTGGTGGATGTACAGTCAGGTGTGGGGGAAGGGAGGGCCTCTGTGGGCCCATCCTGAGGCATCCCTTCCTCCTGAGGGCCCGGCTATACAGTGGTACAGTATAGAATAGAGCAGAAGAGAGGGCATGGGGAGGGGAGTTGAGAGGTTAGTAGAGACAGAGAAAGGGGGAGAGAGAGAGAGAGAGAGAGAGAGAGAGAGAGAGAGAGAGAAGAGGAGTAGTGACCATGGGCGGGTGGGGTGGGGTGGAGAGATTCAGCAAGGAGCAAGAGGACAGAGAGCAAGAAGGCAAGAGAGAGTAGAGGGGCAAGCAGCCCCTTTTATAGTGAGTCAGGTATACCTGGCTGTTGCCAGGTAACAGTGGGGCGGGGCCTAGACAAAATGCTAACACACATGGTCAAAGTCATGAAAATCATAATGTGCTGCCAAGACAGACATGACCTCTGTGGGGGATGGGCTTAGAGGGCTGAGAACTGTCTAAGCAAACACAAAATGTAGTCAGAACAAGATGGGGTTGCCTTAGTCACTCTGTATCAAAGGGAAGCAGGCCGTATGGACAGGGCTACTGCAGTAGATGTTGGTTTGGGTTTTGTTGATGACATTTTAATAGTCTCCTAGCCTGTGTATTGAAAGAGTGTTACTTCAATTAAGAAGTGAATCATGATGATTCAGCACAGTGGTAGTGGAAGTGGAGGGAATATGTTCAATATATATTCACAAAGTTAAAAGAGAAGGATTTGCTGATGAAGGCATTGAAACAAAGGAGTCAGTGCAGCGCGCCTCAGTTTCTCTAACTTGATCAACAGCTGTCGGTCACCCAATAGTCATAAGTGCGTACAAGCTCTGTGCTTGGCGCTGGGGTTCAATACCAGGGAGCAAGTCGACCCTGGAGTCTAGAAGGAAAGACAGACATTAGCCGGAATAAGGGAGCCTAGTAAGAGGAGGAAATTCGCGGCACTCTACTGGTAGTTCTGAGAGGAAAAGAAACCGAGGTAGCATTCTGAAAAGTCGAAACACGAAATAAGAAGCAGGTCGGGGCCAGAATGCTGGGTTCTAAGGAGACTCAATTTTCTTCATTTGATCTCATTTTTCCTAGTCTTAAAATCAGAGTTGGTCTGGCCATTCAAGTCTTATGAGGTTAAGATAGTACTGGGCTTGGAAAAGCCACTAACGGAGCTTTTTGGGTGGATGGATGGATGGACGGATAGGCAAACTGAGAATGAAAGAATCTCTAATCGTCTCTCTAAGTCAGGAAAGTATCTAAGAGCCACAGAAATCGCTGGGTTTAATTTAGAATCTAGACTCAATAAATTCCCGCCAGCACAGCCCTCTCCCGGAGCGTGTATGTGGCGCACGGCATGTCGGGACTTGCAGTCCTAAGAAAGTCCAGCGTGTTCTTTTTTATTATTATTATTCCTTCTAATAACTGCACCCAACCTTCCCCTTCTGAATCCCTCCGCGGTTTTCTTTCCTCTAAGAACAATCGACATCATCGGATTGGTGATTGTCCTACCTTCTGTCGCGACATGAGTTGGGTCAAAACCAAACCGCCACGGGCGCCCTAGAAAGCTTGTGCGTCTCGTTGCTACGACAACCAAAGGAGTGTCCCGATCCGCCGATCTGATTGGCTGATTGAAATCTGTTTGGATGACTCTTAGGTTCCCTCTGACCCAAGCAAGGATCTTGGAAGAGTTGCCCACGTCAGTCGATTGCCCGAACCTTTCTCCCTTGGCGCCACTTCCCAGCGTGGGGGTACAATCTAGAGGCTGGAGGCTGGCTGCCCGCCGCAGCAGCACTTCCTATTCTGCTGTCCTGCTACACTCCCCGCCCCCACCCCATCTTAAAGCACTACATTTGAAAAATGGACGTTAATTTTTCTTTTCTTTTCTTTTCTTTTCTTTTCTTTTCTTTTCTTTTCTTTTCTTTTCTTTTCTTTTCTTTCTTTCCTTTCCTTTCCTTTCCTTTCCTTTCCTTTCCTTTCCTTTCCTTTCCTTTTTCCTTTTTTGGTTTTTCGAGACAGGGTTTCTCTGTGTAGCCCTGGCTGTCCTGGAACTCACTCTGTAGATCAGGCTGGTCTGGAACTCAGAAATCCGCCTGCCTCTGCCTCCCGAGTGCTGGGATTAAAGGTGTGCGCCACCACGCCCACCCCACTCCTTTTCTTTTCTTCATTTGGGTTTGGATATGTTGTTGTTGTTTGATACAGGATCCCACCTTACTCAGGCAATCCTCAAACTCACTTCAAAACCAAGGATGGCCTTGAACTCCTATACCTTTGCCTCCACCAGGGCCCTACATCTGACGCCATCACTTTCTCTAACCTTTAAGCACCCGGGCAGAGTGACATTTGTTTGGGAAGCAATGACAGCAGGACTCAAAGGCATCCTTGGCTAGAAAGTAAGTTTAAGGCCAGCCAGTATGGCATAAAACCCTGCCTCAAAAACAAAAACAAACAAAAATAAGCTAGTTATAATTTATAATGAACCTGGTTTTGCGTCTGTGGTACTAGGGATTGAGCTACAGCCTCCTGTATAATAAGCAAGCATCTACAACTGAGCTACATCCCACACAGAAAATAATACCTTTTTAAAAAAAAGACAGGGCCTCTTTGTGTAGCACTGGCTGTCCTGGAATGCACTATATCACCCATGCTGGCCCCAAACTCAGAGGTCTTCCTGCCTCTGCCTCCACCTCCCGCAGGGCTGGAATCAAAGGCATATGCCACTAGGTGGGCAATAATAATAATTCTTAAGTACCAGTTGTTTGCCGGAGCTAGCCCCCATGCCTGCTATAGCATCACGCTCCCGTGCCCACCTCACACTGCCCCCTCTCAAGTCATTCTCTGCCTGAGCACTTGGAACACACATTCCACCATCTCTCCCTCCCTACACCCCCATGGGCAGCCTTAGCCTTGCCAAGCTCCTCCCGCCCACTCTGTGACCTTGCTCTTCCCATGTAGTCCCCAGTCTGTTTCAGTGGATGGTTTGACCACTGTTTCCCATCCCCGCTTTCTGAAGCCCACCCATCACAGGGCTCCCTCATCACTGACCCCTCAGCCCTAACCTCGGCTTGCACTTTGTCTCAGAGCTTCTCTAGCTCTCTGTTATTGCATTCTGGAACAATTCCTCTAAATCCTTAGTATCTCCTCCCATAAGCACCTAGAAAGGAAAAAATAAATACTACTTATGTATTTTCCACTGGGCCTGGTGTTTGGCAGCTGACTAACACTGTCTAGGGACTACATGAATGAGTGAGAAAAATATCAGTTAAACAGATAATTACTGACTGAGAGAGTAGAATACAAAGCCCCAGACTAAATATATGTCCAAGATAATTGAGAACAAGTACTCAAATATTTATATACACAATAGCAAAATTCACAAGATCCCCCAAGTGGAAACAACCTGAATGTCCATCAAGAGACAAATTAGTTACAGTAGATACATATAACCAAACGTTACTCAACCATAAAGAGGAATGGAGGACTGAGACACACTGATGGTGTGTGGATGAACCTGAAAAGATATACGATAAGGGGAAGAAGGCACACAGAAGGTCATAGATTGTGTGTGTGTGTGTGTGTGTGTGTGTGTGTGTGTGTGTAACAAAGGTGCTCAAACAACTCTCACAAAACATTAAGGAAAAGAGGGCTCCACCCTGGCTTCCACAAAAGAAAAATGTGCAAAAGCACTTGTGTGAGGCTCGTTTCCTGCTTCGTAGGCAGCCCTGGATGACAGCCCATGGAACCGCACCATCTTTTTTTCAGATGAGTCTTAGTATATCAACCAACTCAGTATAGAAAATTCCTCACGGGTAACCCAGAGATTTGTGGTTCTAGATCCTGTCAAGGAAACAATATTATACATCAGAGACAGGAACGGGGCATTTTCTGGAGAAGAAATTCAAATGTGCTGGGGATGGTGCTGTACACGTGGGGTCCTGGCACTTGAGGAGTAGAGACAGGGATGGTGCTGTACACGTGGGGTCCTGGCACTTGAGGAGTAGAGACAGGGATGGTGCTGTACACGTGGGGTCCTGGCACTTGAGTAGAGACAGGGATGGTGCTGTACACTTGGGATCCTGGCACTTGAGTAGAGACAGGAGGATTCTTGCATGCTTGAGTACCACCTGGCTATACATTGAATTGGGCTATCTGGGGCAACATACTGAGACCTTTTCTGAAAAAAAAAATGAGGGAGAGAGGGAGACAAGAAAGGAGGGAAGAGAGGGCAAAGGGATGGAAGAAGGAAGGAAAGGACAAAAAAAAAAAAAAAAAGGCAAAACCAAAACCCTAGGAAGTCTGACTGCAAACCGTCTGAGAATTAACACAATTATAAATTAGGATTTAAAATATATCAGTTGCACAGAAAAAATAAAAATTAAAATTAAAAAAAGCAGCTTTGGGTCCTGGCTCTGGAGATAAGCAAACTAGGAAGGAACTACAGTAGACTAATGGCTTCATTTACTGGATCCTGTACATACTCAAGGTCAAGGCCATTAAAGAAATTTGTCCTTTGGAGATTAACCGAGGTTGCTGCTGTCGGGGACTTCCGAAGCAAGCAATTTTGAGGCTTTTGTACTGCTGAGCTCTGCAAAGCTGCATTGTATAGCACCTTGTGAGGTCCAGGATGACCAAATTCCCACCCCAGTTTAGACCTGCCGAAGCTGCCCCAGCAACCTCCACCAAAGCCCATGTAAAGAGCTGGTTTCTTCTTTTTTAAAAATTGGTTTATTTTTAATTATTCATCTGTGTGGTGGGAGTATGTGCACATGTGAATGCAGGTATCCGTAAAGTTCAGAAGAGGGTGTTGGATGTCCTGGGATTGCAGGTACAAGTAGCTGTGAGCTGCCGTGTGGGTGCTGGGAACCAAACCTGCATCCTCTGTAAGATTAGTGAACGCTTTTAACTCTCCAGTCCCAACAGCTGAATTCTTAAGGACAGAAAAAAATCATCTGGGGAAAATTAAATGGAAATTACACACACACAAAAGATAAAACAATAAAATCATACCAATGTGACCATGTGTTGGTGAAGCCTGGGGATGGGAATCTTTGTATGCTTCTGATTGACTCGGACATGTTGAGAGTGACCCAGAAGCTCCTGTCAGGAGGGAGATGCCATGGTTTGGTTTGGAGAGAAAGGAGCTGAGACAAACTGCCCTTCAAGAGACAGTTTCAGGCTGGTGAGATGGCTCTTCTGAAGGTCCTGAGTTCAAATCCCAGCACCCAGCAACCACATGGTGGCTCACAACCATCTGTAAGGAGATCTGACTTCCTCTTCTGGAGTGTCTGAAGACAGCTACAGTGTACTTACATATAATAAATAAGTAAATAAATAAATCTTTTAAAAAGAGAGAGAGAGAGAGAGAGAGAGAGAGAGAGAGAGAGAGAGAGAGAGAGTTTCATTAACAAGGCGTGGGAATGTCTTCAGTACCAGAGAGAGAGTGTGCCCCACATACTTTAAGGCTCCCAGAGTGAGCAGAAGGCCCCAGGCTGGGAATCAAAAGATGTGGTTAATAAGTAGCCTATGGTGCATACTAGCCATCAAGTCACCTGACTGTCCCCCAAGGGTATGGTGGCAGGAGAGACTGCAGGGTCACAGGCCACCTTGCCAGCCAGGTCGAGCAGTTGCACCTTTGTAGAGAGAGTGAGGTAGCAAGGGGCGTATGACCTACCTATTCGGATAAGAAGTGTCTAACACTTGTGACGTCCATGGCTCCATGACAAGGGTCATAACAATCTGCTGTGTGCTAGGGTCTCCACTGGGCACTTTAAATAAGTCATCTCATCTATTCACACTACAAACCTACAGTCTTGTCCGCCTTCCCATTTGTAGATGATGGAGATGAGGCCCATAGGCTTGAAGCAACGCACTGAAGAGCACGGCAGACGCCACCAGACTGTGGGATGATTTCTCCGAACAGCAATAGAGAGTTTCTGATTGCTACTTGTAACTCCCACACACTTGGTAACTTGAAAATCTCATGAACACGTCATCTTAAGGTTCTGGGGAAAAGCCCAGAATGGGTCTCACTGGATGAATCAAGGTTTCTACATAGCTGACTTCTCTCTGGTAACTCTACATAAAATAATTCTGCTGCCTTAAAGTTTCCACCATCAACTCCCAAAGTCTCTTGCTTGTGAGCTGAGCAGCCTCCACCCTAAGGAAATTCGTTGGAGAGTGACACATCTGGCTCCCTCCCCACCACCTCCTCCCCCCTCTTATTAGAGGTTCCCCCTCCCCCATTTGTCACCTTCCAAGCTCAGCTACCTATATGTTTCCAAGGACATCGGCTATCTTTTAAATATGTTTTGAATCTTTTCAAGGAATCTAGCCTGCCCTGAAATAAATGCTCTGTTGACCTCTTCATATATATATAAAACAAAAAACAAAAAACAGCCCAGAAATAGAGTTCACTCACCACTCACTGTTTCTGTCCACCTTCACCCCTTATGGCCCCTACTTCTGTCCTTGTGTCCCTCTGACCCTGTCACCTTTCATGTCACCTGTGAGAACACTAGACTGGTGATTTTGCCGGACACTCCAGCATCCTTCCACCTTTTTCAATGCCTTTTATCCACCTCCAGCCTTACTCTCCCCCACCCCATCCTATATAACACAACACACTCAGAGTTGACAGCAATCAGCATGTGGACATCTTTGCAAACAAGCATTTTGGTTACCACAGAGAGCCATGGACTGGTTTCCAGGGAGACCCATGTTTTAGCAGAGTTTTTTTGTAAAATAGACACCTCATGATTTATTTAAGAAAGTTGAGCTTTGCGGTAGCTAGCCCTCGAGGAGCAGAGTTCATAGCTATTAAACGTGTGATGTCTAATAACTTCCTCATTGTTTCTCCGCGGGGCTTTTACCCTGGCAGAGGTCTCTTGTTCCTGTGACTTGATCATTCCCTCTAAGTACCAAGTCAGGTCACAAAGGGCAACTGGGGCTAATCCTTTATAGATGAAATAAACTAAGAAAATAGGCTGTCCTGCCTCAGTTCGCAGAGTGACTGATTCTTAGGCCTCGGGGTTCATCAGCTCCCTCACCTCCCCCGCCCGGCCCCTGGGTTGTGTACGTTTGAGACAAGACTTCATATAGTCTAGGCTGGCTCAGGTTCACAAGGTAGCCAGGACGATCCTCCTGCATCTTTCTTCTGAATGCTGTGATTACAGGTGCATGCGTTCACATTCCGTTTACTAGCATTTATCCCCCCCCCCACTTATTTGTTTATTCATTTTACAGCACAATCGAAACCCCCCTCCCTCCTTTCCTCCCAGTTCCACTTCTAATCCCTCCCCCCCCATGGGTACCCACCCCTCCTGGCACATCAAGTCACAGCTGACTAAGCGCATCCTATCCCACTGAGGCCCAACAAGACAAAGGTCCCACTAAGGGAAAGGGATCCCAGGCCCACGACAGTCAGAGACAGCCCTCCCGCGCCCTCCCATGCCCTCCCGCGCCCTCCGATTGTTAGAGGACCCACGTGAAGAACAAACTTCAGCTCTGCTACATACCCGTAAGGGGGCGAGGTCTTTGGTTGGTGGGTCAGTCTCTGTAAGCCCCCCCCCCCCACGAGCCGGGTTAGTTTACTCTGTAGGTCTTCTTATGGTGTCTTTGACACTCCGGCTTCCTCGTTCCTTCCCCACTTTCCCACAAGACTCCTTGAACTTTGCCTTGTTTGGCTGTGGGTCTCTGCATTTGTTTCCATCAACTGATGGGCGAAACCTCTCAGAAGACAATTGTGCAGCACAACTGTCTGTAAGCATAGCAGAATATCATTAATAGTGTCAGGGGTTGGCCCCCTCCCATGGGGTGGGTCTCAATTTTGGCCAGTCATTGGTTGGCCACTCCCTCAATCTCTGCTCCCTCTTTATCCTTGCACTTCTTGTCGGCAGGACAAATTTTGGGTGGAAGGTTTTGTGGGTAGATTGCTGTCCCCCTCTCTCTACTGGGAGACCCGCCGTGCTACAGGAGGTGAACGCGGAGCAAAGGGAACACCTCCCCATTGCTGGTGGCAATGCAAACTTGTGTAACCACTCTGGAAAGCAATTTTTTAGTTTCTCAGAAAATTGGGAATAGATCTGTCTTAAGACCCAGCTATACCACTCCTGGGCATATACCCAAAAGATGCATCTCCATACCACAGGAACACTTGCTCAACTATGCTCATAGCAGCTTTATTCATAATAGCCAGAAACTGCAAACAACCTAGATGTCACTCAAGAACGGATAAAGAAAATATGGTACATCTACACAGTGGAATACTACTCAGCTATTTAAAAACAAAGACATCATGAAATGTGCAGGGAAACAGATGGAACTAGAAAAAAAAAAAAAAACATTCTGATTGAGGTAGCCCAGACCCAGAAAGACATGCATGGTATGTGCTCACTTATAAGCGGGCATTAGCCATAAAGTACAGGATAACCATGCTGCAATCCACAGACCAAAGAAGCTAAGTAACAAGAAGGGCCTAAGGGAGGATGCTTGAATCTCACTTAGAGGGGAAATAAAAACACTTGAAGTAGATGGAGGGAAGAAACTGGGTGGGAGAGAGGGGAGGACTGAGAAAAAGAACAGAAATCGGTGTGTGTGGGGGGGGGAGCTCTAAGATGGGGAAGACTCCAGTGTGGGGGGGGAGCTCTAAGATGGGCAGACTCCAGTGTGGGGGGGAGCTCTAAGATGGGGAGACTCCAGGAAATCTTTGGAGGTGACCCTAGCTGAGACTCCTAGCAGCGGGGGATACAGAGCCTGAAGCGAGGAGTATTTCTTTTGGCCTTCAGGGACCAGTCCTTCTTGAGACTCAAGTCAGCATCAGCATATCTTTGGTGTAACTTTCCACCTATGACTTGACATCCCATAACCACATGTTGAATTATTGATGTTTTTCTTTCTGTGGCAGAGATAATGATTTTTTTCAAGTCAGGGAATCTTGGAGTCCCTTCGTTCCCCACCCACCTCTGTCTGCATATCCTGCCAGCCACTCTCTTAGCTATTCACACACAGTGAGTATCCCCCCTTCTTTGCAGCCTCTTTGTCTGCTCCATCCCAAGCTGTCTTTATCTCCCACCTGCCCAGCTGCAGTAACCTCCTTGATGACTTCAATGGCGGGATGGGGGCGGGGGTGACAGTGAGGGACTTAAAGCCTTAAACCAGATGTTATGGGTCCTTGGCTAAAGTTTCCCTTTGGCTTTCTATCCCATGGAGGAGAAAGCTATGTTAAGCCCACTTGTGCCCGGGAGGATCCTTTGCACAGGGGCCTTGACTGCCCTCTTCAGCCTGTCTCATGCCCCTGCCTCAGCTCCCTCTGCTCCAGCTGTATCTGCTCTGCTCACAGGCCACAGTCTCACAGCAGCACAGGCCTTTGCAGTGCTGTCTTCTGCCCTCCACTCTTGCAGTGGCTAGGCCAGCTCTCAGCTCAACTGCTGCTGAGCAGAGCGTGGGGGATGCGGGGGGGGGGGGGGGGGGGGGGGGGGGGAGGCATCAGGGGAGGGGTGTGGGGGGAGGGGGGTGTTCTCGACACCCTGCTTTGTTTTCTTTGTGGCCACCTGTGACCTTTGGTAAATGCATTATTTGTTCCTCCTTTTTCTTTGCCTTCTCGCCCAGATCTGGGATGTGTGTTATATTCTGATCTCAGGCACCCAAGGCTCCCAGCATCTCCCATACAGCTGGTCTGAGTTGAGGTGAGTCTGAAGTAGAAACCACACACCGAGTTTTGAAGACAATACCATGGGGAGATCATAAAACTCATCATCAATCATCTCTAAACACCAACCAAATGCTAAAATGATAGTATCCGAATATACTGAATTAAATCGAAATATGATCAAAATTTAATTTGCAACTACTGTTCTCGTGTGAATACTAGAAAGATTCCATTTAAATACGCACACATTTTGTACCTTGTAGGAGCGACTCGGCCAGGGTTCTTAAATATCCCCCCACCACGTTATCTCCATCCTTTTTTAGTTTGGGTTTCTTTGTTTCTGAGACAAGGTTTCTTGTAGCCCAGGCTGGCCTCAAGCTTGTTCTTCTGATCCTCCCACCTCTGCCTCCCAAGTTCCAGGTGACAAGAAGTTCCAGGAGGGCTGGGGTTCAAACCCCAGGTTCATGCATGTCACCACCAGCTGAGCTGTATCAGCCACTTTTCATTTAATTTCAAAATAACCCCTAGGTATATATGTGTATAAAATAGATATCCAAATCAAACATTTACTGATAATAAATCATAGAATTTATTTTAAAATAACTTTTCTTCTACATATAATTTTATCACATATACAAAAGCTCTAGCAAGTTTGCATCCTAGTGACATGATGTACTTACTTAATTTCTGCAAAAAAACCTGAATCTTGGCTGAATGTTTGATACAGCAGGGCATTCAGGGCTGATATTTTAATTTTATAATCATCAATGTGGGGAATGCCACTTTGCATAAATATATAGTACAAATGTCAGAAGGCGTTGAAAATTCTGCCCTAATCCCAACCCTAAATTCGTGTGATAGTTTTTAGGAAATTGAACTCACCTCAACAGCATTTAAAACAACAACAACAAAATACCAAACATTTCAATATAACAAAACCAGAAAATGTTTTAGTTTGACACATGCTGAGGAATGAGGGAAGGAAGACACTGAGTCTCTCCCTTGCCCCCATAATTAGAAGTAATTTGTACAGTAAAACACTGTAGTTCGTAACACCAGAATCTCAAATCTGGGAAAAGGTGTCTCCGGTAGAGTCCATGTGTGGTGTGTTCCTGACAGCATGCTCAGGTGAGAGTGTGTGTGCTGGAGATTTAAAGCCAAGAAACACCCCAGACTCACTGTGTGTTTAGTTTTGAAATTAGGCATTGCATGTTTAGAAACCTTTGACACAAAATTTTCACAACCATCACACAGTCAGTGGCTGTGCCCACAGCTAGGAAGCTGAGTTCTAGCCTGCTGGCTAAGGAAGGTAAGACTCGCCTCTATCTTACCCCGTGACTGTGTCCCTAGGACCTACTGCTCACTAAATATTTGCTGAATAATTTGGGTTTTATGAAAACAGAGAGTGTTGAGCCAAACACCCCATATACACTGTGAACTCAAGAGAGACACATAAAGAATGGCTTTCTTTCTCTCCAGTTACAGCTGAAACGGACTCTCTGTCCTGCCTGAGGGGACACTCCCCTGCAATCACTCAGTTAGAAGGATAAGGACGGTGTCCACAGGAACAAAGCAGGCTCAGCTGTTTCTATTCAGTTCCCACGGGAGGTGCCCAGCTTGTTTATTTTAACATGCTTATGCAGACAGTGTCAGCTGAAGCCACATGGAGACCTCAGATCATTCAACAAGTCAAGTGTGCACATGGGCTTGAACTAGGGACATATTGTTGCAGTTTTCTGAGCCAGGATCCAGGTGCCCAGAACCTTTCTACACCACCCTTTCCTCCCACATTTACCACTGTTTCTTCAGGCTTCTAACGACAGTTATACCTGGTCCAAATAGAATTACCCACGTGGCTCCATCCTCCCTGGGGACCAGAGTACATGGAAAGATGGGTGGAGGGAGGACGGGTGAGAGATGAGTGGAGTGATGGATGAATGATGGGTAGATGAATGGATGGGAGGGAGAGAGGTGAGAGATGGGTGAATGAATGAACTGATGCATAAATGGATTGAAGGAAAGGTGGATAATGGATGGATGGATGGTGAACGAATGGGTAAGTGGATAGAATGGATGAGTAGACACGAGTGGTGGGATGAGCTAGAAAGGAGGGGGATGGCTGCTAGGCTAGTTGCATGGGCAGGGGAGGAAATTTTTCTGTTTTCTTGTTGCAAACAGAAACCTTTGGCAATGAGTCCAGCTTCTACCACTGAAGGGACCCAGGCTGGAGAAGCTAGCTGCTTTGCCCCAAGTCTCAGGCAGGTGCAGGCACAGCCTCAGGCTGGATGTCTGCACCCGCTGGGGGCGACCCACCCGCCCTAAACACGGCGCCTGACGGTGCCAGGGTGGGGGGAGTGCCCTGCCCCCACCTCCGGAGGTGGCGTCCCACGCGGCCGCAACAAGCTGCCGTTGTCCCGCGGGCCGTGGGCCCCGCACACTGGGGCTTTGTCCGGCCCCCAGCCACGGCCCACGAGGGAGGGGGGCCCACATGACCGAGGGAGTAGGAGGAGCCTGCAGCGGCGGCGGCGGAGGTGGCGGCAGCGGTTCTCTTCATCACTTCCCTCCTGGGCCGGGGGGTCAGCGGACAGCAGCGGCGGCGGCTGGACAGAGCTGAACAGGGTCGCGGACACCGGACCCCTGGCTCCCCATCAGGCTACAGGCTCCGGGCCTGGGCCAGTCGGGCAGCTTTGAACCTAGCGCTTTGAAGGCGCTGAGACAGGGGTGCGCCCCACCACCCTGCCTCAGGATCATGGGGAATGGCATGACCAAGGTAGGGGGAACCCCCGCTGTGCCGGACACCCTCCCCCGCCCCCGCACAGGTCGCTGACCTTCTGCTCCCGCCCCGAGATGTATGCCACATCTCTGTCACTCTGCCCTCCAGACTGCATTTGCCTGCCTTTCTACCTCTGCTCCTGCCTGTCTGTCCTCTGTGCGGGCTCTGACTCTTGCTGTCCCTTTTGCTCTAGTCTGTCTGTCTTCTCTCTCTCTCTCTCTCTCTCTCTCTCTCTCTCTCTCTCTCTCTCTGTGTGTGTGTGTGTCTGCGCGCGTCTGTCTGTCTGTCTGTCTGTCTGTCTGTCTGTCTGTGTCTGTCTGTGTTGTGTGAGACTCCTGGAATCTGCACCCTCTGTTCCTCCAGCTCTACTCCGTGTGTCCTTCCACCTGTGCCTGCCTCAGTCCACTCCCTCTGGGCCCCACTCAGTGCAGTGCCCCTCCCTGATCTCTACCTGAGACTTCCTACCCATCCCTACTCTTCTCTTCCACCTGTCCCCAAACTGACCTCCTGTGGTTAATTTGATTGCCTGTTCTTGCATCCTTGCCAGAGCCCCAGACCCCTCACTCCGCACCCAGACCTATCAGGGAGATGGCTTCCTGAGGTCCCACCACCAATAGAGAAGAGCTGCGGGCGGGGGCAGCTACCATGGGTGGGAAGGGGTGCAGGCTGCCCCCTGACCCCTGCTGTCCTTCCTCCAGGTACTTCCTGGACTCTACCTTGGAAACTTCATTGGTGAGCACTGCCCACTCTGTCCCAAGGCCATGGCACTCTGCCTGTCCCAGGCCTGTGTCCACTGTTCATGCTCAGGCCCACACAACTTAGATGCTTTCAAGAATGGAGTGTGGGGGAGGGAGGATGCCAGGCTGGGAGGAGAAAGGATTCTTCATGAAGGATCGGGGCGCAAGGGCTGGTGGTCCCCAGGCTGGAAAGAGCACTCCCAGTTCAGCCTCCCTCCCAAGGCTCACCAACGGGCTAAAGGCCCACACCAAGGACAACCTTGGTTCTGAACTTTGTCCACCTCCTCAGCACAAAGCCCATTAGGTTTTTGCTGAGGTCTGTCCAGGGGTGTGACTTCCCTCAGTGGGAACCTATGAATTCTTCTCTGGGCCACCTCCTCTGAAGAGGAACTGGACCACCAACTCCTCTAAGCAAGCACCAGGTGGCCCCAAGCCAGGGGGCGACAAGCCTGCAGCTTTCTGCCTTCTCTTTTTTTTTCTCATCTCCCCCTTCCATGGTCTTCCATGGGGGAAAGGGAGTGCCCTCCCATCCCTGCCTTCGCAGGCTTCACGCTGGCCGTAGGGAGCCAGAGCTGAGGTAGACCTTTGACTTTGGCAGAAAATGTGCTGAGACAGGCTGGCTCAAGGTCTAGGGACCCAAGGTGGAAAAGTCACAGAGAAGACTCAGGTGACCCACCCTGTGGCCCTGGCTCCTTCCTCCCTATGAGCCTCCTCAGCAGGTCCCGCCACATTGATTTCTGAGAGGATTCGGCTAAATTGTATGTTAGTTCCATTAGGACAGGACTCGTGAAGTTGACCCCAGACTCAGTGCCTAACCAAAGCCTACACATAGCAATTACATGCTGGTACATCTCACTCCCCAGAGATGACCACCAGCATTTTGAAAGGGTGTTTTCCGGGGTTATGCATCATATAGTGTAGATACGGATGTGATAATTAAAACAAATGGAACTCCACTCTGCATGCTGCTCAAGAAGTGATGTGTTCCACTTAAAACACACGTCAAGGACATCCTTGGATATCTATCAGCTCATAGGGATCATTTTAGTTTTTGCACAGGAGTCCAACAGACAGCTGTACTGATTTTCATCCAGTCCCTTTTTGATGAGCATTAGGTTATTCCAAACATTTAGTGGCGTCTGCATCAAACAGCGCCGTAGAGGGCACCAGCCTCCCTCCGTGCAGCCTTCCACGTGCAGTCACTCTGTCCACAGATTCCTAGATGTGGAATTGCTGCTGGGTTGAAGGATGAAGTAGGGATAGGTTTCTGGGATGTGCAGAGCAGCACAAGGCTGGGGCACACCAGCCTGTGTCTGATGGGTGCGCCAGAGGTGGGGGAAGGAGCATGTGAGCCTGCAGGGGGTGGGCCACATGGGCAGGGGAGGGGTGAGAATACAGGCGGGACACTGGCTTTTGCTACAGTTGGTCCTTAGGAATAAATAAGTCATACCTACCAACTTGGCTCAAGCGGCCTGTTTCTTTCAGATGCCAAAGACCCGGATCAGCTGGGCCGGAATAAGATCACACACATCATCTCTATCCACGAATCACCCCAGCCCCTATTGCAGGTACTCCAAACTCTCCATTCCAGGGCTGGTGGGTGGGGGAGAAAGCTGTGGATCCAGGGCTGCCCTTCATCCCATTCCTACTTCCTAGTAGTGAAGATAGAGCCTAGGGTGTTGAATACCCTAGGTCAATGCTCTGTCCCTGAGCCACCATCCTTGGCTACCATCTGGACCCCAGCTGACTCATCCATCCTCCTCATTAGGCTGTTGTAACACCGCTATTTGGTGACTGCAGCCGAAGCGGTAAATGAACTCATCTAAGGTCATACAGTGAGGAAGCTGGCCAGCTGGGATTTGAACATAGGCCATCTGACCCTGGAAGTCTTGTATCAATCCTTAATATTAGAACTTTAATGCAGGTCTCTTTGAACCCTTCTTTGCACCTACCTGGGCATCCTTCTAATTGCCAAGTGTCTAGATGACTCCAAACAGAAGATCCTGGGTTCTGTGTCTTGCTGTACACCCTTGGGCTGTGACTTCATCTCCTAGGTGCTTTTGATCCCAAGTGCCCCAGAGGGCTGTTGAGAGAGGGCAAGGACCCTGCCAGATGTGGAAGATACATCTGTATGCTGTGAGGCACAGTATCATTAAGTGGTTGGTTCTGCTCTTGTGGAATCCTAAGGAAGAGGAGGTGATTTTAGAATCAAGAGGAAAGAATTAAAAAAAACTCAGGCCACAGGTGCTAGATTCAGGAGACCATTTATTCTCCTTGTGACCTTATGTGCAAGACAAGCTGAGCCCCCAGTCACCTATAAGTGGGAATCTTACAATAGGACTGACATCACTGAGTTTCTCTGAGTCACATATAGACGCTAACAAGGTATGACTGATAAAACATAAGGGTTTTTTTTTTAAGATTTATTTATTTATTATATGTAAGTACACTGTAGCTGTCTCCAGACACTCCAAAAGAGGGAGTCAGATCTTGTTAAGGATGGTTGTGAGCCACCATGTGGTTGCTGGGATTTGAACTCTGCACCTTTGGAAGAGCAGTTGGGTGCTCTTACCCACTGAGCCATCTCACCAGCCCATTTTTTTTTTTAATACTCTTATCTCAGGTTTGGAAGATGTCTCTGTGTCTAAGAGCACTTTCTGTAGATCCCCAGTGCCCATGTAAAAAGAGTCAGGCACGCTCATATGTACCTGTAACCCTAGCAATGGAGGTAGATGGGATGGAGGCAGGAGAGTCTTTTGGACCAGCTGGCTGCCAACTTGGCTGAAAAACATCTCCAGGTTCTGTGAGAAAGCCTGTCTCAGGGAAATAAGGTAGAGGGTGATGGACAAGACACCTGACCTCAGCATGCATGTACACAAATGTATGTGGACACCTCTCCTATGCATACATATGTGCATTCGTAGGCACACACACACACACACACACTCACATGTTCCAATAAAAGAGCCCCTCATGTTGGATTCTGTGTCTGCCACATCTACTGCAGAGGAGGAATGGTAAGTTGAAAGGGCTCAGGAGATCTGAGATTAGAGAAGCAAAACAAAATAAGGCAACAAAAACCAGGCTCCATGGGGGCTGGAGAGATGGTGGTTAAGAGCACTCATTCTTATAAAAGACCCAGGCTTGGTTCCCAGGGCCCACTTGGCAGCTCACACTGTAACTCCAATTCCAGAGAGCTCTTCTGACCTCCAAGGGCAGCAGGCACACAAATGGTACACATTTACATACCTGCAGGCAGAACACTCACACGTTTACACAGTCTTTTAAATAAATTAAAACAAGGACAGAATCCCCCACAGGCTTGCTGTGATGACCTTGGGCAGGTTCCTTCACCCTTTCAGGGCCTCGGGTTTTTTGTTTGTTTGTTTGTTTGTTTGTTTGTTTTAAACCTATAAAATTTGATGGCCTCTAAGAGCAGCTGACAATAATCTATGACTTCCATTGTCAATGAAGAAATTTCCAGGCCAGTGGAGTCTGATTTTGCATTCTAGGGCAGCCTCGTTCTGGAGCACTGGAGTATGTAGTCTGAACAGATTGCACGGGCGTGCTTTCCAAGTTATTAATGTGTTTATTAAAGCCATGAGTGCTTAGAGAAAGAGCCTTCCCCCAACTCCTCGCCAGCAGCCACCCCTCCCATCGGGGAATTCAGCAGGCAGGGTTTTGACGCTACCAGGCAAGCCCACATCGAACACACTGCCAAATGAAACTGCAGATCTTGCAGACAACATAGGATCCCATGACCTTGGAAGTGTTAGACACAAACCTCCATGGACACAAGAGGACAGGTCCTTTGTCCTTAAGAGTGACAACCAGCAGCAAGCTAGGCATCTGAAAAGGGTTGTTTGGATTAACGAAGTGTTACAGGGAATACTTGAGAAAGGGCAGGGGCGGGGTTCGGGACACGGGTAGAAATACCTGCAGTACGCTTGTGTGGAGGCTCAGCACAAAGCCATGCTGCCAGATTGATTCCTGAAGCTATTGTTGCTGATGCTGCTCTTGCTGCTGTTGCTGATACTATTGTTGTTGCTGATGCTGCTGGGGTGTGTGTGTGTGGGGTGTGTGTGTGTGTGTGTGTGTGTGTGTGGTGTTTGTCTGTCTGTCTTTTGAGACACAAACTTACTATGGTAGCCCAGGTTGGCCTCTAACTCATAATCCCCCTGCCTCTGCCTCCTGAGTGCTAGGATTACAAATGTGAGCTCGCTCTGCCTGACTGTTGTTTTCATAATTTGTACTCTTCAAGACAAATGAGCCCCGCTCTTTTCACTATATAACTTTGCATTCCCTGCTTGGAGGAAAGTCCCTTGGAGAAACACCTTCCCAGTTTGCAAGTCCTCCTGTTTCATGTCACCTGTGGGTGAGGATGCCATTTGTACACACAGGGCTGGCAGGCCCATGCAGCTAGTACCTGCTCTCTGGGGGCTAGAAAACACTGGTGGTCTAGGGAGGACCAGGACTGGGGTGGGGTCACACTGGCCTTGGCAGCTCAGGCTGGGGGAGGGGTGCAGGCAAGGCCCCACCATCTGAGTGTGCATTTCATCCTTGCAGGATATCACCTACCTTCGAATCTCAGTGTCTGATACTCCTGAGGTACCCATGTAAGTTCCCCTGGATGGGCCAACAGCTGACAGACAGAGAGCTGTCTCCTGAGGTGGGAGTGAGGGCAAAGAGTAGTGAGGCCAGAAGGCTGTCAAGGGGGAATCCTGAGTCTGTCTCAGCCATGTCCTTGTAGCATGTCCCTAACCGGCTCTCTCTGAAACCTCGGCCTCCTCCCCTATGACCGGGAGGGACCGGGTGATTTGAGGGTCAGACTCGACCTGCCCTGGCTGGCAGCTCAGACACCTGGTTTGCAGCCAGGCTTTGCCATTTACTGCTCTGTGACCTTGGCAAAATCACTTATCCTCTCTGAGCTTCGGCTACAACATCCTTGACGAGTCAGGGATGCTTGCAAAGATGAGGATGTGAGACAGAACCCGGTGATGGCAGGGACTCTGGAAAACGGGGTTTGTCTGGCTCACTAGCATGGGTACCTGGAGCTTGGGATGGACACAGGCTGAAGCCTTGCCCTTTGGGGCTCTTCTTGCAACCCACTGCTACCTACTGTCCCAGCTCCTCTGTTTGCAGACACCAGAAGAATGACACCCTCACTCTCCCCACACCCAAGTCCTTGTCCCTTGTACCCACTGGAGAGATGGGGCCAACCTATCTCCCTGTGTGCTATGCTTCCAAGCAGTGGCCCCATTCACTGCACACACGGGCTGCACTGAGGTGTATCCTTTGCTATGAGTGGGGAGGAGACTCCTGGGCGACCTGCCTCCACAGCGCTGCCTTCTCTGTTACTTTCTTCTCCAGCAAAAAGCACTTCAAAGAGTGCGTCCACTTTATCCACTCTTGCCGCCTCAACGGGGGTAACTGCCTTGTGCACTGGTGAGTCCTCACATGCATGCCTATCCTGCTGGGCAGGTCCCCTCCAGCCTGCCAGGGTGCTGACAGGCTGTCACTCATCCGGACAGATCACTCAGAGGTCCACCACTCCTAGTAGCTGGATGGCCGTAGCCCAGCAACTGTGTTTCCCTGAGACTCAGTTTTCCTTATCTGTAAAATGGGGGGGATAAACATCATGTTGACGGGGCTGTTGAAGGAGCTTGATGAGGTCCCATAGATGGACCAATCAATCTAGCTTCTGCTTTCCTCCCCTGCTGGCCTTTGAAGCATGAGTGCAGGGGTAGATCTCTGAGTCTTCTCCAGTGTCTCTGACCCAGAGATGCCATCCATCCCATGACATCTCACCAAGCATTCTGGCTGGGGCCAAGGGATAGCTCCCTTAAGACCTAGCTCTCCCCATATTTAGCCATCCTAACCTCCCCTTCCTCAAACCCACAGTCTATCTTTCACCTCCAAATCTTTGTATGTGCTACCTAAGAATATTTTATCTTGCTTTTCTTGTGGTGTGGGTAATTGAACTCAGACTCGTACACACTTAAGCAAGCACTCCACAGTTTACCTATGGTCCCTGCCCCACAACATCCTGGGTTAACCTTATCTTTCAAAACTCAGCTGTCACTTCCTAGGGATCCGCTCCCCGGCATCTCTTCCACTCCCACTAAAGAAACCTCTCTACTTATATGGCCCCAGACTCGGCTTGTCTTCGAGCGATCATCAGTATCTGAAATGGCTGCTTTGGTTAGTGGCTTTTTCTCCAAGCCACACTGTGAGCTCCAGGACAGCAGAGACCATGGGTTTTATTCCTTACTATAACCCAGGACCTGAACAAAAATAGCCAGGAGGTGTTTGTTTGACGAATGAATGAATATTCCAGCCAGTCCCTTTATGTGGACTTGGCCAGAGGAAAGGGAAATGTCATAGCCAAGGAAGGCGGGCTTCCTGTGGTTGGAGCTCAAGGGACACCATGCAGGAGCTCCTGTAAGGCCAAGGACCTGGCAGGGAGGGAAAATGGAAAACACTGGGACTTTCCTGAAGCCTGGGGTTGTCCCGGATCTAGCTTTGCAGGTATATCTCGAAGTACCACCATAGTGATCGCCTATGTGATGACGGTGACTGGACTTGGCTGGCAGGAAGTGCTGGAAGCCATCAAAGCCTCCCGGCCCATCGCCAACCCAAACCCGGGCTTTAGGCAGCAGCTCGAGGAGTTTGGCTGGGCAAACTCCCAGAAGGTAGGGGCTGTGCAGGGCCAGGGAAGCCTGGATTCCTCCTTGATTTTTTAGCACCCATTGGATGGGATGTGGCCTGTGCCTCTCCCCTCTCTACACTCTCATTTTGGTCACAAACTCACGGTCCTCCTACCTCAGACTCCCAAGCACTGGGATCAAACCTGGCCTGGCTTTTCAGGTTTTAATTTATCTTTTTAGCTGAGAATTTGGGTGCGTTTAAACCAGACTGTGGCCAACACAAGTGTCTCCAACACAAGGCAATCCTGGGTTTATTCACTTGGGGGGGGGGCGTCTGTGTCCTATTCCACCCAGGGTTTTTTTGGGAGCCGGTACATGAAAGTATCAGGCTGATGCCACTCAGCCAACTAGCGGTGAGAGGGAGAGACATGATCAGAGTGGCTGCAGGGCTCTCAGAAGGTGGCACTGGGGATTCCAGGGCTGCCCTAGGCCAGGAGCAGACAAGGAAGAGACCCGGGTGTGTGGTGTCTTTGAGCCTAGGGATGAGGACAGAGACTCAAGAAGGCGGTTTAATGCGTGTTTGCAGTGGGCTAGTCTGGGTAGTCGGGTTCCGGGAGATGCTAGGACCTGAGTTGAATCGGAACGCCCCCTTGAGGGTCGGAAAGTCTTAGAAGGGAGATAAGAGGGCGCTTAGAGGAGCCAGGTGTGGGTGGGGAGAGGGCGACGGGTGGAGGTGGCAAACAGGTGACAGTTAGACGCTCGCCCCGCTCCCCCCTCCCCGCCCCAGCTTCGCCGGCAGCTGGAGGAGCGCTTCGGGGAGATCCCGTTCCGCGACGAGGAGGACTTGCGCGCGCTGCTGCCTCTCTGCAGGCGCTGTCGCCAGGGCTCGGCGACGTCGGCAGCGTCGGCCACCACAGCGTCCTCGGCCGCTTCCGAGGGGACCCTGCAGCGCCTGGTGCCGCGATCGCCGCGGGATTCACACCAGCCGCTGCCGCTGCTGGCGCGCGTCAAGCAGACTTTCTTCTGCCTCCCGCGGTGCCTGTCGCGCAAGGGTGGCAAGTGAGCTCCGTGTCCGCTGCTCCGCCCGTCCTGACGCCGCAGCCTTCGCGGGCGGCCGGGGCTTCCCGCGGCTGGGACGCACCCAAAGCCCGTGGGAGCCTCGCCCCTGCCCGTACCCACCACGCTTGTCTGCGTCTGTCCTCAGTGTCCGCTCTGTGAGTCTGTGTACGGCCGGTCTGCTGCAAACCACCTGGTGCCTTAGTCCGTGGACTCGAGAGAAGGGTCCTGGTCCTCCACCCCCACAGGCGGGGAGCAGGAGGGAGGGTCGGGTGGGGCGGATCGGCCTGGAGGAGATTAAAGAGACACAGAAGTTGCCTGGCCCGGTGCCTCTGGTCATTCCGCAGAGCTTGGGCTCCAGGGCCTGCGGGAAGCAGGGCAGGGACAACTTCCAGGGGCCCTGGGAAGCGCCATTCTCCACCAGTCTTCAGAGCTGAACTCCAAGACCACGCCCTTCTTTGATGCCAGCCCATCCCCCTCCATCTCTCCAGAGGCCTGGACTCCTGACACCACCACCCTTGTGCCCCTTTTCTCTAGACCCTTCACCTCTCCGAAGCCCCTTCCTCTTCTCCAGTTCTCCTTCCCTCTCTGCACAGATAACTGGTCAGTGTGGTCCAATTGGTGGCGTTACCTTCACATCATCCTTTACTGTCTGAGATGGCTTTATCCTCAGGGAGAACACCCAGGCAGCTGGCCCAAGGGCACACAGCAAGGGCAAGTCATTCCCAGTTGTGACAGTAGAGAGGAAACACCTCCTAGTGTGAAGGTTCCTGGAGAGAAAGACCTCGCAGAGTGCGAGATTTTTTTTAAGGTTACCAAGCCAATAAAACAGTAAGTAACCCTATGGGTGAACAGAGGAGTGTGTCATCAGAGCTGCTGACCTGAAAGAGCTCAAGTAGATGCTTGGGGCTTCGTGGCTGATGGGGAGGCAGAGATCTCAGCACTGAGTTGAACCAATGGTGAAATGACCACACCAGCCTCTAATTCTCCACTCACTCAAGTGTTCACACCGTGTGCTAGGCACTGTGCTGGGCCCTGGGGCTACCACAGTGAGCAAAGCTCTGCCTGTACGCTGCTGCTGACATTCTAGGGAAGACACCAGATAAAAGGAGGGGTAAGAGAGGGGGACCATCTTGCCATTTGGGGTGGGGGGAGCAGTGCATGCAAAGGCTCCGAGTTAGGATAATGTGAAGAGAGTGGGGGCTGGGCTCCCCCTGAGGGCAGGAAGCCCACCTGCATCCTCCTGATTGGTTGGTGGCACCACCGGCCATAAGGAAACCCTTTCAGAACCTTCCCTACCTGAATATCACCTCTATGCCTTATCGAAACAGTGAGGGCTGTCTACTGAGGACACTGTCACTGTGCTAAACACTGCAGCTCAGCTGATCCTCATTCCACCCTCCCTAAAGCTGCCCCATTTATCAGAGAAGAAAACTGAGGCTGTTGGTCCAGGTTATAAGCAAGAGTCAGGACTCGGGTGTGAGCTCAGGCAGCCTGGCTGTGGACTCCACTCTTCATTATTTACCCTTTGTGATCTAAAAATATGAGAGGCTCCTCTGACACATGGGAGCCGGATGTTTGGAGGGACAGAACACCTCAGATTGGTGTCTAAAACTCCATCCGGGTTGGAGTATAGATGGGAAAATTGTCTACTGACTTTTTCCTAGTCACTTCCCTAGACAATACATCAGGCACCTGGCATTTGTTTTGGATTTGCTGTATTTTTTAGAGATGGTTCAAAGTATGTAGGAGTATTCTTGCAGGTTCTGTGTAAATAGTCC
Organism: Mus pahari; assembly: GCF_900095145.1. Classification (NCBI taxonomy): domain Eukaryota; kingdom Metazoa; phylum Chordata; class Mammalia; order Rodentia; family Muridae; genus Mus; species Mus pahari. The sequence goes on along the minus strand of NC_034592.1, from coordinate 135,309,967 downwards.
ACCCCTTGGTTTAAAGGATTTGCCATGCATCTCAACATTCAGTAGGGCCCTGGAACCAACCCAACATAAAGGGACAACTAATTATTACTCTTGTGCCCATCTCCCCATCCCCAACCCCCACCCCAGTGTTCACAGGTCTGAGTGGACTCTGTCTGCATGAATCTCATGGGACAGCTGCTGGCGTGCGTATGGGACCAAGAGAAGGAGGAGTAAGAATGCCCTCCCACGGGTGCTTGTGAAGGGGAGACCTGACTCCCCTCCTCTGTCCATGCTGGCTGGAACAGCCACTGCACTAGGGGATTTTTTTTCTTTTAGAGCCTCAGTTCTACCACATCCACGGCAAGGGCTGGGGCAGCCTGAACTACTCAACACATTTCATAGTGCAAATATTTCTTCATAATAAAAAACACAGACTCTAAAAACAGGTGTGGTGGTGTGCATCTATAATTCAACACTCAGGAAGCTGTGACAGGAAGGTTTTGATTCAAGACTAGCCTCGACTAAATACTGAGACCTTGTCTCAACCTCCCTGCTTCCAAAATCTACCCTCCCACACAAACACATCAACGTGAAATCGTTCTTATGTAGTTCCAGTGGATCACGGACCCCACCAGGAACATGGATATAGTTCTCAGGAGGTGGCAAAGGGCCACAGACACACAGCTTTGGATCCTAGCTGTCCCTGATAATGGCATAGAGCAGCAACGTACGTCATCAAAGGTCCCAAGACCCAGGGATTCAGCCAGGCCATCACAAGGCTGAAAAGTCAGTCGCTCAGTAAGCAATCGAAAGACAGGAGGGCCAAATGCAGTCCGTGGAGTGCCTGCACGGAAGAGAGTGGGGAGCTGGCACGCATTCCAGTCCCTGGGCTTCTCTGAGGTCCGTCGTGGACCACTCGCTGCCTCCTGATTATGACAGGAACCGGTGTGAGAAGCACTTTGCCTGTCCAACTTCCACAGTCCAGGTTCTGAGAAAAGACTTGATGGCTGAGCCCTGTGTAGTCCTACTATGTAGAAGGTGCTGGGGCTGGAAGACGATGGAGTCCAGGAAACAGAGGCCAGTGTGTAACATAGTAGGTGTCTTAGTCAGGGTTTCTATTCCTGCACAAACATCATGATCAAGAAGCAAGTCGGGGCCAGGTGTGGTGGCGCAGGCCTTTAATCCCAGCACTTGGGAGGCAGAGGCAG
>NC_034592.1:135307486-135308685 GCF_900095145.1 Mus pahari | reverse complement strand
AGGACTGGAATTCAAGCAGATCAGGAAGCAGGAGCTGATGCAGAGGCCATGGAGGGATGTTACTTACTGGCTTGCTCAGCTTGTTCTTTTATAGAACCAAGACTACCAGCACAGGGATGGCACCACCCACAAGGGGCCCTCCCCCCTTGATCACTGAGAAAAATGCCCCACAGCTGGATCTCATGGAGGCCTTTCCTCAACTGAAGCTCCTTTCTCTGCGATAACTCTAGCCTGTGTCAAGTTGACACACAAAACCAGCTAGGCCGTTTCCAGGTGGGCTAGGAGAAGTACAGGACAGGTCGCGGTGGAGCAAGATTACTGCTGGCTGGAGACTTCCTCCACCCATAAAATCCTGGCCAAAGCAGGCGCACTCTGGGAGCTCATCAGGCTCCAGGAGAGCGACCACCTGGGGCTGTGAACTCGATAGAAAGTGAAACAGTTACCCATTTCACTTTCATTGTGTCTGAGCTCCATTCAGGCTCCAGGTGACTCCGGGCGCACAGGTCCAGCGCCCCTTCCGGAGCATGTTGCCTAAGGAAGATCCTGTCCATGAGAAATCTATGGCAGGAACCAGAGATCCTCTTTGTCTCCAGGACTGGCTGGTGGCACAGTGGAAGCTAAGAAGGATTGTGCTGAAAGATAGGTGGACCAAGATCCTCTTCCGCATCCCCTGGAAACACGCCCTCAGCAGTGCTACCCACAGGGCACGCATGGCAGGACAGAACAGATCAGCTTTGCTGTGGGTCCTGAAAAAGCCTGGGCAGGGCAGGATGTGAACTCACAAAGCCTCAGTGCCCTGCTGTTGATTAGGCACAGGCCTGTGAGCCATGACCTTGAGCCATCCATGTAGCCTCAAGGCTGAGTTAGTGTTCCCAGATCTATACGAGAGACCTTTCCACACATTTTTAGCCTGCAGTTGCCAGTGACCGCTCCATCCTCTCACCCCCACATAGAAACTAGAAAACACCCCTTCTTGTAGTTCTCACCCCCAAACAGCCAACCCCAGCATCTTGGGAGCCTTCTTTTCAGGGATCTCCTACTCAGGCATTACCCCTTGCTCAGGTACCACAACTTTCTGAATTAACTGCACTGAGTGGGGCTGCTTCTTCTTCTTCTTCTTCTTCTTCTTCTTCTTCTTCTTCTTCTTCTTCTTCTTCTTCTTCTTCTTCTTCTTCTTCTTCTTCTTCTCCTCCTCCTCC
>NC_034592.1:135305860-135307175 GCF_900095145.1 Mus pahari | reverse complement strand
TGCTGGGAATTGTACTCAGAACCTTTGGTAGAGCCATCAGTGCTCTTAACCGCTGAGCCATCTCTCCAGCCCTGAGCCACAAGCAGCCAACGGCATATCAGGCCACTCCCACTACCAGGGACATCTTCAGCTCCCCTCTCCTGAGTCACTTAGTGTCCCTGCTAACTCCTCCCACCTAGCTTCTCTAGTCTCCATCTCATCTGGCTTCTCTGTCCCTCTTGCTAATGTCACTAGCTGGCAAGTTCAAAGGAGGCATCTTAGCTGTCACGAGTATGGTCCAGCACGTGGTGAGTCTATCTTACAAATGTTCACAGTCTCTCTAGGAGATCCTCCCTAGTGATTGGTCACAAGCTGCCTGTCTTCAGAGTCATCTATGGCTCCCCACTGCCCCTGTACTATGGTCCCCTTCTCACAGAGGCCACAGAAGCCACAGGAATTGCCCCTCCTACAACTTATTGTTTGTCCCTCTCTCCTCTCCAACTTTATTTCTTTCTAAATGCTTCCTCTCTCTCATCTCACCATTAGTTTCCCACAGGTTGTTCCTCTCCCTTTATCACTTCCTCCCTCCACCTTCCCCTCCCATCATCCTCTGCTTAGCCATCTTTCCTGGAGATAGCTTTCCCTGGTGTGCCCACTGACTTAACTCACTAACTTCTTTTTTATTATTATTTACATCCCAAACACTGCCCACTTCCTGTTCCCCCCCCACACACATAGTCCCTACCCCCATTCACCCTTCCCTTCTCCTCTGAGAGGGTGAGCCCTTCCTGGGTATCCTGAAGGACCTGAAGGGGATAGGAACCCCCACAGGAAGACCAACAGAGTCAATTTACCAACTTCTAACTCACTGAAGTGTCTGTCATCTCTCCCTGCCACACCGTGATCTGCCAGTGGGTGGTGACACTGAGCTCGGTGTTTGGCCCGCAGCTGGCATTCAGTAAGTGTTGAGTGGGTGGTGCAGGGCCTGTCCCTTAAACTTTTCACATTACTGTTCACAGCAGTGTTCTGGAGGCACCCTAGGTGTCACCACCACCCCCCATCCACCAGGACACACATGAGCTTGGTTTCAACCTCACCCCCACCCACCACTGCTTGGCTTTCAAAAATATTCAGGGTTTACCTCTGTCTCCTCTTCCTTAGTCTCTTCTCTCTCCACTGCACAGCACTCAGGAGGCAGAGGCAGGAGGACCTCTAAGTTGGAGACCAGTCTGGACTGCAGAGTGAGTTCCAGGACAGCCAGGGCTACACAGAGAAACCCTATTTCAGGAGAGGAGGAGGGGGAGGGGAGAGGAGGGGAGGGAGAGGGGGAGGGAGA
>NC_034592.1:135300257-135305600 GCF_900095145.1 Mus pahari | reverse complement strand
TCTCTCTCTCTCTCTCTCTCTCTCTCTCTCTCTCTCTCTGTGCATGCGTGTGAAGTGCCGGATAGTATTTCTGATGTAGGAAAGCATATCAGATCTCACTGGGAGAATTTCTGCTAAGTGGGCTTTTGCAGGAGTTAACTGGTTAATGAAGCCACAGTTTATCTACAGCGGTGTTCTTAACAGAGCAGCACATGAAGTGAGTGACGGGTTGGTGAAAACGGTGTGACTAGAACTCCACAGGGACCTAACAGACCCCATACAACTGAGCAACCCTGGTAAGAGAACCAGCTACACCCACACCCCAGACACACACGCTCAGGTATGCTCACACCCTCAGACTCTCATGCCCAGCTATGCTCACACCATCAGACTCTCATGCCCAGCAGGTCCAGGCCCAGGCTGTTCACTGTTCCCTGAATGTACCTCATCCTTCCACAACCAGCAGGACTCTATCAGGGCTGGTCCAGGAACATCACTGTACCTCACAACCTTCTACACAGCCTCTGTCCATCCTGGCAATTGGGAGAGATGTGGCCTCATGGTTCTGTATACAACAAAACTGCCACTATTTTATATCCTGTCATCTTTTTTTTAAAGTCAAGAAGGTTTTATTCTCACCCAGAATGAATATGCAAAGCGCTGAACAGGACACTCTAGGGATTAGCAATCACTCTCATACCCAACACCTACAAGAGTATAGACTTGTGATCTTTGAGAGTGCAGCCAACTGGACATCACCCAGGTACTCACATCCTTGCCCTTGAACTCACGATGAGTAAACATTATTTGAAAAGAAAGAAACTGGACTTGTCTGAGGATGAGCTGTGGTCACTCTCTGGCGTCACCTCTTTTCTTGGGACCCATCCGTGCTTGATAGTTACCGAGCTTCAGGCTCTCTGATGAGAAGAGCTTCTCCGCCCTCTTTAGCATCACCTCATCCCCCCTGCCTCTCGTGCCCTGTGTTCCTGCTCTCCCACCATGGTCAGTTTCATCCTTCCTCCCCCTCCATCAGCCTGGCTCTGTCTGCCCCCATTACCCGCCCTGCCTTCAGTTCCATCCTTCTGTCTGCCCCAAGCCACACCCACCCCTCCCCTATTGCCCATAGGTCCATCCCTCTGCCCTACTTGTCCTTCCGTATCTAGCTCTCTCATTGGTCCCCTCCACGCCTGCTGCTCCCCTTCCCTGTCTACTTATCTGTCGTCCCTGTGAATGTCTCTCCATCATCTGTGTCTAGCTGCCACGTCCTCATCACCCATACCCCCGGTGCCTCCTCAGTATCCTGCCTACCTGTGACCCCAACTCTGTCTTCCTCCAGATCCTTCCCTACAGTCCTTCTGAACCTATTCCCGCCAACACCCTCATCAACTCTTAAGGTTCCATTAGCCCTAGCTGGCCTTCAGATTGTCCAGTGTTCTCTCTGCTCAGGTGGAGACAGCCTGGTAACTCCTGTGGACCTTGGTCTCCTCTTCCATCTTCACAGCTGGCCCTCTCTGATGCCCAGAATCGCTTCAGATTGGCCACGAAAGAAAAGGGCAAAGAGTGGTCCCATGGACCAGAAGCCTCCTGCATCCCAGGCCCTTTGCCTGACCACAGTATGGGCTGGAGCTCTTCACCCATTCCTGTCTCCTCTGTGGCCTAGATCTAAGGTTTGAGGTGCCTGGACGAAGTGGATTCTGACTGTTTACCCAGTGTACCAGGCACAAAACCCCAGACACTCTTAGAGCCCAGTGAGCTCTGAGGACTTCAGAAACCCTGGTAAGGACTCTAAAGGCCCTCCCATCTGACCAGCTATGGAACTGGAGGAGACCCAGGGATGGGACAGGTACCCTGAACCTCTTAGCCAAAGCACCCAGTCCCGGAGGCCAAAGTCACAAGGCTTATGTTCAAGCCCTGACTGATGACAGGTGCCCACCTAAGCCTTCTCACAGCTCCATATGACAGATACTGCGTTACCCCATTGTGCAATCAGACACCTCACACACACACAGTGGTAACCTGTACTCCTAACCTTGCCTGAGCTCATACAGTTTGTTACCAGCAGGTCGCTGCTGTCTAGCAGCAGGGGAGGGAGGACAGGCTCTGAGAGCCTGGTGCTGGAGCCCAGGCCTTAACCTGAACTTTCAGGGCCATTCCTGATGAAAGAGAGCTGCTGCGCTGTTGACCTTATTACTGTGTCTGCTGCTATTAAAACCTCTGCTGGTGGGGCTGGAGAGATGGCTCTGCCATAAAGAGCACTTTGGGCTCTTTCAAAGGATGGGAGTTTGGTTTCCAACACCCATGTCTGGTGGCTGACTCAGACCCACCTATAACTTCAGTTCTAGGGCATCCAGTGAGCTCTTCTGGTCTCCATGGGTACCTGCACAGATTTGACACACACATATGCATATAAATAAATAATAAAGATAAATCTTTAAAAATCGGCTCTACTGGGGCTGGAGAGATGGCTCAGTGGGTTAAGAGCACTGACTGCTCTTCCAGAGGTTCTGAGTTCAAATCCCAGTAACCACATGGTGGCTCACAGCCATCCGTAATGAGATCTGATGCCCTCTTCTGGTGTGTCTGAAGATAGCTACAGTGTACTTATAATCAATCAATCAATCAATCAATCAATCTTTTAAGAAATTGGCTCTGCTGGAAGAAGCTCCTGGAATCCCAGACCCCAGGTCATGCCTCCCAGTGTCCTTGGCACTAAACGAGAGGAGTTTCTTTGGTTTGGGATGTTTTTTTAGTTTGTTTTGGGATAGGGTCCGGTACAGCCCATTCTGGCCTGAACTTGCTATGTAGCAGAGAATCTTGAACTTCTGATCCTCCTGCCTCTACCCCACCCCAACCCCACCCCTATGTACTGGGATTTCAGCTATGTACTTCCATGCTTGGTGTCTGTGCTTAATTTGTTGTTTTTAATGATTTTAAAAGATATTATAATTACATCATTTCCCCCTTCCCTTTCCTCCCTCCACACCATCCCATGTACCCCGCCTTTTGCTTGCTTTCAAATTCATGGCCTCTTCTTTCTTTGTTGTTGTTATTGATGGTGGTGGTAGTGGTGATGGTGTATGTATGTTCCTAAACATGTGAGCACAACCTGTTCTGTCTGTACAATGTATGCTTGTATGTTTTTTTCAGGAATTACCATTTGGTATTACACAATTAGTTGGTGTGCCCTTCCCTGGGAAGACTATTTCTCCAGATGGCAGTATTCTTTAGTTGCCTGTAGCTTTTGCTCAGAGTTGAGGCCTCACCTGATTGTATCTGGTGCTGAGGATGGAGCCCCATCCTCATACACACAAGAGGAGCGCTGTTCGGAATGAGTCCTCAGACGACCAGAGTTTCTACAATGGAATCTATTACTCCTACTGCCAGATTTAGTTATCAGTGTTGCTGATTGAGAGGAGAAAGGGTCAAAAATTCCCCAGGGTGGGCTCTGGGGCGAGCAGGCGCTGCTCCTTTCCGTCTCTTCTTCTCTGCAGACTTCAACTCTTTCACAGTGCAAAGCCACCTTGTGCGGGGCAGAAAGCTGCGGCACGGACCCGGGGACGCACAGGAGCCTCCACCGGTGGCCTGAGTGGTGCCGTACCTGCTGTGAGAGACATCTGGAGTCCAGCTTGCTGCTGTGGGTGGCGCTCAACGGGAGAGCAAGCACACCTGCCAGTTGCTGGACAGGGTAAGTACCCACAGTGTGCCGCAGGGGATATGGGCACATCAACCTGGACAGCAGAGAGTACATACTTGTGATTGTGAGCCCAGGAGGGTGGCCTCAAAAATGAGCATCTCTGGGAAACAAGATGCTACACAGAGGCACCAAAGATTAGCGGGGGAGAAAAATGTGGTTATCAGGACTGGTGATAGATTCCTTTTAGGCCCATGGGGGCGTAGACAAGGACATCTTTGATCTTTGGAGGTGAGACAAAAGCAAAGGCCTTGGGCACATGTTCAAAGTGGGCCATTGGGCACAGCAGGCACAAGACAGGCATTAATGAATAGCAGTGGGCAAGGGATGGGCCCAAAGTCACAGAGTGATCATATGGGTAGGAGCAAGGGACACACACACTGGAGCATGGAGTAGACAGGCCTAGAGCAGGCGAGGATAAGGACATGGAGACGGGCATAAGGCACACAGATGTGAGCACAAAGTGGGCATCAGCTGGGATGCCAAGCTCTTGGCTCTTCTCTCAGTCTCTGTGCCAACAGAACTGCAGGCCCACCTAAGGATGGCTGCCCTGAGCCCGAGCATCAGGCTGGGCTTTGGTGAGGAGTATCCAGGTCCTCTAGACCAGCCGGAGAAGAGGCTCACGTGACTTATGTCAAACATTCCCTCTTTTCCAACCCCTTCCAAATGGCCTCTCGCGAATCCTTCCTAGTCCCAGCTCCCCCTCCCATCCCCGCACAACTATCTGGTCTGTGTGGTTCAAAGATGAGCATGTCTCCCACCCAGAATGCGGGAAGAGGGTCGTCTCCCTGCCAGATGCTGCCTCGGGTGGGGCCAGTCTTTGCTCACCACTCCTCCTGCATTGGAAGCTCCTGTGCCTTGAGGCCTCACCCAGTATCCCCAGCAGCATCCCCACCTTCTGACACAGCACAACGAGCTCCAGGATGGCTGCTTCCTCTTTCACATCTACTCAAAGCAGTCTGCCATGGGGTTTAGACTTTCTATCTCCTTGAGCCAGTGGAGATATCTGACCAGGTCACTAACAGGCGAAATCCAAAATAGCCTTCACCCATCTGCCCTGAGGACAGAGCCTTAGGACGCAGGAAGTGACTGGAAGCAGGGCTTGGGAGTCGGCTGGAACTTGACCTGGAGGCCCTTGAATTTGAGGCAGATATAGGATAAAATCACTTGTCAGTGGGCCAACATGAGGCCAGTTCATTCCTTAGAGCCAGCCAGCCTTACTCTGTCATAAAGTGCTTCCGGTTTGCTTTGAAGTACTGCTTCCCAGTGATTAGACCCTAAGATCTGTTCAGAGTAGGGCCAACCTACAGCTCAGAGCCCTACCATCTGGGTGCACTGGGCTTCAAGCCCTTAGTCTTACCTATTGTTTATTTCTATTTCAGGGGATCTAGAGTGGTCCAAAATGGAATCCTGGGCTTTGGGAACCAACACCAATACCTATAGGACTCTGTCTTTGGAGAAATGAACACAGCTCTAAGGCAGAGTCCAAGACCAGAGGCCAGCTTCACCCATGGCCCACTGACCATCACATACTTCTGAGGACAGAGCGGAGGATCTTCAACAAGCAGCCTTCCGCCTCTATCCTCCCTTTGCCTTATGAGCAAGGTAACTTTTTTTTCCTTTTCGGGACTTATTTATAGGATTCTTTTTTTTTTTTTTTTTTTTATTATTTT
>NC_034592.1:135287459-135300149 GCF_900095145.1 Mus pahari | reverse complement strand
TTTGTAGTTCCAGGCTGTCCTCGAACTCAGAAATCTGCCTGCCTCTGCTTCCCGAGTACTGGGATTAAAGGTGTGCACCACCACGCCCAGCAGGGTTCTTAAAATAGACCTTTCTTTCTTTCTTTCTTTCTTTCTTTCTTTCTTTCTTTCTTTCTTCCTTCCTTCCTTCCTTCCTTCCTTCCTTCCTTCTTGTTTTTTGGTAAGATTTATTTATTTTATGAATGTGAGTACATTGTAGCTGTCTTCAGACACACCAGAAGAAGGCATCAAGACCCCATTACAGATGGTTGCGAGCTACCATGTGGTTGCTGGGAATTGAACTCAGGACCTCTAGGAGTCAGTGCTCTTAACCACTGAACCATCTCTCCAGCCCCCTTCCTTCCTTTCTTTTTTTTTTTTTAATTTATTTATATATTATATGTAAGTATACTGTAGCTGTCTTCAGACACACCAGAGGAGGGCATCTGATCTTATTGCGGGTGGTTGTGAGCCACCATGTAGTTGCTGTGATTTGAACTCAGGACCTCAGGAAGAGGAGCCAGTGCTCTTAACCACTGAGCCATCTCTCCAGCCCTCCTTTCTTTTTTTGCACTGGGCCTTGTGCATGTTAAGCATGTGCTCTCCCACTGAACCCCACCCCCAGTCAACAGGCCACTCTGTGGAGAGAAAACGATATGATCTGACAAAGGGCCGAATGTCTTTGTTTTACATTCCCTAGTCATCTCAGGAACGTTTATTGAGTCGTTGCTGTGTTCCGGTGCCCAGTGCTGGATATGGGGGACAGAGAACAACAGCACAGTCTTTACGCTCTTGGGGTTCACAGCTTGTTTCCAGCTGGGGTCCTATGGCTGCCCCCACGCCTGACCCTCACAAATGAAATGATGATAAGGAGCTAAGCGATACCTGATTTTAAAACCAGCTTTATCATTCATTAACTGTGCAGCCTCGGGAAGTTAGTTAACCTCCCTGAGCCTCAGAACCCTCCTCTGTTCAAAAGAAGCTGGGACGATCTCTGTGGCAGTCTTGGTCTGAGGTGTGGGTATGTGGTGTGAGCTGTAAGCCCACAACAGATGACCACAGACTTGTGGGGGAGGGGCATGGGGAAAAACACTTGACCCATTGATATGACTGATTCTGTTCTGGCCTCTACTGTACCCCAGCCCTAGGCTGAGGTTGGGAGAATACAAGTTCACAGAAATCCAAGTACCTCCTCTGTGCCAGGCTCTCCCAGGGCACTGACTTCTAAGGGATTCTGTTGTTCTCATCATTGTCTCGATGTTGACGTCTTAGTTCCATTTCAGAGATAGGAAGCTGAGGGTTCTGTCCAGTTAGCCGTCCTCCCCACATTGGTCACTAGAGGGCGCCGGGGCTCAGGGGAACTGGGTTGAGCAACATCCTTATTGTCCCAGTAGCCCTCCAAAGTCTTACAGGCCAGGGTTTGAATAGTATGGCTTGGAGGGCTCCACAGTGTGGGAAGGAGACAGAAGGGAAGAGAAAAAGCCAGAACCAGGATACTGGGGAGCTCTGTGGCTTTTCTCACTCCATAGGGACTCTGCTTAGATTCCTACCCCACCCTCGCCCTCCCAACCCCCCCACCCCACCCCCACCCCCGGCTCTAATTTGGGTCATGGCTGCATCTCTGCAGTTCCTTCTGTTTTCAGGTTTCTTCATTTTTCCTCTGCTGTGTCTGGCACTCTCTCTGTATGCTAATTCTCTCTCCTTCGGCATGTCGGATCTTTGTGTGTGTGTGTGTGTGTGTATGTGTGTGTGTGTGTGTCTGTCTGTCTGTCTGTCTGTCTGTCTTTCTGTCTGACTGTCTGTCTGCCTGCCTGCCCCTGTCTCACTCAATCTCAGGCCCGTCCTTGCCCTGCCACCTCTTCACCCCACAGCTGCTCACAGCTTCCGACTGCTGGTCTCCCTTACAGCCTCCTTAGACTTGACAAGGGCGGTGAGAGAGGAGGGAAGGGCCGGGTAGTGGGCCCACCTCTTTTTGCCTTTCTAGGCTGGGAGGCTGGGCCAGTGGGTCTCTTAACTGCCTGGGCAGTCTGTGCAGATCGCCAGCTCTGAATGCCGTGCCTGGCTTTGCGGTGTCAGCCACACAGCCAGCATGCAGCAGCAACCATCACCAGAATCCTTGGCTCCTTCTGCAGAGCCCACCAAGCCCCCTTACAGCTACATAGCCCTGATTGCCATGGCTATCCAGAGTTCACCAGGTCAGCGGGCCACCCTCAGTGGCATCTACCGCTACATCATGGGCCGCTTTGCCTTTTACCGGCACAACCGGCCCGGCTGGCAGAACAGCATCCGCCATAACTTGTCTCTCAACGAGTGCTTCGTCAAGGTGCCTCGTGACGACCGCAAGCCAGGCAAGGGCAGCTACTGGACCCTGGATCCCGACTGCCACGACATGTTCCAGCATGGCAGCTTTCTCCGTCGCCGCAGACGCTTCACCAAGCGCACAGGTGCCCAGGGCACCAAGGGCCCGGTCAAGGCAGACCACAGACCCCACAGAGCCACCAGCCTGGACCCAGGAGCCCCCAACACCACAACTGGCAGACTGTGCCCATTCCCACAAGAGGTGCCAAACCCCAAGGGCTTAAGCTTTGAGGGTCTGATGGGGTCTTTGCCAGTCAACATGAGCTCAACAACCAGTGACGTCAGGCCCCAGCTGCCCACTGGACCCAAAGAGATGTGCTCGGCAAAATCCGGAGGCCCAAGGGAGCTCGCTGAAGTCACCTCGCCCTCACCATGCCCAGCATTCGGCTTTTCGGCTGCCTTCTCTGACACTGAGAGTCTCCGCAAGGCCCCCACACCCGGTGTGGTTCCTGAAAGCGTTGGGAGCAGCTACCAGTGCCGGATGCAGACACTGAATTTCTGTATGGGGACTGACCCAGGCCTTGAACACCTCTTGGTCTCTTCAGTCCCCACCCCTGGATCCTCGACTCCTTCATCCTCTCACCGGGCCCCACTGCCCCTGCCAGCTGACTCCAAAGAACCCTGGGTGGCTGGGAGCTTCCCTGTCCAGGGAGGTTCTGGGTATCCGCTGGGATTACCCCCCTGTCTTTACCGGACACCAGGAATGTTCTTCTTCGAGTGATTGACTGCAGCAGCCCCTCTGTAGGGCTTCTGTCAACTGTTCTCTGGAGACTCAGACTGGCTATATGACCTAGGGCACTCTGCAAGAACCCAGCCCTGGCAGGCCAAGGACTGTGAGGATCAGAAGGCAGAAGTGAGCAGTCAGGCAGGTCCCATGGGGGCCTCCTGACAAACTTGGGATGTGGGGAAATGGAACCCTTAAGATTTTCTCTGTGGTTCTCAGGGCTAATAAAGCCGGTGCTGGTGATAAGGGTCTGCCTGCTGAATGGCTGGGGCTCAGTGCCAGGATGCTGGGTTCTCTGTGGGGCACTACGATGGAGTAGAGAGGCATTGGAGGGGGGCAGCAGGAGTGGGGGACCCTCCTGGAAAGATTCTGGTTGAGCCTTTCTCCTGCTGGGGACTTTCTTGGGGAGTTTCCCAGGAAGGGAAAGTAGGGCATGAGGGCAGGCAGAGGGGAAATGCAGCCAAGATCCACAGGGTATGGGAAAGCTGGGCTGGCCCTATGGGGTGACTTTTCATCCTTGGTTGTAACTGGATGCTCTATGGAGCCTCAGCATGCCCACTGCTGTCCGCTCCCGGGCTTGGCTCTGTCATCTTGTCTGGGTTCTGTGGAATATCAACCCCATTTACAATGGTGGGAACTGAGGCTCAGAGCCCACCCAAGCTCCAGGGGGAAAGAAGGGGCAGAGAGCAAAGGGTGCCCTGGTCCTGTGGCTCTGATGAAAACAGGAAAGGTACAGAGTGGAGAGCTGTGCGAGGGCAGCATAGGATAGCCCCAGAGAAAGGAGGACCTTCCCATTACCTGCACTGACAAGACACCCTTCACTCTCATGCAGACGGGGGAGCTAAGGTTTAAAGACATCACTGGGCTTTATTTGAACTCCTACAGTAACAGGACCTCTCCTGGGTCCCTGGGTCCTTGAGATCCCCTGGTGACTTCTTTCCAGAATTGTATTACATTCCAGTGTGTATGTGCATGCGTGTGTGTGTGTGTGCGTGTGTGCGTGCGTGTGTGTGTGTGGTGTGCACATGCGTGTGCGTGTGCGTGCGTGTGTGTGTGTGTGTGTGGTGTGCACATGCGTGTGTGTGTGTGTGGTGTGCACATGCGTGTGTGTGTGGTATGCACATGCGTGTGCATGTGCGTGTGTGTGTGTGTGTGGTGTGCACATGCGTGTGTGTGTGTGTGGTGTGCACATGCGTGTGTGTGTGTGTGCACATGCGTGCACATGTGCGCACACAGGGGTCAGAGCCACCTTGTGAGAAGAGTTTCTTTCCTTCCACCATGTAGGTCCTAGGGTTTGAACTCGGGGACCTTTATCCATTAAGCCATCTCGCCGCTCCTCCCGTGGCTCTTTATGAACACATTTCTTTGAGGCTAAGGACAGGACTCATGGCTGCCCTAGGCACTGAGCAGAGACAATTGAGTACTCTCTTGGGTAGAATGGGATGCATGGCAGTTTGCTTGGTACCCGCCAGAGGAACAGACAGGAACCCGAGTCCTCACTGTCACTCCAGCACGGCAAGGAGCGGAAAGAAACGGCTTCCTGAACCTTAGTCTCATCTTCTGGGCCGTGGGTATGGGGTGAGGCAGAGGGGCCAAAGTGCTGGTGTGCCCCATTTTAGCCTTCTATAGAGACCCCAGGAGGCCTTATGTCCCATGAGGTGGCACCCAGTGGCTGCCCTTCTTTGGGCAGGTGGCTTAGTCTTCTCCATAAACCCTGGACAGCTTCCCTGACTTCAGCCTCTGTGACTCCCCCCTCCCTTCACAGGTCCCCTGGGGCTTTGGAGGAAGCATGCTGGCTGGTCTGACTGAACTGTCTGGTTCCCACAGACTCCAGAACGGAGGTGGAGGGGGACCTGAGAGGCCAAGCTTGCTGTGGCCAGAAGGCGGTGGGAAAATGCCTGGCCAGCTGGGAGATGTGGACTCTTCTCTCCTCCCCTCACCCTTCCCCCTCCTCCCTCCTCATTTCCCTGCTTACCCTGCCTGCTGCACCTCAAGCAGCAAAACAGGGAGCTCCTGGGAGGGAACACAGCAGGGTCCTATGTAGCGAGGGATGCGGGGACACGGAGAAAGGAGGCCCTTGGGTGATGTGGGATCAGTATGTGGGCGTAGGAGGATGCTGGGGACACACAGACAGGACAAGGTCCCTAGTGGGGATTCTTTCTCAGCTGGGTCAGGGAAAGAGGCCTCTGTTGGGCGCTGTTCCTTGCTTTGCGTTCCTCTGGAGCCTTGGTGACCTCGAGTGTCTTCTCAGCCTGTATCCTAGCCGGTAGGGAGACAGGAAGTAAGCAGGGCTGGAGAAAGCACGCACCCAGCCTCCCAAGGATGTTCAGCCTCTGAGTCCTATGTCTGTGACCCAGAAGAAGAACCTGGGGCTCTGTCTCTGTTCCTTCCTGAGCTCGGGCTGGGGTGAAGAGACTCGGGTTCCTCCCTGTGTCTTCAGGGGTTGCTGCCTGGACCTACTGATTTTCACCCAAGAAAGAGCAGCTACCTCATAGACTGTGGACAACGAGGCTGGGGCCTTGCTTGCTTTGGGTCTTGGGAAGTATGTGAAAGATAGAAAGAAGGAAAGGAAGGGAGGAAGAAAGGAAGGAAGGAAGGAAGGAAGGAAGGAAGGAAGGAAGGAAGGAAGGAAGGAAGGAAGGAAGGAAGGAGAAACAAAGAAACAAAGTTACCCTCAACTCCCAAGACTTTTTGTTTGTCAAGAAGTGGTGATATCCCCAGGTAGGATCTTGGTCTAGGCCTACCCCAGATACATTACTTAATCTTGGACCAGGCCCACCCACTCTAGGTCTCAGTTTCCCTCTCTTTGTCTAACGGGTAGGAAGTGGACAATTTGATTCTGTATCTGAGTCCCAGGGGAGAATCTGGCCTGGGGGACAGCCTTAAGGGCATCCCATCTCTGCAGGTTCTTGGCCAGGAAGCCTCGCCATCGTAATCTCATGCTACCCTCTGCTCCATACCCAGTGGCAGCCTTCCCAGTGGGCATCCTGCCCTCACATTCTTTCTATGGCCAACAGATACTTCCACAAGTTGCCTGATTGCCCCTATGGGGGGTGGGGGGGGTGGAAGGGTTGGGCCAGGAAGCGCCCTTCATCAGTTCAGACTAGACAGAGCACCTCGATACAGATATCAAGGCCAAGGTCACACAGCAAGGCCAACAGAGCTGTCTCCTCCACCCACCCGTACAATGCTTGAGTCGGGGATGTGGTGTCAGACAGCCTCGGGGACTCCTTCAGTGGAGACTCATCTGTCTCCAGCCCCCAGCTCCAGACACACGCACTCCTCTTCAGAAAATAGAGCAGAAAGGGTTCTGAGACTATTCAAGTCCTAAAATGGTAGGCTCAGTCTTTAAGACTATTCCAGGGTTCTTAATCACAGCAGCTCGGATTCTTGGAATGCACAGTTAACAGAGTGTCCTCTGACCCTCTTACATTATGTGCGTTCCAGGAAGTAGGAAGGGCCTGTTCTAACAAGATACAGTGACTGTGTTAGGCTGTCACTACCTGCTGGTGTTTGGTCAAAGTGCCCATCTGCCATCAGAAGGGCATAGATAGGGTCCCCACCACACCCCAAGGGCCCACCTCATACGCTCTTGCACTGGGCTTCTCTCAGACCTGCCTCCCACCCACTGCTTCCTTCCCTGAGGAAGGCATTCCCAGACCTGAGTTGCAAGTTACTCATGCCTTCCCACACCCCCAGAAAGCATTTGGCTGGGGAGAGACCCTCTCCCCCGGAGGGCTGCTTCCTGCAGCTGCCACAATGATGAGAAAGCAGGGGGAGTCATGTAGGTCTGGCACATCTGCCTGTGGGGAGTGCAGCAACCCAGGAATCCAGGCCTCAGCCCAACATCCCTCCCCTGTCCAAGCTCCCATCGCCCTAACCCAGGCTGCCAGAGGCAAGGTTGCCTTCAGTGTTGTCTTAGCTGTGTGGCCTGGGAGAAGTCACTTCCTCTGCCTGCTTTCTTCAGAATGACATTAGAGTGGGACTGTGTGAGAGCTCTCTAAGTTAGCACTTGCATAGTGCTTAGAGCAGGGCTTAGCATTCAGAATTGCAGTATAAATGACAGTGAAGTGAAGTGAATCCATACTGGGGGCTGGATTACCACGATGGATCCCCTACCAAGGCAGCGTCTAGCTGCTTCGGAAGAAGGGAACAGAATGTAGAGGACTAACAGATCCCATGAGCTTAAATTCTGCCCTTTCTATTTCCTTGTGGTGCAGGTTCACCGATCTGAGCCTCAGTTTCTTCCTCTATAAAATGGGGATGCTGTTTTTGATGCCCAGGACTGGCATTCTCATGCATAATTTGGTCAACAGAGATGAAATTAGATTAAAAAGTATCCCCACTGGAAGTCCCCACACTCTTGAACCACTTCTCACGGCTCCATCCTTTGAGTGTGTGTGCGCGCGCGCGCGCACGCACGCACACACACACACACACACACACACACACACACACACACACACACGGCAAAACCATAAACCAGAGGCTCCTCTGAGGTGCCTAATCCTCTGTTCCTACCCTGCTGGTAACTGTGTAGGAGACACAGGAGACAGTCGGTGGGCAGAAGGAAGTGGCTCTGTGGCTAAGAACAGACCAGAGGCCCATTAGTCACTCGGTTAGCAGGGAAAGCTGGGGCTGCACCCATCACTGTCCTCCGGGTCAGTACAGAAGTGGCCCAGTGTCACCTAGGTATAAGCCCTTCCTCCCTGCTGGCAGCCAGCTCAGATGAGCTTCTCCACGTTAAGGGCTCTGTGCTTACTGCCTGTTCCCCAAGGAGTGTACCCCTCCACAGGATGACTTTCTGCATACAGTCCCTGTCACTAGCCACCACCACCCCAAAGGAGCCCCAAAGCCTGAGTCCAGTTAACTGTCCGGCACGCTCCCCCACCTGCAGCTTCAGGCTGCCTTCCCATGGCCCCACTGTGAGGCGTTCACAGTTGTAAGATCCATATCTAAGTACCTTCACCCGAGGACACGGATCTGGGGGAAGGGTCTTGCCTTGTGTTTGCCCTGTTCACTCTTCCTCTTTTCTACCTCAGTAGGACTGTGGTAAAGGCTTACAAGTGATCATTCATCATTCACAATGGGCTGTCTCAAAGAACCCCAGAGACGCCCTGCCTCACTTAGCACCATCTAGGGCTTGTGGGTAACATTCGAAGTCTCTCTCCTCACTAACTCATGCCCACCCTTTCCTCTGCCCGGATAGCCCTCCGCCACCATCCATGGGCTCTCTTCCTTCTCGCTCAACCTCCATCAAGCATCCTCGGATGAGCGTTTCCTGAGCTCTGCCCCCTTCTCCCCTGCCAGTACAGGCTAAGGTCCGTGTGTTTTGCCCACCAGAAGATCCCCGAGACCAGGGGCTTTGTCTATTCACTGCTGTCTCCTGCAACTGGAACTGTATGTGGAGCACAGCAGGGGATCCTGAAATAACCAAATATGGGCTCAGGAGCCTGTACCATGCTCTGCCTGGGCATCTCATGTGACTTTGGTACTGACTCGGGGAAGCAGCTATTGTCATTATCCCATTTTACAGACAGGGTCGGGAGAGCAAGCAGGTAGGTTTGCATCTGGAACGCTGTGTCTGTTACTGCCCTATGTAGCCTGAGGTATCTGAGTCCTTCCGGTTTGTTAGTTCGCTGTTCTGTTGCTGCTAAAGCAGCTGGATACAGTATCCTCTGCTCTTCCTGCCTCTGATTTCTCCCACTGACTCAGCTGCCTGGCTGAGCGATCTACACCCTCGATACTACTGCCCCCTTCCTCTGTTCAAGACTCCCTACTACCTGAGCTCCCTTTGTTAACTCCCCCAATTATCTCCATCAACATATTCAAAATCTTACTAGAATGGACTCAGGCAAGCTTGTTTTCAGGCTGTATGTGTGTTCTCTCTCTCTCTCTCTCTCTCTCTCTCTCTCTCTCTCTCTCTCTCCCACCACACTCTCTACACTATCCCATAATGCTCTGCTTCTTGCATGCCCTCACCTAGTAGAGTGTTGTCACTTCTAGGGAGATGAGACTTCAAATTGGTGACTCTGTCTTGTGCCTGTGGTTTCCTGAGTTTTCTTCCAGCTTCTCCCAGCCTCCACCCTACCTCTGGGGTCCCCGGAGACTGGCTCAGGGAAACTTCACCCACACTGCTCATGACACACACACACGTCCTAAGTTCACTGGGAAAGCCTGCGCCTCAGTTTCCTTAGCAGTGAAATTTGAGATGGTTAACACATGGACTTTCTCAATACAGGGCTGGGGCTCAAGAAGTGCTTTCCTCTCGGAGTGAGGGGGGAGAAGCAGGTGCAGAGCAGCCCCCCACCTCCCAGAGCAACCCTGGTCGCCTTGCTCCCTCTGGGCGGCCAAGCGAGGGCTGCATCTTTTCCCACCACTGCCTAGCTGAGTTCAAGGTGGCCAGAGGAATTCAAGGCCACTAGACTCAGACAGGAAAAGGCAGCGTCACCAGTGCTGGTGTAATCCAAAGCAGATGTGGCCTCGGTGGCTTCCAGACCCAGGGGGTGGTCACTGTGGGCCTGGCCCCGGCCCAGAGGCAGGAAATGGCCTTGGAGGAACACTCTCTGGGTTAGGCCCAGCTAGGAGCAGGGTCCTCTGGAAGCTCTTAACCCTTCTCGGACCAAAGGGAGGCCCAAGCCCGGCTCCAGGGAGGTGCATGTGCTGGTAACACAGGAGACAGCCAATGCACTGTTGCTGAGACAGACACCGTGTGGGACTAGCCATGCTCCTGAACTGTGAGAAGCAAGATATGCTCTTCCTGGCGTCTGGAAAGCTCATAGCCTAGCATCCTGGGGATGGCATGGCCCCAGACCCAGAGCTCTGGCCACAGACTACACTCAGGTCTGGCTCCAACTTGGCAGTCCTCATTCAGCTGTGGAGTGCTGCCTCCCTTAACCTAGACCTAGGGTTAACAGACTCCTTTCACCCAGCGACTGCCAGGGATAGAACTCTTCTGAGAACCACGGGGGGGGGGGGAGGGGGGCTTGGGTCCCAGTCTCCAGAGAGGCAGATGCAGCTATGCACCAGGGCAAGGGCTCCAGCTCTGAGAGTGTGCTCCATAGGCTTTGAGAGATCAAAAAAGTCCTTATGAAGGGCAGAGTGGCCCACACCTTTAATCTCAGCACTTAGGAGGCAGAGGCAGGCAGAGCTCTGTGAGTTCAAAGCCAACCTGGTGAGTTCCAGGATAGCCAGGGTTCTGTAGTGAGACCCTGTCTTGGAGGCAGTGGAGAGGGGGCAACCCTATAAACCCTCATCCTCCCATCCATATTTCAAGTCTCCATCTCCAGGGACTTGGGAAGCTGATGCAGACATGTTTCTGAGAAGGGGAACGGGTAGATTTGGGGTTGCAGGGCGATTATCCCTGCCTATGGTTCTTGAGGGGCTTCTTGCCCAGGACATATTAAGTAGCTGTGCGGCCTTGAACCTGTTCCTTCATCAGTGGAGTATGATAGATGGACCCCCTCCTATCTCAGCTGTCTCGATGGCCACAGGAGTTGTAGAAGAAGGAAGAGCTCTGCCGGGCGTGGTGGTGCATGCCTTTACTCGGAGGCAGAGGCAGGTGGATTTCTGAGTTCGAGACCAACCTGGTCTGCAGAGTGAGTTCTAGGACATCCCCTGAACCCTGTCTCTAGAAACTAACGGGGAAAAAAATAATAAAATAAAATATAAAGAGGAAGCGAGCTTGGGCTTAGAGCCAGGGTTCTAGTGCCAACTGTTGAAGTCTTTGGTGAGGGGCCTTCCCTGTTGTGGTCTCAGTGCCCCCCCCCGTCGGATCTGAGCCTTGGATCTCTGCTCATTCTCTCCCTTCCCCACTCAGGGAGACTCACCCTCATCATTGTGCTGTGTGGCACGATGCTCTGCCAGGGTGGGGTCAGTGAGGCAGAGAGGGCCACTCAGTGGAAACGCAGGCCTGGCTGGTAAAGGTCGGGGTCAGGTTGCCGGGGTGGGGGAGGCAGCAGGGTGCCAATGGGCAGTGGGCAGGAGTGTGTGACCCTGGGGGCCCTGCTGTTATCATATCTGCCATTCACAGCCCAAACCACGTTTTCAGAACTTTCGATTCCCAGGACTAAGGTCATGCTTAGACACACTCAAGTCTCAAATCCCACGCCCCATGTGGTACCTGCTGCTTGCTAGGGCAGGGGCAGCAGGTAGGGCTGTGGGCTGAGGTGCCTGGCTCTTCACGGAGGCAGGAGAAAATGTACATCATCTCTGAGGTCTGACTCTGTGGATACACCAGAGGCCGGAGCCAAGGGTAGCAGAGGGGCAGCCACAGCAGAAAACAGAGCCTGATCAGTCTGCGTACTGATCCTGGTTCCCTGCAGCCTCTCAGGGCTTCCTGAAATCAGACAAAGGGTGCAGGCTGGGGGCCTGGTTCTCACCACCTGTCACCGCTTCCATCTGTCACTCTGGCAGCCCTGCACACCGAGCTGCCTCACTTGGGGCTCAGTCGCCTCTCAGTTAGGCAGTCTGCACACTGGCATGGCTCGGCTCTGCTCCCCCAGGCTGCCCCCTCCAGCAGATTGGCCCCTGCCTGCGTAGGAGGCCTGGATAAGGCCACTGGGGAGCAGAAAGCGGGGCTTGCCGCAGGCAGCACGGGCCAGGTGATCCTTACCCTTTCTGGAATGCCCTGTGTTCTGCTCCAACCCTGATCAATGTTGAGCTCACGGGAGGAGTTCTCTTCAAGCCCCGAACTTACTGAGCAGGCTTCAAGTTCCTTCCCTGCTCTGAGCCTACAGAATGTGGATAAGGACACCCCCTGCCCCCATCTGCTTTCTGGGTTGGGAATAGTTCAAGACCCTTACCTCCTCTCCTCTCTATGAAGTAGGTCTTACCTCTGTCTCACCACCTGACTCAGTTTCCCTCTGTGCGATACAAATCATATCTACCTCTTTGTCACCCTCCAAAGAATAAGGAACTAATCCGTGTTGAGCCCACGACTGGAGTTGAGCACGGGCCACTCCGCACGCTTTGACTTTCGTGACACCACCCCTCTCCTAGGAGAGGGAACTGAGGCACAGTGACGACGCCACCTGAACACAACTCACGTTTGGGAGTCTGGCTCCCGAGCCTACATCTGTGAACTATGCGCAGATGTGAAAACTCAGTGCCTGGCACATAGTGGGTGCACAACCAATGCAGTAACTCGGGATCTCACACGAGTGTGTGCACGTGCAGAGGGAAGGAGGCTGCCTCCAACCTGTGTTTTTATTTACAAGGCACAAGCTGAGAGCAGGTCGGGGTCTGCCCGACGGCGTCATACTCCTCGCGGGCCAGTTCATCCTGTTATTTGGGGTCGTGACTGCCCCTGGGATGGGCACAGGGTAGCCAGGCTGGGAGCACTCAGTCCTCAAGTAAACTTGGTGGGGTAGTCTCGTGCCTCCCAGGCCTCTCCCCGATACCTCCACCACCACCACCACTCCAGGCCCGGGCTGGCTTTCTCTCACAGAGTTCCTGTGTGTTGGTGGTCACAAAAACAGAAGGTGGGGGCCAGGAGGCCAGATGGTGTGTGCGAGGCTCTATCTGTGGGGAGTGTGAGGCAGGCCACGGAGGTCCTCTCACACAAAGGCTGCTCTGTCTCCCCCCCCCCC
>NC_034592.1:135254358-135287429 GCF_900095145.1 Mus pahari | reverse complement strand
TTCTGACCCCGCTGGAAACTCTCCACCCACCACCATAGCAGCCCACCTGCTGGACCCCCACCTTCCCGCTCCAGGCAAGGATGCCCAAGGTGGGGCAGAGAAGAGGCTCCAGGGCAGCCGTTCAAAGGGGGAAGCTAGGGAGAGACTAGGGAATGGTCTGGCCGTCCTTGGAGTCTGGGTGGGGCTGACAGGCCACAGCCCCGCTGAGGAGGCGGTAGCGAAATGGATTCCAGGCCACACTCCATGTTCACATAGGGGAAGCGGTATCGCCTAAGGACCTGCAGAGCCCCAAGCCTCCGGGCCTGGTGCAGCTTTGTCCTGACCAGCCTGTTCTAGAGATCTGGCCGGCCGGCTGTCTCTGGCCTTCTGAGCTGTGTGGTTTCAGCCTTGACCACCGTGCAGCTGCATCCAGGCTTAGCTGCTCCTGGGGTTCAGACCCCCAGAGCCATCAGTGCCCCCGAGCTACTGATCTTCTTGAAGCGATTGGCTGCGCTGACAGCAATGAAGTTTTTCTGGGGGACAAGAGAGGAATCCTGGTCAGTACTCTGGGGAGAACCTGGGAGATGGGCGAGCGCCCTTCAGAGTCCCCCCTTCTGGTCCGAGAGAGGGCTTAGCAGTCAAAGGTGCTTATAGCTAAGCCAGAGTTCAATCCCTGGGAGCCACATGGTAGAGCCACGGACTTGATTCTTATGTTGTCCTCTGGCCTCCAGGCCATGGCACGAGTGTGTCCTCTGTACCTTCTGTGTGCATACAATAGATAAATAAATGTAAAAATAAAAAATGTAGAAGACTTTTTAAAGATCTCTCCATTCTTAAAGGAGGGTCAGAGGCCAGGAGAAACAGTACCTACCCAACTATAAAAAGTGCCTTGGCACTGTTTGGTCCAAGCAAACGAAGCCCCTCATCCCAATTCATGAGTCCCTCCCTCTACAGCAGTGATTCTCAACCTGTGGGTTGGGACCCCTTTGGGGGTCGCACAATCCTTTCACAGGGGTCGCCTAAGATCAATCTGGATATTAGATATTTGCATTATGATTCATAGTAGTCACGACAAAAGTCATTTTAAGGTGGGGGGGGTCACCACAACACGAGGAACTATATTAAAGGGTTGCAGCACCAGGAAGGCCGAGAGCCACTGCTCTATAGCCTGTCTCCTGCTCTGCTTGGGCCTCTCTCTCACTCTATTCCAGCCATGCGGCCTGTGGCTCATTCACCATCCAGGTTCTGCCACGAGGCCTCACACTCTCTCTCTCCCTACCCCCTCTCCTTGAGGTCTTGATTCACCTGTTCATCCTCACTGGGCCCCTTGACACCCCGTTGGAAGGTGTAACCCCTCCCCTGGCACTCTGCCCATCCCCATAAGAACTCTCTACTTTCACTGAGAGCTAAGTCCACAAGACCCAGACGCCTGCCTCCTGTCTCTACCGTAGCAGAGGAGCATCCAGAGGCAAGAGCTGTTCATGAAGTATTTGGGAAATGAGGGAGGAGAGTCTCGATGGGGTCAGAGATGCTCTCCCGAGCAGGATGGGTGAACAACTCCAGCTCAGAATAGGAGCTAGACCAGGACCCAGAGAAAAGCCCATGTCTCCCAGACATGGCCAGGCCCTGTCAACGGAGACTGCCAAGGCATAGCTGGTAGGGCTGGGGCTGGCAACGGGGCTTTCCTTCTCCCCAGGGCCTCTCAGGGTCCCCCTCCTTCTGTCCTAGCTCCCCTACCTTCCAACGCCTCTTCATGAGGTATTTCTTAAGCAGGATCTGGGACTTGAGGCGACGGTTGCAGCGTTTGGCTTTTTCTGCTAGGTTGTTGAGCCAGGGGTGGGCGAGGCACTGCTCAGCACTCATTCTGGCACTGTGCAGAGGGTGGTGTGGTGAGGGCAGGCCCATGCCAGGCCCACTTGGCCCCGGCACGCACTCTGTCCTAGAACATACAGGGTCCCCAGCCTGGGCAAGTCTCACCTCTGATCCTTCGTGATAAGATTGGAGACGAAGTCTTTGGCCTCATCTGACACAGCTTCAAAGGTCTCCTCGTCAAAGTACCAGTTGGCAGACAGGACATTGTTTAGGGTCTCTGTGTCATTGTCTCCCAGGAAGGGAGAGAGGCCACTCAGTCTAGAGGGAAGGAGAGTGGGGCAAGAGAGTAAGCTAGCAGCTGCTGGGGATGGGCCGGAGCCTAGGAGGCAGCACGTGGTGGAAAGACCCGGGGCTTCCAGAGTGGGACAGACCTGGGTTTGAATCTGGCTGGGTGACTTTGGGCAAGTCACTTCCCCTCTCTGAGCCTCACTCTTCTCGTCTGTAAAATGGGCATAATCACCCCAGCTTCCCAGGGTTGCAGTGAAGATGAGGAACGAACGGTAAGTGTGAAACACAAGGTGAGCACACACATAAGAGCTATCCACTGTCACTCTGTCCCCACCCAGGGCATGGGGATCTGCCCCAGGGTGGGATGTTGTGCTTTTAGGGGACCTTGGGTTTTTTGTTGTTGTTGTTGTTGTTTTTCATACAGAAAATGGGTACAAAATCCCTCTTTCTGGTTCTCCCTAGCATCCACCAAAGAAATGCACCCAGACTGAAGGACCGGGAAGGTAGGACCTCCAGGCCAGTCGTGTCCTCTCCTCCCCATCCCTGCGCCCTTCCCCAGGGCTCACAGCATGTAGGTGATCACCCCAAGGCTCCACATGTCTGTCTTGTCAGAGATCTGGTCGTAGTTCACCACCTCCGGTGACAGGAACTCCGGGGTCCCAAAATTCACCTTCAGCTTCTCGTTGGGGTTATACCTGGAGTGAGGTTGAGAGCTCAGGTCCCCAGCGGCCACGGCGGGGGGGCGCCCTCCCACCCCTTCTCCATCCCACTTCTAGGTCCCGCCCCCCTACACACCCAGCTGGTACCTCCTTGCCAGGCCAAAGTCGATTATCTTCACCAAATGCCCAGTGGTGTTCACACACAGGATGTTCTCAGGCTGAGGGGACAGGGGTGGCCCGGGTTGGCCTCTGACCCAGCTCACCCCTTCTTCCCTCCCCAGCTCCACCCTGCTCCCTTGCTGGGGTCCCACACTCGGGAGTAATTTGTACTAGCAGATCCCAAGGTAGGACTCAGAGACCTGTCACGCCTGTGTGCTCTCAGCCTAAGGAGGCTGAGAGGCCCCGTGAGGAACTTGTCTCAAAGCTCAAGGCTACCCAGTAGTCACAGGTGGGATCTCTCTCCTCTCAGTCCCGCAGAGGGTGGAGAAACTGAGGTCTGCAGGTAGGCAGTGCGCCCTGGCTGGCGATAGGCAGGGCTGCTATCAGGAGCTGGAGAGCCAGGGCCTGAGTGGGTAACATGGAGACCACTAGACAGCACGGTTTCTGACGCTCTCAGCTGGGCCATGCCTGCCTCCCACACACAAACCCTGTTTTGACAGCCACAGGCTTGGAGGCAGAGTCCTTTCTCTCAGAACCTTGCATTTTAATTAGGCGTCCCACAGCCTTCACAAGGGACCTCTGATGTTCCCCCATAGAGCTTTCCAGGCAGCCCCATTCCTAGAGGGACCCCTGTCTGTCCCTAAAACTCAGGAATCACCTCCGACTTTTCCCTAGCGGGCTCCCTGGGCACCTTCAGCCAGTCACTCCTATTCTGCAAAGTCCACCCCTCTCATTCCCACGAGCCCTCCTCAGTCTCCTGAGGTCCCCCTGAAACCGTCTCCTCCTGTGTTTGTCCTCATAGCAGTGCAGGAGCCACTGGGGGACTGTCATGCCTTCTCAGAACACGTCACTGAGCAAAGCCAGAAGCTGTCGGAAGCCTCATCTGCTGCCCTCACGCCACCAGACCAGGGTCTGTTTTCCAGTCTTCTCCCTCTGCATGTCCTGGATACTCTCTTGTGCCTTTCACAGCCTTTATAATTTTATTTATTTATGTATTTACTTTGGTTTTTCGAGACAGGGTTTCTCTGTGTAGCCCTGGCTGGCCTGGAACTCACTTTGTAGACCAGGCTGGCCTCGAACTCAGAAATCAGAAATCCGCCTGCCTCTGCCTCCCGAGTGCTGGGATTAAAGGCATGCGCCACCACGCCCGGCTTTTTTTTTTTTTTTTTTAATGGATTTAATTTATTTGGACATTGTAGAATTGACAGGGAACATGTCCACCCTAGTCCCACACTAGGCGTGCACTTTCACACAGCAGGGACTCGGCAACTGTGTGTTAAATGAATGAAGGAACGCAGGTATTCACCCTGTGCTGATGGAGCTTATTAAAATTCCAGCTCAATACTCTAACATCTGCCACGGGGACAGGAGACATTTGGCGACTCGTGCTTCCCTCTTCCCATTCTATGTCCTAGGTAGGTTTCTAAGCTCCCGGCAGCCACCAGTACTGATGGAAGTGAGTATGCTGTGTAAAATCTATGGGCTGTCCTCAGCCAGCTGTGGGCAAGGAACTCTGTCAGCTCAGGATGAGAAAGTCCCCTTGTAGAGCTCATCACTAGTGCCTCCCGTGCACTGGTGTGAGGCTTCTCTGTGAGCTCTGTGGGGATACACTGAGTAGGCTGAGAGGGAGGAATGAGGGAACCTAGAGAGAGCTGAGCCTGTGACAGCAGCAGCTCCAGGAGGCCTCAGCCCACTACCTTGAGGTCCAGGTGTAGGACCCTCATCTTGTGCATGAAGAGGATCCCATCGCAGATCTGCCTGACGAACACCATGGTATCCACCTCCGTCAGATGGTAGTCCTCGTCCACGATCCTCTCAAAGAGCTCGCCGCCCTCGATGCTGTGTGCACAGACCCCTCTACAGACCGACTCTGGGCTGCTAGCCCTGTCACCCAGCCCCGACTCCCACAGCGGACACTCACTACTCCATGAACAGGATGATCTCGTGAGAGGTCTCAATGGCTGAGTACAGCTGGATCAGGTTGCGGTGGTTCAGCTGGTTCATGACCTCGATCTCCAGCAACACCATTTCCTGAGGAACGGGGAAATCAAGAGGACCCACTGGGCACCAACACCCCCTCCAGCCTCCCGCACCTGAATCCTTGCCTCCATTGTTCTCTCCCTATAACCTCACCCTGAGCACCCGAAGCAAAGCTATAACTGTGTCCTAGACAGGTGGGATCAGTTCCCAAAGCCAGATGTGGTAGCA
The DNA here is from genome assembly GCF_900095145.1 of Mus pahari. Lineage (NCBI taxonomy): Eukaryota > Metazoa > Chordata > Mammalia > Rodentia > Muridae > Mus > Mus pahari. Next base: position 135,282,324 of record NC_034592.1, on the reverse strand, counting down.
CACGCTCATAATCTCTGAGTCCAGGAGGCAGAGGCAGAAGTGTCAAGAGTTCAAGACCCGCCTAGATCACGCTATAAGATCCTGTTCAACCCCCATTCATGAAATGGGATTGATCCTCAAATACAGAGCAGCCATCTTTGCTATTTCCCTTTGGGGAATCTAAGAAAGTCCCAAATTTATCATATGCTAAGTAAATCCTTGGTACCACCCTTCTCCATGATTGACTCTCCTACAGCCACCAGGAAAAAAAAAAAAAAAAGACACGAGCCTTCACCCATCTCTGTGCCCACTGACAGTCCACCATTAAAGCCTTTGTCACAGTTCCACCCTAAGCTAGATTAGAAACCCAGCCGCCAGTTACCCCCTCTTTCTAAGCTAAACAAATGTCACTTGTAACTTTCAGAAAGTGTGCAGATCTCATTGGTGGGCTGAGAGAAGCTATGGTAGGAATATTTACACCACGAATTGGCACATGATGCTCATCAGGTCTCTCCTCGTGCCCACGTCCCAGGGCAGCTGCTAAACTCTAGGCATCAAAGCAAGACTATCCAGCCGCATCTCTTTGCCCTTCATCCCACTCCTTCATCCAGCCCACGCTTTGCCTACTCCTTCCCCAGAGAGGCTCGAATCTAACATGGTCTCTCCAACCTAACTCCCCGCCAGTGTCCTGCTTCTCTTTTTTCCTGTCACCTCTCAACACCTGGTGTCATGCTCTTCGTTTTGCTTCAGCCTTTAGTCATCTATCTGTCCCTAAACTCTGATGTGCTGATCCCATGGGGTTGGGGACTCTTTCAGTCCTGTGACATTCCTCTGGCATCTGGTACGGTGGAAGGCAAAGAAAAAAAAAAAAAACTGCTCAGTGATCAATTAACCAACAGCTGCCTCCAGTTAACTCACACGGCTTATGGCTGTGCGAGCTATCACAGGACACTGAGTGGTCGTGCTGAACCAGATCTTGGGGCAGAGGCCAGGGAAGAGCAGTCAAAAGTACAGATCTGTGGCTGGCTGTGTAGCTCAGTTGGTAGAATCCTTGCCTAGCATGCAGGAGTTCCTGGGTTCAATTCCCAGGACCACTGGATATAGTGGCAAACACCCGCAGCCCCAACACTCAGGAAGCAGAAGCAGGAGAATCTGGAGTTCAGGGTCACCCTCTCCTTCAAAGTGAGTTCAAGATCGCTCTGGGATACCCGAGCCCTTTCTCAATTAGTCAATCAAATGAATAAGTAGACGATCCACACCCAGGAGTGGGATAGAGCCGCACAGAAAGCCTACCCCTCCCAGCTGTGCTCGGAGCCAGCAGCCATGCTCCTCCGTGTTTCTGAGCTGCATAGAGGGCCCCGAAGGGAGAGCTCCTGGGAAAATGGGATGTGTGGTTTACAGGTAGGGACACCAAGCTCCTGTGACAGGCATTTGTCCATCCTTCTCTCTCTGCGGCACAAGCTTTTTACGCCAGGGTCCTAGCCTAGCACTGTGTATAGCTGGAGATAAGAGATGCCCACTCTGAGAACATATCACCCACTACCTTGTCCTTGGGTGTCTGTTTCTTGATGACCTTGGCTGCCAGCTTGAGGCCTGTGGCTCTCTCGGTGCAGGTGCACACAGCTCCAAATTTGCCACTAGAATGGTAAGAGGTTGGAAGTGAGTGTCCTTCCGAGACCCAAGGGTCAGCAAAAACCTGGGCTCCCTGCTCCTCCTGACGCAGGCCTGATGGTGACTCTGGCTGCTCCTCTGAAAGATGGGAACACTCACCCCACCAGCCCCTACTCCCTCCTGAAGCAAAGGCTGCTTGCTCTACCAAGATGATGGCTGGACAGCATGTGGTCCGGGGGCGGGGGGGGGGGGAGAGGAACAGGCTATGAATGGCCAAAGACTCATCCAGAAAGTGACCATAGTCGCTGCACTTTGGGAGACCCGATGGATAACATGTGTGAGTACACAGAAGCAAGTGCAAGCATGTGGCCCATGTCCTAGGGGGTGTGTCTGGGCCACGGTGGGGCAGGGCAGGGGGGGGGGAATGGATGGTCCCCCATATATGGTTCCGAGCTTGGTTTGCTGTCTCACCCTCCCAATGCCTCCTTTGAGTTCATGCTGAATTCACTGTTGGCATTTCCAGTCCGCAGCTCCACGATCCTGTGTGGGAAGGGGGCTGGGGGTGGCGGACAATCATCTAAGGAGAGAGAGTTGAGCTGTTAGTCAGGGGTGAAGACTTTTCTGGGAAATGTCTTTAACATCAGTGCCTCCTGCCTGATCTGCCCTGCCCTCCAAGAAAAATTGAGTTTACCAAGTGATGCCTGGGAGAACATCTGGTCAGAACAGGACTATCAGACCCATCCAATTCTAGTTCTGCCATGTACACCCAAAATGGCTTTGGGCATCTGTCTCCAACACTGGGAATGCAGGTTCTCTGCAGAATGGTAAGACAACTAGCTGACTGGGCTTAGGTACAAGCTATAGGGAGGAGGGGGGGCTGTTTTCATTAAAAAACAGCCAAAGGGGTCCATACAGCAGCTGTAAAGTGGAATCCCAGACACGGAGACTGCTGTGTCTGAATGACAGTGTGGGTGGAGACACCTGATTACACACCACGGTGGGGCGCCCAGGGACACAGCAGTTCGGTGGTGAAACACCGCCACCTAATGGGCATTATGAAGACAGCGGGCTCCGAAGGCCAGCGGGCTGACTCATCGGAATGGAAACCTTTAAAAATAGAGGCAGCAGGGAAGCCACTCTGGTGATAAATCAGACGGCCCTTGGAGGTGGTTCAGGCCCTGTCATGCCAAGGATGTGATCTCTGGGCGGGGCGGAGGTCTCTGGAGCCGTGGGGGCAGGAGGCAGGGCCCCTAGCCACAGCCCAGCCGCCAGGTCCTCCCACCCTGTCTGAGTGGCACTCTGCCGCGAGCCAGGCAGACTGGCCGGTCTCCCAGGGCACCTCAGCCTGGAGGAGGGGGTGGGTGTCAGGACACTCTGGGCTCTCCTGACCCTGTGTCACCCTACCCCCAGCCCAACTGCACCCCTGCTGGAATCCCCTCCTCCTGCCGCTCAAGGCTGCTCTCCCACCGCCCCAGGGCTTTCGCTCAGTACCTATGGAGTCCCGCCCCAACTTCCCTGGCCACCGGTCCCTCGAACAAGCACCTGTGCAGCTCATGAACCCACTATGGCTCCCTGACACCCTGCCCTCCACCAATTCTTTTCAAAGCAACTGACATTAGAACCTTTCCTCAGAGCCCGAGTCCACTTTGCAGAGAGTTTGCGTTGTTACATTCATCTGTGTGATTTTCTTTTTAATCCCATGTTAACCAAAATAGAAGAAAAGCAAAAGTGGGTTTTTTGAGTCAGAAGGTCTTCACTGTCTTTGGACATTTTGTTTCCCTTTCCCATGTCTATCAGAAAGAAATGCTACCTGGTGTCCTGTGACATTTTCATCAGGGAGCCTAGGGGATGTGTGCATCAGGGTACCATGCAAAAGGAAGGACTCTGACTACTCCATCCCTCCCCCCCCTTCCCCAGGACACTCTAGTCTCAGTCTGCCCCTACCTACCCAGGATTTGGAAACAGTCTTCCTCCCTGGCAGGGAGACAGAGGGCCTGCCCCACCTCCGCTCTCTCTGAGGGAACAGCCTGGAACCCGATCCTCTGGGGGGTGTCCCCTTGCGCCTTAGCCTGCCCGGCCTGGCCTGGGGCTTTCTCTGCCTCTTCCTTCTTCTTCTCTGGCAGGGAGTTCGTCCCTCCTTCTGCTTTGGCTGGACCAGGATCTTGGGGGTCAGGGGTCACAGACACCCCTGTAAAGACGAGTTCTGTTGTCTCGCTTAGGGGCTTTGCAGCTGGTGTCTTCTCAGAGCTAGAAAGTAAGAAGAGAGACACCTCAGGCAGGTTCGAGGCTTCCAGACCAAATTTGACTTCTATTTTGTCCACATCGAGGGCCAACTCTCAACAGGGAAGTACCTCTGACAGACCTGGCTGCTATGATGTGGCTAATCATATGGGTCAACAGGAAGCTATAAGGCTCCCGATTCATTAAAAAATAAAAATAAAAATAAAAATATGTTGCCCTGGTCAGCAGTGGCTCACGCCTTTAATCCTAGCACTTGGGAGGCAGAGGCAGGTGGATTTCTGAGTTCGAGGCCAGCCGGGTCTACAGAATGAGTTCCAGGACAGCCAGGGCTACACAGAGAAACCCTGTCTCAGAAAAAAAAAATATGTTGCTATGGAATGTGTAATATGTCACATTGACTGTAATGTGTCACTATGACTGGTGTGAGAAGTGTCACTGTTGCGTCTGCAGACCATGAGTGTCCAGTTGTGCATAACTGGTTGCATCGGCTTATGGATGAATTGTTAGTCGTCTTTTTTTGTAATAAATTAAGGAGGCTACACTCCAGCTCACCACTTGGGAAACAAACATCCAGAAGCCTAGTGAGGAAAAAAAAAAAAAGCCTGTGGCCTGGCCAGTCTTTGGTGACATTCCCTGTCTGACATTCTGTTCTCTGAATGAAGGTAATATTTCTTCTGGGACTGGGTAGTAGAGGGGGTACCTGAGCCAGAACTACCCTCCCCAGCACGAGATCTGGTAATATCCAGTACTCAGGCAGAGTCTGGAAAAAAGGAGCCACGAGGTCTCTCCCTCCCCAAGCAGGGCCATTCACCAGGAGATGAGAGCCGGGCAGCTCGGGCTGTGGAGAAAGGCAGGTGAACCCCTTCTTCCTGCTTCGCGGCATTCCGCTGCCTTCTTGCCTGCCTTGGCCTCTCCAGATCCCTGGTTGCCCGAGGGCGCTTGCGCGGTGTCCAACTTCTGGATGCTGGCCTCGGCTGTAGCAGTGGGCTGGGGCAAGGCTGCAGGAGGCCCCTCACTGCCTTCAGCAGGTCCCCCACCTCCATCTCCCTCTCCTGAAGGGCCCTGGCTGCTGGCTGAAGCTGGGGCCGGATCACCCTTTTTCTCTGGGCCAGGGGCTTCGGCGGGATCTTTCTTCAGGGAAGGTGGATCTGGAATTTTTTTTGGATCCGGCGCGCCCGGGTCTTTCTTCGTGTTAGGGGGACTCGGGTCTTTCTCTGTGACTGGGGCGCTGGGTTCTTTCTCGGAAGCTGGGGGTCCATCTGCAAAGGAGGGGGGACATCCATCAGCATCCCCTCCTTTCTTCCCCCCTGCCAAGTGGGGCAGAGACCTGCTCTGGGTCCCTCCAAGTCTCTGGAGCCATTTGGTGACAAACTTGTCAGGAGCTTGGGGGCTCCGCACCAGTTTCTCCCGCTCCGGGTGGGTTCTGCTGGCCTCCTGACAGTCCTTGCTTACATACTAGTTCTGAAGTGAACCCCCAACAGCCACTGATGGAGGTGTCCCATCTCCCCTCCAGCAGAGGCTTCATGCAGGCGCTGGACCCAGCCCAACTCCACCCACAGATGATCCCCATTCCCAAATCCCTCACGCACCAAGCAGAGAACCTTGGGCACAGACTTCCCAGTGAGAAGCCTGCCCAACCCTGGCTTCAAAAACATCCCTTCTGAAGCTCCTCCCTCCCATCTCCTGCCCCGGCTTGGCACCTGTTGACAGGCTCTGGCTTCCCAGCTCAACTGCTCCGTTCTCTGTAGCCATGAGGTAGGTAGGCGTGTGCGTCTGCTTGTCTAACTCAAGTCTTTCTAGCTGCAGAAAGAGGAGTGAAGTGTATCAGGTTGTCAGATTGCCCCTTCTTTTCCAGCTGTGGAGAGAGAAGGCCAAGGCCAGTCAACTGAGAGGAGAGATGTCCCTGGATAGAGAGGGGCAACCTGGTGGCCGGCAGTCTGCTGCAGCTACTCAGGCGCAATCCTGGGGTGGTTGTAAAGGATTGGGCCCGGTGGGCAGAGGCGGAGGCAGGGGCGTGGGCAGTGGAGGCGGAGACTAAGAGGAGGATCTTTGACACCAGGGGCCAAGCAGTAAGCGGGTTGCCACCACCTGTCACTCTTGGCCCCCGTTCAGAGGACACGGCATTCTTCCCACGGCCTGACATGGGGTAGAATGGCGTTGGAACCATTAGGAAGAAAAAGGGAGGGGGCACTTGGGCCCTGGGGAGCAGGCTGTGGACAGGATACGGGAAGGGGCTACAAGAAGAGGGGCCTTTGGGCAGGGCTGAAGGGCAAGGCTATGCCCAGGCCCGGAAATGGCTCGGCCCACCTCTATGCCACACCTCTCTGGGTTCCTAGGAGCTTGGGGAGAGCTGCCGTGACCCCAGTGCCTAGCCCTGTGCCTCAGGTATCCGGATGTGCTCAGACCATCTCTGGGTAAGGAATCATGCCAGAATCGCTTCATTGTCCACGGGTGCGATTCCCCACCCCCACCCTCACCCCCCAGGGAAGACTTCCTTTTCTTGGGTTCTTTGGAGCCATGGAGGCTTCGCTGAGCAGCAGAGGGAGACCCATGGAAATATAAGATGGCCCTCCTCTAGAAGGGCTTGGTGGGACGTCTCTTCAGGGATGGGGACCCCGGAGCTTGAGGTGTTCAGGCTGAGATGGGGGTAGGGAGGGTCATGCTGTGGGGTCCTCCCCACTGCCCAGGGCCTGTCAGCCCACGCCTCTCTGGAAGGAGGCCTGAGCACTGGGCAAGCTGAGTGTTGGAAGAGGTCATGGGGTAGCCGTGTGGGTTCAGATCCCCATGGAGGCAAAGCTCCCAGTGGCTCACCACTGCTGGTCATTGCCCTGCAGAGGCAGGACGGGGGCAGGCAGGAGCCTCGGAGGTGGGGGAATGTGGAGTTATGAAATGGATCAGGAAGCTGCTAAAGAATTGATAAGAAGTAGCCTTCCAAGGGGAAAAAATCAGGTGCGAGATGGCACTGTGGGTCCATGACTTGTGCAAACTTCTTTGACAGGAACTTGGCTGGAAGGGAGGCATCAAGGCTTCTTATTTTGTCTTAAGTTTATTTTTGGTTTCTAGACAGGGTCTTGCTCTGCAGCCCACAGTAGCCTAAGCTCTCCATCCTCCCACATCAGCCTCCAGAATGCTGAGATGACAGACACCTGTCACTCACATCTTTAGCTCTTTTACCATTTCCTTTGAGCTGTGAGAATGTATTGAACTTGAGAACTCAGGCTGGCAAACATGGAGGCGCTTAACACAAGCTAACAAAAACAGAAATCTGAACCCCTCCCCAACCCCTGGCTCCATCTCCTCTCTGGGCTGGTCCTGTTCATTGTTTCTCTTCTTCAGGGCTCAGCAGGCAACATGCCTCTTCCAGAAAGCAAAAAATAAGCAATGTCTGCGAAGCCCTTATCCATGAGGGGCTGCCCCGGGTGTGAACCTAACCTCAGCTAAGGTAAGGAAGGGAGTCTGGGCCACCAAGCACCTCCTGTCAGCACTGACTAACTTCTCCGCTGCACATTGTCATTGGGCCACACTCACCCCGTTTTCTGGATGAAGGTGAGGAGGGCTAAAGGAAGGGGTGGCTTGCCCTCAATGGTGACGCCACAGATATAGGTTAGTGGCTTCAAACACTTCAAGCCCTTCTGCCATGTCGACCCCCAAGGCTTTCAGAAGGTTGAAGTGTCTCCTGTCCTCACCTGTGACAGGGACACCCCTGGCCCTCTATTTGGCTGTTTCTCAAGCATGGTTTGGCTTACCTTGAAAGGTTAGATGTCTCTACATCCCCAATGTCCCTTGGTTACTCCCACAATGAGTTCCCAGCCTGGGCCCGGCTATATGGTACCTATCATGTACCTACCATAACAGCCCAGTGACTAACTAGCAAGGCTGGCTGAGAGTCTGCATTGCTTTACTGTGGTGGCCCTTGATGACAACCCCTGGTTACCTCTGTGGTTATCAATAGATCACCTGTCATGCACTCAGTGGGGGCCCACTAAGGACCAGGTCTGATAATGCTAACAGGTTTCTTTACCCAGCTCCCAGGACCTACACAAGAGTCCCTAGAGGCTGAGTGCTTCACATGCTAAAGTTGCAGAGCCGGATGTTAGGGGAGGCTTTTCCCAACCCCCGTCAGCGTGGTGAACGGCATCAAAATGATCAAACTCAGAGCCAGCTCTTGTCACAACAGACTTTTATTCTAATCTGCTCTTCTTCTTAGGATCCCCACATGAAAATAACTAATGGGAACTCTCACCCATGCTGGCTGGTTACTTGAGGAGCATTGTGGGTAGTGAGGTCAGAGGTTGACATCACTGTGTCTCTTTCAGTTGCTCTACCTATGTGGATTTTGCTCGTTTGTCAACTTGATGCAAGAAGCTAGGGTCATCTTAGAAGAGGGAACCTAGGCTGAGAAAAATGCCTCCGTAAGATTAGCCTATAGGCAAGTCTATAAGGCATTTTCTTGATTAGTGGTTGGTACGGAAGCCCACTGTGGGTGGTGCCATCCCTGGGCGAGTGGTCCTGGGTTGTATAATAAAGCAGGTTGAGCAAGTAAGGAGGAGCAAGCCAGTCAGCATCATCCTCCTGCAGCAACCTCCCTGGCCTTAGCTTCAGTTCCTGCCTCCAGCTTCCTGCCTTGACTTTCTTCCCTGCGTTCCCTTTGTGATGGACTGTCAACGATAAGCAGAAATAAACCTTTCCTCCCCAAGTTGCTTTTGGTCATGGTGTTTTACCACAGCAATAGAAAGCAAGCTAGACAGGGTCTGTCACTGAGCCTAGAACGCACCAATTCAGCTGGGCTGGCTAGGTAGGTCCCTCGGATCCACCTCTTTGTCTCTCTAGGGCTGGGGTTTCAAGTGCTGCCACGCGCAGTTTTTACATGAGTGCCCAGGATGGAGCTCAGGCCCTCAGGCTTGCGGGCCAGGACTGTGCAGTGCCTACCAGGAGACCGGCTGCCTCACAGCTGACCTTCTCTGGGGCAATGCTTTCTGATGAGTGGGTCTCCCCAGCCCCAGGACATTGCGCCTTTAATCTTGAAGCAGCCCTATTGGGTTTAAGAGTCAGGAGTGCTACAATGGAGGTGGGGACCACCAGCTACGAGAATGCCATGGGTCCCGGTGGTCCCTTCTGGTGGAGGGCTACCTGCTCCCAGAAGGAGGCTCATCAAGTGTTTGGAGACCCGTGGGCACCCAGGATGGCTGAGAATTTGTACCCAGGATGGCTGTGTAGGTAGAACTCTTGGCACATAGCAAAAGGGCCTGGGACTTGGTAATGTGGAGTGCCTTCTGCTGGGATGGGAGGCTGAGGTGGGTCTGATCCCTGTGGGATGACCTGGTCCTGTCAGCTGCTCCACAGGGAGTCCCCAGGCTTCTCAGCACTCCCTGGGAGGCACAGAGGGGGAGGGGCACGGGGAAACTTCCTCAACCCTGCAAGAGGCTGCCAGAACCCCTGCCCACCTAACTCATGAAGGGGTTTCCCCCGCCCCGTGCCAGCTGCGCAGACGCCCTTTGCCTCCATGGGGCCAAGGCAGGAAGTGGGACAGTGCCAGGCCCAATTAAACCCGCCAGGGGAATTAAGGTCAGCAGGATGCAATTATGCCTGTTGGATTTAACAAGGCCAGAGAGAAGGCCTCTCTAGCCAGAGTTCACGGCTCCTTAGGCCACCTGCCCTGAGCAGTTCTGCCTTCCAGGAGCACGGGCTCCCAGTCCTGCCCATCTCTGGGCAGTCTCACCGGGAATGCAGGGGTTAACTCTACCCAGTAGTGTTTCTTGGCACCCCAAAGGAGACCAGTCAGGCCAAGAGGCTTTACAAGGACCTGCCTGAGGAGACATTCCCCACCTGACCCTTCCCCTGCTCGCTCACTCGCTCGCTCCGCTGTGATGGAAAATCCAGGTAGTTGAGCAATGGCCTTTGGGCCTTTCCTCGCCTTCCACTCCAAGCCTTCTTTGAGAGTCACCAGGGCTGTCATCAGCACATTGTTTTCCTTGCCCTCACCCACTCTGAGCTATATCAGACCTTCCCCGGACCTGTGAGAAAGCTCTGTCCCTGCCACAGTGCCCCATTGGTACTGCTGAGGTTGGTTGGTAAGGAGACAACAGGGGACACTTTAAGTCTCTTGTTTGGATTTTCTAGCTCCTTATACGATCTGTTGTAGCTATGACTGGATAGGTAAACAAGTGAGCCATGTCAGTACAGACACACACAGTCAGTCGTGGTAAGGGTGAGGCTGAGCTCTAAAAGCCACAGAAAGCAGAGTCAGGTCGAGGGTCAGGGTCGTTCTCAGAAGCTGTCTCAGCACCCGAGCCTCTGGGATTTGTTTCAGATGAGGGCTGCTTGGGATGGGATGGGATCCTAGGAATTTTATCATTTTGAGCAACACTTCAGATGGTCCATATGCCAACCCAAGTTGGACGAATGCCAGAATGCCAAGGCAGAGCCCCACTCACTGCCAGAGTCCCCAGAGAGGGTTAGCTGTGAGGGGCAGTCTCTTGGTAAGTCTCAAAGGTACAGCCAAAGGGAAGGTCTGAGGACGAACATCCTTGCTTCCTAGCCCAGAAGCTGGGCTAAGCTGCATGCAAAATTACTTGGGGGGGGGGGGAGTTAAGAACCTGTGATGGCTCCGCCCAAGTCTGAGGAAGGGGCATCTCCCAAGAAGAATCTGAGGTGCAGTCAGGGGCTTTCCTGGGGCAAGAACTGCTTCTCCCTTGCCTTGAAAGCCCTCCAGGGTTAGGAGAAAGCGACATGCCTGGGAGGTGTTCCTTCTGATTTGTGAGGCTGTATGCCCATCCCGGATCCCACAAACGCAGGTGCTAAGAGCCACAGTGCCATCAACCCCGTGTCCCAAGTGGTTCATGGTGCTGTTGTGGTTGATGGTGACAGATACTGACAGTCATGCTGCACTGTGCTGACTCTGTGCTAGGGCCAAGAATTGTTAACTCCTCTCACAGGCCCAAGTAGAGGCCGGAGCCATTCCCTTTTCTAAGAGGAAACTGAGGCAAAGGAGAAAGAGACCCAGAGACTGCAGAAGCACAACCAGAATTTTAACTCAAGCATCCCCCGAACCCCACAGGCTTCATCTCAACTGTGTGCCAGAAGCGATGGCCACTGGTAAAGACCTGTATGAAAGAACTGAGAACCAGACATGGTGGAGGAAGCCTTTAGTTCCAGCACTAAGGAGGTAGAGGAGGCAGGCAGGGTATGAGGTGAGACCTTTTCTAAAAAATAAAGAAAGAAATCCGGGTGGTGGCGCACGCCTTTAATCCCAGCACTCGGGAGGCAGAGGCAGGCGGATTTCTGAGTTCGAGGCCAGCCTGGACTACAGAGTGAGTTCCAGGATAACCAGGGCTATACAGAGAAACCCTGTCTCAAATAAATAAATAAATACAAAAAAATAAATAAATAAGAATATGATGACACTGTCATTAACTTGGTGGCCCCAGTAGGAGTTCTATTAATATGGAAGAATAAATACTCCTTCTTTGGCATGACTCTGGGACAAGGGAAACCAGCCCAGCCCCTCCCCTGCTCCTTCCCCCACCCCAGCCCAACTTCTGCAGCATAAACAGCAAAGCTAAAAATAGCTCCCTAATGACGTCAGAGGAACAAGGTCATCTGAAAATTGCCCACAGCCACTGGACACCTCCCTATAGGATCAAATGGCAGGAGGGTACCCCAGTCTGGTGCAGCTGTTCCAAGAACAGGAAATGTCCCTGGAGCGGGCTTGAGCACAGTGCATGGGATTGCAGAGCGACAGGGTGATGTGCAGATGGGTCCCAAAGTGGTACACCGGGCAGAATTCAGACCTAGGAGTCAGTAACCTGTTCTGGGAGTTATTCTCAACACATGATCCCAGGAAATGGCTCAAGAAGTGGGGAATGCGTGTTCTGTCCTGTTGTGTGGACAGGCGGCTCCTGGCCTGGCTTGCCTCTGTGCTATTTTTAAAGCTCCAGGTCTCTTGGCTAACTAAGCTGAGTGACCATAAGAATTAGGGGGTGCCTGGCGAATTCCAAACAGCTGCTGGGTGGACAGGGCCATGCCTGGGACAGTGAAGGATGTCCACACCAACAGTGAGGCAGGGGCTGAGGAGGCTCCTCCAGGGCGTAGCTCACCTGACACCTGGGCCACTCTGGCAATCATTCAGGCCTGCTGAAGCTTGCAGCTTTGATGACCAGTAGCTGCCGTAGCCTGGACAGGAGCCTGCACATCTGGCAGGGCATGGCCCACATCGAGGGGATGCCAGTCCTGCTAGCAACAGGTTTAAAAGGGAGAGGATCTCCCTTTTAAAGGGCCTGTCTGTGAAAGGCTTAGCTGGGGCTTCCCCAACCCCCACCTCCAACACACACACACACACACACACACAATGTTGAGTTCAGTGAGGTCCTAGCTCACAAGCAGAGAGACAGGCACCACCCTCCGGGAGCCCCTGAAGACACCCACACCCATGCAAAGTTTCTTTCTCCACAAGAAACGTTAGGGATATAAAGACCTTGTCATTTCCAGCAGCATAAAAAAAAAAAAAATCTTCTGGTCTGTCACGTGGCTTATTGGAAGGATCTATGGAAAGGCATCTGCCCCCATCTTCCTCCTAGTCTTGGAGCCTTACTGAAGAGATAAACACCCACTCAAGGAACTCAGTAGCAGGAACAGCTGGAGAGGGAAACTCCCCAGGGCGCTGGGTAGGAGGGAAAGCTAGCTCAGCCTGGGTTGTTTCTGATTAGCCTGGGCACTTAGGGTCACATGAGGGAGTAGCTGCCAGCTCTATGGGAACCTGAGTCAGGATCAGCAGCTCCTTTCCCTGGCACAGTGGTCCCCACACTTGGGCATGTGACACTCTCCCTTGGAGGGCCTACGAAAACACATAAGTCTGGATCCATCCCAAGGGGGTCTGATTCACTGGGTCCACAATGAGGGTGGTGAGTTTGCACTTCTAGCCCTGGGCAATGCGTACTCTGGGGCTTCGTGGAGAAAGTTCTCAGGCCGAGCTGCTGAGCCTCCCTCCCTTTGCCCGGAAGCTCGTGGCAGCAGACAGCAGTGTCAGTGCATGGAAGGAAACACAGACACTTACTTCACCATCCTGCCAAGCTGACTGCTTCCTGCACTAGGTGCTCATGACCTCACTACAAACTTCAAGAAAGACAGAGAGGACTGTGAGCAAAGGCAAGGAAGCAGCTAAGTCCAAACCAAGCTCAAGGAGCCAGCCCATCACCAAGACAGCAGCCAGTGGCCAGCAGGACAGATTGCCACCTGCTCAGCTCAAGCCTATCCCTAGCTCCTCTCGCTTCTGTGAATTCCCATGAGCCTCCTCCCTTGCAAAGAAAACTCCCAGGTTTCTTTTCACTGGCTACTAACTAGGAGCCACTGAGCCTGTCCTGTCAGGCTGGTGGCCAAAGGGTAAGCAGCGGGGGCTTCTGGCCACTGCTGGTGACACATGCCCACTGACAACTAATACCGAATATGTGACTCAAGTGTGGTCACGTGGTCCGATCGCAGAAGCTAGCAGTCACCATCAGTGCCTGGTGCCCGGTGCCCAGGGTCATTTTAAAGCTGGAGAAACCTCCCTTCACCAAGATGGAGGAAAGGCCCCTGTGGGATGTACTGTCCAACCACCGTTTCCTCATCTTCTCTTTGGAGACAGAGTCTTTAGCCTAGCAAGCTAAATACAAGCTTGATACAGCTCAAAGATGACCTTGAACTTCTGCTTCTCCTGTTCCCCACTCTCCTAAGACCCAGTGTTGGGATTAGGGGCATCTTGGCTGGTTTAACACAGAGGCTGGGAATTGAACCCTGGGCTCTTGATGTGCTAGGTCAGCACTCTACCAACTGAGCTACATCTCTACCCCTGTCTCTGCAACTAAGATGAGTTCAAAATCCAGGGAATTCAAATGTCATGCACGAAGCCATGAAGCCAGAGGAACAACCTCTAACTTCCTAATATCAGGCTTATTTAACTATCCCGTGTTCCTCCTGAACTTTGGAGAAGGATGAAAAGCAAGCAGGACCCTCGGCCACCAATGCCATAAAAGTGAGATGCAGTGGGAAGAAATAAAAAGGAGAGAGATGACGTGTCAGTTTTATTGTACTATTCTAACCCACCTCCAACAACAGAAGGACCACTTCCAAGGGGGAAAAACCATCTTGGATGGGGTCAGGGGGGCGCTCTATGGAGTCTGTTAGTAATTGAACATTCTGTGCAGTCTCTAACTAGTTCCAAGGTCAAGAGGAACATCAGAAAATATGTGTGTGTGTCAGAGGACAACATTATTCAGGGATTAGTCCCCTGGAGTGATCTGGGCTAGATTTCCGCTTCCAGAACAACTCTTGGAAAGTCCTCAACAAGATAGAACACTGGTGTCGGACATGCTTCATTGAAATGCATGTGGGAAAACCAGGCTGGGAGCTGGGGGGCTTCTCCCAGGGCAAAGGGGCAGGCTTTAGAAGAACAGAAGCAGGAAAGTGGACGCGGTGTCTATAGAAAGCACCTAGGGAAAACTCTGGAGGTATTTAAGATGAAAGGAGCCTTGAGCATTGTCCTGGCTCAACCTTCCTCACAGGAGGAAACTGAGACTCTGAAAAGAGAAATAATGCACGAAAGATCCTCGATGGTCAATAACAGGAGAGAGATTATAATCTCCACCCCCACACTTTCACATCACAGCCTCCAGAGTAAGAAAGACCAAGGACTTTCTCCTTTCAAATGTGACCTGAAAGGCTTGACGACAAGAGGTCCACAGTGGATACCAATTTGAAAATGTAGTTACAAGCTTGGGCTTTAAACGACATAGCTAGAATTATTTCCAGGAAGGCTTGGCTAGGCGTAGGCACCGGCACGTTTTTTAGGTTTTGTTTTTGCTGGGCAGGCATGGGTGTCAGTAACACAGACACCACGTTAGCTCAAAGCAGCCTTCCGTTCCACAAGTAAGAATAATGTGCAAATAAACATGCGTGCCAGGGTAACGTCTGCATGCCTGTGCAACGCCTGCATGCCAGGGTAACGCCTGTGCTGTTTCTGTGGGTCAGATGGCGTGTTGCGTGTGCTGTATCAGTTGTGTCTACAGGTCCATCTAGACGGCCAGAAGTCACTGTCAGACACACAGTCACTCTCCACCATATTGAGACAGGATCGATCACTGAGCTCCACAGAGCTGCCAGAACTCCACAGAGCTGCTGGTCTTCCTCTGTGTCTAGCTTTTCCCATAGGTGTTGAGGTGCAGATTCAGGTCTCCACGCTTAGAGAGCAAGCACTTGACCAACTCTTAGCCCTGACTGTAGCTTTCAGGGAAACTTGTGTACACACACACACACACACACACACACACACACACACACACATGTGTTTGGGAGCATGTGTATGCACGTGAATGCCAGCCAGACCTTGGGTGCTGTTCCTGGGGCACTCTTTACCTCGTTATTTTTTAAAGAATTTTTTAGTTTCATTTTTCTTTGCTTTTAAAAATACTATTACATTTATTTACTTTGTGTGTGTGTGTGTGTGTTGGAGGTCAGAGAATAACTTGGGGACATCATTCTCCCTTTCTGCCATATGGGTCTCTGGAATCAAACTCAGGTCATAGGGCTTAGCAGCAAGCACCTTTACCCACTCAGCCCCCCTGCAGTTATTTATTTACTTTTTATTTTAAATTTTATTTATTTATTATTATTATATGTAAGTACACTGTATCTGTCTTCAGACACACCAGAAATGGGCATCATATCTTACTACAGATGGTTGTGAGCCACCATGTGGTTGCTGGGATTTGAACTCAGGACCTTTGGAAGAGCAGTCAGTGCTCTTACCCGCTGAGCCATCTCACCAGCCCCAGTTATTTATTTTTGAGACAGGGACTCTCACTGACCTAGAACTCTCCAGTTAGGCTAGGCTGGCTGGTTCACAAACCCCAGAAATCTGCTTGCCTACACCTTAACCCCAGGATGACAAGGGTTCACAACTGAACATGCCTCATAGCACATGGGTTCTGGGGATCGACCTCAGGTTCCCAGGTTTGCAAGTTGCATTCTTCCTGCCCATTTACTTTTGAGGATTTTTTTTCTTTTGTTTTTTTTTTTTTTTTGATTTTTCAAGACAGGGTTTCTCTGTATAGCCCTGGCTGTCCTGGAACTCACTTTGTAGACCACCAGACTGGCCTCGAACTCAGAAATCCGCCTGCCTCTGCCTCCTGAGTGTTGGGACTAAAGGCGTGCGCCACCATGCCCCACCATGCCCGGCTCTTAAGCTAATATTTTTACTAATGAGGTGGACCGGCACGTGGTGAGAAGATATTCATTTAAAGTTGACACAGACCTGACACATTAAGGGGAGGAAAATGAGGATAATGTTGTCTATAGAGCCTTGAACAGTCCTTCACAGAGCAAGCGTTTCTACCAGGGAGAAGCAAACGCTGAATGGAGTAGTATGCTGCAGTTAAAATTAGTACTTATAAAGTGTGAGTGTGACATAAGTGTGGGTCTATAAAGGAGGAGGGAGCAGAGGAGGAAGGGATGGGGAGAGACGGACTGCACACATAAACAGGCTATGGTTTCACCTAGGAGCACAGCAGATCCTCTTTGCCCTGTGCCTGTCAGGAAGTCAACAGGAGCCTGGAGACACATCTCCCCTCACCACCAAACACTGAAAACAGTGTGGCCCCAACTGTTTCCCATGTTTATTGTTTAACAGTCTGACATGCTGAGGGCATCTTCTCTGACCTTTGCTCCTGAAAGAAGACCCGAGAATACTGTCAAAGCCCAAACGAGCTGGGCCCGAGCCCTTGGCCAAGGTTCTCGGCATGTACAGCCACGTGCCCACAGTGCTGGGACAGGCCCTGAAGATCAGGAAGGGCAAGTATTCTCTGTCCAGTCTCTCCCCAACCCCCAGAGAAGGGCAATTGATGTCTCTAAGCTGGCATCTTTCCTGATAAACCTAAATCCCTTCCAGTCTACCGGACTCTGTAACCATACTTCCTCCAAGAGAGCGGCAATATTTGAACACTGCTTTCAGGGAGTCTAGGACCACAACCTATAAGTCATGGCTCGGCAAGAGTTCAGCTTCTGCCATACAAGATAGTAAAGAAAAGAGCAAAACCCATCAGCGCTGTTTGCAGTGCTCACCATCACCTCTTCTTCCGCTGACATGGATCTATCAGAAGGCAGAGGAAACACAAGGCCCATGCCTCTGCCCACCTTTTCTGTAGCAACTGTTGGCTTTAACTTAGTAACAAATTGTCCTGGAATTCTTGGCCTTGGCGCAAACATGTCCGTTCCCTGGTTACACCTTCGTCACTGCTCAAAGCACCACACACTTTAACCTTCCTGCTCTTTCCATAGGCCTGGGTTTGTCCTGTCTCCAGGAAACTTTATATGTTGCCTAAAATGAGCATCCCAGCAGGCTGAGAGGCAGAAGGCAGCTCAGGCTTCAGAATGTTGACCAGCTCCTAGGGAGCCACACCACCAGACTGAAACTCAGCCTCCGCAGAAATAGGAGCCCAGCCACGTGGCTCACAGCTTTTTTAACTGCTACTGTCAGCATTGAGAAACTTCCCCCAGAGACCTCTACGAAACTGAAAAGAATGGTGCTAGAGGCGGGCCAGGGGTATGGACATGTAATCCTAGCACTTGGGAGGCTAAGGCAGGGGGAGGATTGTGAGTTCAAGGCCAGCCAGAGCTACACAGTGAGGTCAAAACCAGCTGTGCTAGCAGGGAGCTCTGTATAAGTAAACAGATTTCTCTAACAGGAAACAGAGGTTCAAGCAAGTCCTCTAGCTAATAAATAGCAGCAACCCCTCACACCTCAACAAAACCATTCCAAGGCCAGCTGTTGATCTGCCCCTGGGCTTCAGGACTGCCACCTCGCTAGAGTCCCACGAAGCCAGGACATACTCAAGGTAGTGCAGGGAGTTCCATCATTCAATGCCACAAAACACTGAAAAAAGCGAAAGGGATGTGATTTGTATATTAAGATAAAGTCAGGGTTGGGAACGTGTGTGCAGAGGTGCAGGGAAGAGGGTACAAGAAATTGGTGACACCTACCATCGGGAGGACAACTGAGCAGGGGGACACCTTTCTACCTTCACAGCTTTGAACCATATGCATGCTGTGTACAAACCTTGTGAAAAAACCACTTCTAAAATGAGTGCCGTGAGCCTGGAAGCTGTGGCGAACCTTTACTTCCAGCACTCAAGAGGCAGAGGCAGCCTGGTCTACAGAGCGAGTTCCAGGACCGCCAGCGCTACACAGAGAAACCCTTGAAAAATAAAAACAAAATGAATGCTGTGCCCCCTGAGCGGTACCGCGCTTTGAGGTGTGAGCCCCAGCCCATCTTGCTAAATAACTGTTTGTATCCAGGCCTCTCTGAAACGCTACAGCGAGCAGTACCAACCGCAGTCTGCCAACCACTCAGCTCTATTTCCCAGGGACAGAAACTCCATGGAAAAAAGAGTCTAAATGTAATGAAACAGCAGCCAACATGGTGGCCAAAAAAGGCAAGGGCAAACATGGGCTGAAGGAAGCCTGACGTTGACCTCACACAAGTTAGTACAGAAGCCACGTCAAAACCACCTTGAGATGTGCTCTAAATTGTTGGAATTTCAGCAATCTGCACGTCAAATGCTGGGGATTTTACAAAATTGCCTGGCAAATGCTAGCCAGATTTCTTCGTAAAATCCAGTAACCTCTTTCTTTTCAAATTTACATTAGGAGATGTCAGTTTAATGGAAACTAATGAAAGATAAAAAGCACCAAGATCAAAATAAGATGGAAGCCGGGGGCTGGGCTCTGGCTCAGCTCAGGGCTGGTGTAAACTCTTTGGCAGAAGACCTGAGTTACCAGCACCCACCTGTAACTCCAGTTCCCACAGGGATCCTGACATCTCTGGCCTATGCAGGCACCTACACTCACATAGATACAACTAAAATGACCATGTCTCTTACAGAACTTAAACTTCTGTGGAAAGTAATTACATATAGAAAAGGTCCAAATGTGGAGGAGATCCATTCATCTTCTGTTTATGTGTTTATTTTCTTGAAACAGGATCTCACCTTGGCCTTGAGCTCAGAGATCCAACTGCCTCTTTCCTGGATTAAAGGTGTGTTATCACCAAGCCCAGCTTAAAATGGACAAAGTTTTATCTCAGGGCATGTTCTTTGTTCAGAAAAAATGTCAAGTTACCTCAATGTGGAAAGATGAAATACTCAAGGACACAGCCTGAAGAGATAAGGAGACAAGATGGCCATGGCCTCTCCAGTCAGGTCTCCCCCACGACCTGCAGGATCACGGGGACACGCCTGATATGTGTAAGTGTCCCCAGCACCAATGGTGGTGACATCTGGCACAGCAGGGAAGAACCAGAGAAGACAGGCCTGGACAAGGACCAAACACCTGGAGAGAAGACACCAAGTGACCAGAAAAAAAAAAAAAAAAAAAAAAGGAAGCTCCAAGAATGGACAACCAAACCGCAAGGACTGGGGGAAACAGAATTCTCTGCACCCCAAGCACCGGTTCTGTTTTTTTGGTTTTTGATGTTTTCTTGCTTTTTCTTTTCCCTTACTCTCCATATCAACACTCTTGGCAAGAAAGTACATTCAGAGGGGCTGGAGCGATGGCTGTGGTCAGGAGCACATACTGATCTGGCAACGGACCCATGCCATGGAAGCCCAGCTGTAACTCCAGCTCAGGGGATCTTACCGTCTCTCAGGGACCCACATTGAACATTAAAAAAGCACCCAGAACCCAGCAGTGCTTACCAGCTCCTCAACAAACTCAAGCCCAAGCTATAGCCAGTCCCTTCCTGGACAGCTCCTCTTGGGACTCCCCAGGCCCACAGCCTCATCAGACATGTGACAGGCTACTCTCTCTCTCAGACAGGAATTACAAGCATGTGTTGTGGATTTGGTCTAACCCTTGTATTATGTTAATTGGGTTCCCCAAATTGCACAAGAATCCTCATGTAAGGCACTGGGGGGTCCCTGCCCCCAGTTGGTTTGGATTGGTAAATAAAGGTACCAGCAGGGAGAAAGAGGTGGGGACTTCAGGATTCTCTGACAAGGGGAAGGATTGACAACCGCCATGCAGGGAAAGGTGAAAAACCAGGCCTGACAAGTGCAGGAAAGAGAGACAGCCAACCTGTCAGAGCCAGGGAAGAGTGGCCCCAGGGGTCTAGGGCAGACTTTAGTAAGTGATGAGCTGGGAATGTCGGAGGGGAAAGTGTTAGCCGGGTGGAGTGGCCCAGCCATTGAGCTAAGACATATTAAAATAGAAGGCTGTGTGTGTGTGTGTGTGTGTGTGTGTGTGTGTGTCTGTCTGTCTGTCTGTCTGTCTGTCTGTCTGTCTGTCTTCCATCCGGGAACCCTGAACATTGGGGTGGGCAGCAAGGAAGATGTGCTACCACAGCTGGGTTGATTTGAGCAGGATTAATTGGCAACTGCAAGTGAAGCATGTCCACTGCCCGTCTCCCTAGTTAAAGTACAAACAAGGGTTCTCCGCTGCTTTTGTCCTCACTGGATTTGCAGAGGGTGGAACAGTGCCAAGCTGTAGACAAGTGTGCAGTACCATGTTTTTGTGAAATAAACAGATTACAGATTATGATGCTGCATGAAAATACCTAAAGTTGACAAGTAGGGGAGGCACTCTTTGTACTGTTTTGTGGGTCCCCAGGAGGACCAAGATCACGCACGCTGTAAGAAACAATATCTGGCTTTGTTAACCCCCGCTGAATTTACAAAGGCTTGTATAAAATAAATTTTAAAAGTGATCACTGCATGAACAACAACAAATGAATATAAAAATGGGCTTAATGTCACACACAAGGCTGAGGACTTCCTAGTCACAAAATGAATGCCGAAATGCAGAAGACCCAGGATTAGTTCTGAGAACCCACACGGGGTCTCACAGCTTTGGCCCTCCCTTTGCCCTGGAGTCGTTGGCCTGCAAGGGACATTCTGGGATCAGCATCAGGAAGACAAATCAACTTTATTCGGGTTGAATCAAGTGTTATATTGTTTGGGGGAAATGGGTAGGAATACCCAGGGTGGGCAAAGGTCATTGGCTGAAGGCTAAGGTACTGAGATGCCTCGTTAGCACACGGAGGCACTCCAGCATCCAGCAGTCTCAGGTGCTACTCCAACAGATTCGTATAGGTAGAAAAGAAGTCGGACCTGAAATCTAAACAAGGCTATGTGATATTCCACAGGTAGATGGTGTGCAGTCCGGGATCCCTCAGGTAGAGAAGAGGAAACCTTGCTGATGAAAAGAGTCAGCCATTTTGCACCGAGCTCAGTCTGGGCTTTCTGGTAATGTCAAAAGCTGACCTTATCAGCAGGGCTTCCCAACACAACCATCTGTAACTCCAATCCCAGGGTATCTGGCACCCTCTAATTCCAAGCAATCTGACACAGGGTAAGAATTCCACATGCATCCATGCAGGTAAGAAAAAAAAAAATTCATTCAAGGTCACCTCCAGTCTACAAATCAAGTTCTAGGACAGCAAGAGCTACACAGAAACCTCATCTCTAAAAAACAAATATATAAAACAAAAATCAAGAAATCTCAGAAAGAAAATAGACTACAGATTCTTTTTAAGTTGAAATACATGCCTTTGCACTGGGCAATAGCCGTGAGCCCACAGGTGGAATGCTATCATGCAGGTATAAAATGCCCACCATAGATAGTGTTTCTTGGTCCACAGCCTGGCACTGCTTTGGGAAGTTGTAGGACTTTCATCTGCAAGGCCCAACTGCAGTAAGTAAGCCAACAGAGACAGGTCTTTGAAGGTGCCAGTTTGTCACACAGACTGAACTGTATCACCTCACTACCCCCTCCAGGATTCCAGAAAACCGTGAGCTTAAATAAATTGTGACCTTAAAAAAAAAAAAAAAAAAGTTATCCAAGTGAGGTTGTTAACTGTAGGCTGTGGCATTCCATTGTCAGCACCAACTATAAAGGACATGCTTCAGCAGCAGCTCTGTAAGGTCTTCCTGGGAGCCATTACAGAGGTTCCCTGCCTGCCTCACAGCACAGGGCTCCTTTATAAACTCATTTTGAACAGAGAAGGAATCCAATAGACTGGCTGCTTCTCATTTACACTGTGACTGAAACCACAACCCAGGACTTGACTGCCTTTATTTTATGCTTAAAATTCACATATAAAGGGGGAATAGGTGGAGATTAGGTGAAAAGTAGACTATGCCAAAACCAATTCTTGAAATCCTAGCCAGCATGAAGTCCAACAGGAAAGGGCCAGCTAATGTCTGAAGGAAATAACTACAAGAAGTCTGATTAAAGTCTAAATGAGTGGAGTCTCATTAGCTTCAAAGTTGCTGTGTAGAGTCATCTTCAAAACACCTGGCATCCATAGTTGTCAGGTATGTTTCCACACATGGCAGGTGAATCTGAAGACGTGTTCTCCATGCCTGTGATATAGATGCAGCTTCTACTGGAACCGAGTGGAGAACTTAGGAGACACCGGCACAGTCAGAGGCAGCTCGCTGGATTTCACCTCTACTGCCGCATACTTGCGTATTGGATTTGCCTTGTGCACCTACAGAATAAGAAAACAGGGTTCCTGAGGTGGACAGCACACATCTATGTGCACAGTTGTTCTGTCTGTTAAGGGGAGAATGGTGGAACAGGATTTATAAATCCCAATTACAAATTCAGGGGAAGGAGAGGTATGAAGCCCAAACAGGTATCTACTGTTGCTCAGTGCATGCATGTGTATACACACACACACACACACACACACACACACACACACACACACACACACACACACTGAGAAAGGCAAACTTATCCCCAGTGTAACTTCCTAGGGAGACACAGGGTCTTGCTAAACTGTAGCAGACAAAAGCTACAAGTTAAACATATGTGACAGGAGCTGGAGATGGCCCAGTGGTTAGGGGCACTGATTGTTCTTCCAGGAGACCCATGTTCAATTCCCAGCATGCACTTGGCAGTTCATAATCATCTATAACTCCAGGGCATCTGACACCCTCTTCTGACCTCTGAGGGCACACATAGTGGATATGCATACATGTTAAAAACACCCATATGTATAAAATAACTAAGGGGGCTGGAGAGATGGCTCAGCAGATAAGAGAATTGTCTTCCAGAGTTCCTGAGTTCAAATTCCAAGCAACCACATGGTGGCTCTGTAATGGGATCCAATGCCCTCTTCTGATGAGTCAGAAGACAGCTACAGTGTATTCATATACATAAAATAAATAAATTAATTTTAAAAAATTGCTAG
This sequence comes from Mus pahari, assembly GCF_900095145.1. Lineage (NCBI taxonomy): Eukaryota > Metazoa > Chordata > Mammalia > Rodentia > Muridae > Mus > Mus pahari. The sequence continues at coordinate 135,259,271 of NC_034592.1, read as the reverse complement.
AGTTGCTGGGCAGCTGTGGTGTACACCTTCGCTCCCAGCTCTCAGGAGGCAGATCTCTGAGTTTGAGGCCAGCCTGGTCTACCATCAGTTCCTGGGCAGCCAGGGCCACACTGGTAGGAGGCCAAAATTGCCAGAGTGAAATTTTACACTTACTTGACTCTTAGTATTTAACAAAATCACAAACCAAAACAAAAGGCAGAAGAGAAACAATCAAAAGGGGCGGTGCAGCTGGGGAAGCACTGGTTAACAGGAAGTTGCCTCTGGCCTGCACTGAGAACTGCTTTAAGAAATAAACTTATATTGGGAACAAACTCAACAGGCAGGTATGGCTGTGTATGTGTGGTGTGTGTGTGTGCGCGTGTGTAGAATAACTGCGGAGAGACTATACTGTTTGCTGTCAGTGTGGATGCGGACCAGTCTGTCCAAGATCCACCAGAGAGCAGAACAATAGCGACAAGCCAGGCTTCTGCGTGCCTACGGCGCCAGTAGATTACCAGTTCTTTCCGGAGCCTGGCTAGCTCCTCCTTCTGCTGCTCCTCTTCCTGCTGCCTGACTTCCTCCAACTGCTGTAGTTTCCAGGCCTCTACTTCAGCCATTTTCTTCTCCAGCTCCTGCCGCTCTTTGGCTCTCTTCTCGGTGGCCAGCTGAAAAGGTTCCTGAACTAGAGAACCAGAAGGGTTCTCTGAGCACAGAAACAAAGACAATACTGATTGATGCACATGCAGAACTCATGACTAGGCTGAAGGGAAAGGGAGGCATGGGGTGAAGCCACACCCCATGACCCAGAACGCTGAGGAGTCATCGGTGAGATAAGAGGTGAGGTGGCTTACTCAGTCCTGCACGCTGCTCTCCCACACAGCTACTGTAAGAATGTAAGAAGTAAAAGAATCCCAACTTCCCACCAGCCATGTTGTCCAAGGCCCAAGAAACCAATCCTTGTGTATAGAAAGAAATCCCCACACCCTTCCTTCATCTGCTTGCTCCCTTCTTGGGTGTGGACAGCCTGTGACTGTCACTGAAAGGCCAGCTGTGTCTGCCAAAACTCCTGTTCTATCAGTCTGCCCCAACATACTTGATAATGTTCAAGGGAAGCCACAACACAAGCAAAAGGCTGGCTCTAAGGGAACAAAGCTACCATCCCTTCAGACAAAGCAGTTCTTGTTGACAGAGCATTAGCCTGGTACAATATTCTGAGTCCTTGCACCCCCCTGCGAAGTGTGACATTTTGCCACAACCACCAAAAGAGTACATAAAAAATAAATACTACCAGCCAGTGATTTTTTCTCCTTCTTGGGAACGAAGGGCTCTTGGAAGATGACGGTGTTTGGACGAGCCTTGAAGCAAGCTGCGTCCTTCTGCAGCTTCTGCTCTTCCTCCAGCTGTTGGAAGGAAAGCCCGCCAGATGGCAGCGTACAGTGTTTGCCGCCTTCTGCAGCAGTAACACAGTCCTCAAGGTTCTGGACTTGGTGACTAAAAAGATAGAGCTTTCTATCCCTGTATTTCTTTTAAATGAGCAATTAGACCTAGAGGCTCCATTAAACCCTTGTTAGTATTTGTTCTGAAGTGAGACAGAGAACAGGAATAGGGGCAAAATTATATGCCAATTATATCACTCTCTAACTAATCATTTGTCTTTTATCACCTTTTATGATAAATAAAAAACAATTACACCATATACCACATTGAAAAAAATAGCCTGTCTTATTAAGAACCAATTCTCCCAACCTATTTCTTACCAAAAGCACCAACTTAAGGAAATAGATGAGATCTTACAGAAACTCCCAACTGAGGAGTCTCACATTCCCCAGGAGACTACTAAAGGAGAGATGAGCAAAATTCAGCCTGCTAGCCAAATGCAACTTGAACTAAGAATAGTCTTTACATGATCCAAGGATCAAATAGACATACAAGGGTGAGGGGAGGCAGGGAGAAAATACCTGACAGGAGTCATATGTAACCTATAGAACCTAAAGTAAATATTGCCTGGCCTTTTACAGAAAACTTGACGTGACTCCTAGTTTACCTAGAATATATTAAAATAGTCAAATCTGACATCCCAGATGATTTCAGTACAGATAGTGAAACTACAGGTCCAATCTATAGGCCTGCAACCTATAGGCTTGCCCACCCACTACTCACCCATCAACCAACCAACATCCAACATTTCAATGTTCCCCATTCCTACCTGGTGCTTCCAAAGCTCAGCCTTGTAAGCGCCTCTCTTGTCTGTCTCCAGGGAGAAAGGCTCAGCTTGAGTCACGTTCTTTACCTTTTTCTCTGGCAGGTTAATGGTGTCAAAATGGGGCACAGGAAGTGCCTTGAACTTGGGCACCTAATGGTAGAGAAGAAAACAGAAGAGCAACATAAGGAGCTCTCCTCAGTGGGACACAGGAAACACTGTCCTGCAGAGGACCTCAGATCCTATCGATGACTTCAGTGTCCCCTCACCTTCATGTCTCTGAATAAAATAGGCTGATCACAAAAAATTGTAAAGAACATTTGCCAGACATGGTGATGCACACCTATAATTCCACATCTCTAAGGATCAGGAGCTCAACACACCCGCCTAGACTACATGTTGAGACAATGTCCCCAAAGCCAAACAAAACCAAAAAGGCCTGTTAGCAAGTATGATGGTGAACATTTTGTCAACTTGATATAAGTCAGGGTTATCTGGGGAGAAATAACTGAGAAAACATGGCCAAACAAGCCCTTTCGTCCCAAACTTTTGGTTTTATCATAACAACAGAAAGCAAACTGAGACAGAGATAAAGCAATATTTACTCCTGAATATGTGTATGAACCTGAAAGACAAGCAGAGGAATTCAATTTTCAAAGCGGGATGGTCTAAGCCAAAAAGCCATGGACCTTTTTAGACCCAAAGAAAACAGGTATTTTTCCTACTACTTCAAAGCCCAATAAACATTTCATAGTGGGTCATGTAGGCATCAGTGGAAAACAATGATTCAATAGTAATTTTATAAAGAATTTTATGTACTTTTTGTTTCAAAGTATGTTTTTATATATTTCTATATAGTAATTTTATAAAAACCATTCTTTGAGTGAAACGTATTATACATGCTTGTAATCCCCGTATGTGGAAGGCAGAAGCAGGGGGACAACCACAGATCCAAAGCCAATCTGGTCTACACAGCAAAACACTGCTCAAAACAAACAAACAGAGCCGGGCATGGGCCTTTAATCCCAGCACTCGGGAGGCAGAAGCAGGTGGATTTCTGCATTCGAGGCCAGCCTGGTCTACAAAGTGAGTTCCATGACAGCCAGAGCTATACAGAGAAACCCTGTCTCGGAAAACAAAAAACAAAAACAAACAAACAAACAAATGGGGGAAGGTTCCCTCTGAAGGATCAAAGAACAGTATCCTGCAAATTACAGACATGAAACACCTACCTCCCCTTTCTGCATCTCTTTTATTTTTTTCTCCTTCTGCAACTGGCGTTCTTTGTCCCGGGTATCAAAGGAGAAAGGGCACACCTCCACATTTCTTGCCTCTGGGATGTGGGGCTTATACGGCACCCCATAATGTGGCACGGGTTGAGCTTTTATCACCACTGGTTTCTCCTCTTCCTAAGAGAGAAATAACAGCTTAGAATCAAGACTCCTCATCTTTCCCCTGCTCACCGAGCTCAGAGTGAGGTCTCGGAAAGCACGTAGGGTATAAGCTACCGATGATGCAAGTCACTTAGCACTGGGTGACTTTTCTTTCAAAGACAGACAATGCCCATTCATCATGGGTCAAAGCAATCTGTAAGAGCATTGGGTAAATGACTAACACAGTAACTCTTTAAGAATCTCAAGTTCTTCTCAGGAATGTTGGAATAACTAGATAATATCAGACAGGTAAAATGAAGACTTGAAGAAAGGTTCTGAGTAAGCACACTTATACCTTATATTCTGACTCTGACTCCACTAAAACATGTGACAGAAATTAATGGTTGCCAAACCCAGAATAGGACCAAGTAAGTTGTTTGGGTTCAAGCTAGTAACCCAAGATTACCAAGTATTTCAGTTTCAACTGATCCTATAAAAAGGTTTATGCTGATATCTGCTATAAAATTACCCCAAGTCTGGATATTTATAGATAAAATAGGAGATGTAGTAAGAAGCTATCAATGACAATTCACTTCTTACAGTCCCATAACTCATGACCCTCAGTCACATCTGTGACCCTTAGGTATCAAGGACAATACGATGTAATTGCTCCAGTGAATTTTAACAAGGACAATTCGATGTAATTGCTCGAGTGAATTTTAAAAGTCCCTGAGCAGTGACAATAGCTCAGGAAACACCGAGTTACAAAGGCTGTATGATCCCAGTGCTACAGGATGCAAAGGCTTAATGGCAGACTCGAACCCATTATCACTGAAAGGTGAGTCACACCTTAGCCAGCTTCAGTGTTCTCAGAGGAACAAAATGCATGCTCAAACATTCACATCATTCTTACAGACAACTCCAGACAAGAGATGATTGCCCTTTAGCCCCATTAAATATAAAGAATGATTAAGACTCAGACTGGTCATGAAAAAGAAAAGAAGACTCCCTCTTCCCAGAGAATCACCTCTTCCTTGATGGGCGCTCGGATCCTGTTCTTCAATGCAAAAATTGGCGACTTAGGGACAGTGGCTGGAATTACCTTCTTTTCAGGAACACCCTGGAAGAAGGGTACAACTCAATTGGACAGACATCAAAGAGCAATGCTATATAAAATACTAAAAACTAGGCCAGGAAAATAGAACCCAGATGAGGGGGCCACTTGTCGAACAAGCCTGACTTGTATTTGATCCCATAACCCATGGCAGAAAGATAGAACTAAATCCCAGAGTTGTCCTCTGATCTCCACGTGAGCATGCAAGGACTAACACCCTCATATAAACACCACCACCACCACCACC
>NC_034592.1:135237328-135254203 GCF_900095145.1 Mus pahari | reverse complement strand
TCTCTCTCTCTCTCTCTCTCTCTCTCTCTCTCTCTGACACATACACACACAAAATTAAAAGATCACATTCCAAGAGAATAAACAGAAGCCTCCATGGTTGGCACCCTCAGGCCTCTAGAAGTGAACCCCACTCTAGAAACCCACACTTTAAACACATTAACTTAAGTGTATCTTTCCACACCCCATGCTCAAGACTTCCATCACATCGGCTCTCTCTGCCTCATGCTCTCAGCTACTCAAGCCCATCTCTCACTGTCTTTAGCACCTGTCAATCTCGGTGTAAAACAAAGGAAAGGAAATCCCCTTCTATAACTTCTTACATAACAACTTTTCCTCCCACAAAGCATAAGGACTAATTCCCACTGCAAACTGTATGCATGGCTGTTTCTTAGGGGCTTTGATTGCTCCTCTTTGTACCACAGCGCCACACCACACCCACTGTATCTCCGCACACTGTAAGGGCATACGAGGCCAGAGCTTTGCCACTAGGGGAGGCCAGTAGAGAGCAGCAGATCACTGCAGCAGGCTCCCAGAGGCAGGATCTTCAGCTAGGCTTTGAGATTCTAGGGCAGAAAGCTAAGTAACTTCATCTTGGTTCTGCAAACAACATTTAAAATGTTTTTATTGGCAAGCTACATACCCTTTTTAATGCTGAGTGTTTTCTGAAAAATGAAGATAAAAAGAATACATCCAAGCTAGTATGGCGGAACACAACTTTAATCGCAGCATGTGGGAGGCAGAGGCAGGTGGATTTCTGTGAGTTCTGGGCAGCCTGGTCTATACAAAGAGTTCCAGGACAGCCAAAGTTACACAAAAATTTTAAAAAAAGAAAGGAAGAAAGGAAGGGTGGGAGGGAGGAGAGAAGAAAGGAAAAAGAAAAAGAATATATCTATTGTCTGTTTTATTCATTCCTTCTCTAGAAACTAAGAATGAATTGAAATTAGTGAAACTGATGAAAGCTACAAATAGCTTGTGTCAGTGACCTCAGACATCAACATGACTTACGGTAACAATGAGATATGTGGGGTAGAACGATGCAGGGTTTAAAGAGGTGACAGACTCATAGCCCAGTTCCGTATACTAGATACCCTGGTGGTAGAGTCCCTTGGTTTTAAAACAGAAATTAACAGAGTCTTTCAGAGTTGTTATGAGAAATAAAATACTCTATGTAAAACTCAGGACAAGGCATGCATGGCTGTGCACGCCTTTAATCCTAGCACATGGGAGGAGCAGCAGGGATCTCTGAGCGCAAGGCCAACTAGGGCTACATAGGGAGAGTCTGTCTCAAAACAAAACCCCAAACACCCTAGTACAACACATGCACTCAAAGGCATGGATAGTATTACTATTGTCAGCATAACTGCTTACTGTCAGGAACCCTCAGCTCTTCACCTGAGCTCTCTCTCTGTCCTCAACTCAACAAATCAAATTGCCAAGACTGGGGATCTATGTAAGAGCCCAGAGGATTCTGAAAAGCAGCTGACCAGACAACCAGACAACACTCTCCTTCAGCACCCCACTGTTTTAGTCACACCTTCCCTACACACACACACACACACACACACACACACACACACACACACACACACCCACACAAACAGAGAAGGAGGGAGAGAGGGGGGGGGGGGACAGAGACAGACAAACAGACAGCCAGACGTGGAGATAGACACAGAGAGAAGTATATGAAAAAGCTTTCAGTTAAATGAAAAAATATTATTTTTAGGTATAATCACAATTACATATATATAATAAAAAGTTTAGAAAGTATATCATGAGGTTGTTTTTGGTTTAATGTGAGGAGATGGAATAAACAAACTAGTGCCCAGGGGTAATATATTACAGCTTCACTCACAGATGACTCTGAAACAAGCAAAGGGAAAGATGACAAGCTGTACCACAAGCCAGGCAGTGGCATCAACCTGCAGTTCCAACTTCTAGGCTAATGTGAGGACAGCTCTGGAGTCTTGACAAGCCTGAGAAACAAAGCAAGACCCCATCTCAAAGGAAAACTTAACTATTTAAATAGTATATGGTGTGCTAGCTTTTATTTTATGAGACTCAAACATTATGCAAGGTTCTGAAACCAGTCTTGCAGAAACTGAGAGATGAATCCATAAGAGGGACAAGTATCAGCCATCACAGCAACACAATGACAGCACAAGGATGTCAACTCTACTGCACGTCATCAAAGCCTGCCTTCTCCTCCTCCAGGTGCTCAAAGCTTCCCTCTTCTGCAGCCCTTTAAGCTCCATATTCCTATCAGTCTATTATTTAACCTTACGTTGCCTTTCACTAGACTTGAAGTCCTAAGACCAAAATCCAATTCTGCTGCATCTCTTTGTCATCTCCAGTGATATGCTGGTGTCCGGCTCACAGGACCAACATTTCTGGGTAGATATTCAGTCACTGGCAGGTCAACTCTGCCAGTACCCAACCCCTCAAGTATTCTTACCACAACATCTTCCAAGATCTTAGTAGGGCAAGGTCTAGAATGAAATTCAAATTGTTCATCTTCTGATTTTTTCTTTGACTCTCGCTCATGAATTCGTTTCTCAATTTCCAAATCAAAACCAACAGGCTGAGTAGGAGGCTTAACAGGCACTCTCTTGGGCAAGATGGGGCCACTTTCAAAAATTCTAGGATCAAGTTCCCGTGCTTTGAATTTGTATCTGTAACAAACACAAAAATTAATAAACGTAAAAGGCTTTTTAAATTAAATAAAAACTACACAAGGTAGAACAAAACCTATAAAGAAGCGCTAAGATGGACAGCACAATCTCAGAAGCCATCTTTACCTCCTGAGAAAAGGATGAACGGCATGGCCTGAGCTCCCCGCTGGGGCTCCAGGCTCTATGAGTACACATGCCTATAATCCACTTGTGACAGAGATAGGAGGACCAGAAATTCAAGTTTCCAAACTTTGGGGGGCTGGAAAGATGGCTCAGGGGTTTAAAGCATTGGCTGCTACTCCCCCAAAATTCCCAGCACCCACATGACAGCTAACAACCATTTATCTGTAACTCGAGTTCTAGAGGCTCCAAAGCCCTCTTCTGGCTTCCATGGGCACAGGCATGCCAGTGGTGCATGCAAGCAAAACTTCCACAAATAAAATTTAAAAACAAGCAAACAAAAAACCAAGCAAGGTCATCTTTGGCTGATACAACTCATCAGATTCTGCTCCAGGGCACCTACATAGTCCCATTTTCAGTCACAGAGACAGGAGCACAGCCTACAGAGCCACTAAATGGCTTGCATTTTCATGAAAAGGAAAACAGTCCCCACCACCCAACAGGACTGAAAGTAGGCAGGTAGGAGTGGCCAGCCTTTCTCAGACACTGCCAGTGGGACCTACTGTTGCAGTTTCTCCAGCTCCTCGGCCTCCTGCTCTGCTGCACTTTTGCAAGTCACAGCCCTTGTACGATATTTGGTCTGCAGTATGGGGGTCTGAGGGTCTCGTGCAATCTTGTTCACAGATTTGGAGGGTAACAAGCCTGTAAAACAAAACCGCAAATGTCTGCTTGGTTCCCCACGATTCAGGTCTCCTGTAAGTGCTAACCCAACTAGAAACAGACAAAGCAGACAACCTGTTTTTCTACGCTCAACTCAGTCGCTGCCACTCAACCTGACAGCTGTTGCCTCCTCTCCTCTTATCATCCATATGGAAGGATAGTATCTAGGTGAATTCTTCTGCCATCTCTGCACTGAAAACCTAGCCATATCTGATGGGGTCCTTGCCACTGCATAGGCCTTTCTATGGAGAACACCAACTATTTTGCTTGTTGTTGACAATGTTTTTCTTACAATTTTAAGACACCAGATCTTTGCAAACCAGTGAGTAATGAATTTCACAAAAACATCTGTATCAAAGCATCCAGGCCACCCCTCATAGCAAGTCAAATGGTGCAGTCAGGCATGGTGGTACAGATCTGTAATCCTGGCATTTAGGAAGCTAAGGCAGAAGGATCAGTAGTTTATGGCTACTGCATTTCAACTTTCAAACCAACCTCACAAGGTAGCTACAACAAACAGTGGGAAGGAAGGGGGTGGGGGTGGGGATTCAGATAGTCAACAGGGGAAAGTTACAGAGAATTAGAGGCAAAGAGAGGGAGAACAACTCTGCCAACACAGCGTTATTCAGAGTAGTGGCTCTCAACATTCCTAATGCTGTGATCTTTTACTACAGTTCCTAATGTAATTGTGACCCCACCATAAAATTATATTTGTTGCTACCTCATAACTATAACTTTGTTATTGTTATGAACTGTAATGTAAATATCTGTGTTTTCTGATGTCCTCAACTCATAGGTTGAGAACCACTGATTAAGGACATTATGAACACTTACAAATGATATTTATTTATTTACCTGGTCAGTAACAAGCCTATTGATTTTCATAATTACTTAGAAGGAATTCTATCTAGACCTTACATAACAGAGTGAGAAAAATTAATTATCTAGTTCATTTACTGGTTTTTCTTTTGAAAGAGAGTCTATGAAGCCTTGGCTAGATAGAAAATTAATTCTATGGGAATAAAAAAAATTCACTTTTTCATAGTATAAAATATTAGAATGTATTAACAGTACTGGAAAATACTATATTTAGCATTGAGAATGTAGCACATTGGTACAGTGCTTGCTAGCTGATTCTCCAGCACTGCCCAAAGAAAAGAGAAATACTGCATTTAAAGCAATTCATGTGGCCACCTAAAGCAAAGTGCTAAACAATATGAAAAAGAAGAGATGTGTAGACATCTCAAAACACATCCTGATTTACCCAAAATACTAGCCCTATTTGTTTTTGTCTCAAGACCAGTTCTGTGCAGTCCAGGCACCCTCGAAATCACCATTTGGACCAAGCCCAAACCTTGAGCTCCTACCTCCCATACGCTGGGGTTATAGGCATGCATCACCAACCCAGCTTTTTCATATTTTCCTGATAACCTATTTTACATTATTTTCCATCTCTAGACCTTCTTAATCTTGTAGAAATTACTCTCATAATAACAGAAATAATTAAAATCCTTTCATCTGTTCACCACCAGATCTATACAAACATATCAGCATCTAAACCCGTTCACCTCCCTCTCTCACTCTGCTGTGCCAGCCACTGGAGAAGAGGCTCTGGCCAGCAAGGCCTGGGAGGAAACTTACTCTCGTCCTTCTTGTTCCTCAGATGGTACCTATTGGGGGTTCGTTTGTGGAAGGCTTCAACCTGCTGTGCAATGGGCACATATGTAGAAGCTGCTTCATCAAATGTTCTCTTCTTCCCTTTGGACAGGTTGAAAGGCTTAATGATAGTGCATCCTCTGGTCCCTCGGGCCTGTGAAGAGAAGAGTTGTTGAACAAAGGGAGTGAACCTCCTGCAGGCCCCATCCTCAGCGCCGGCGCTCAGCCAGAGTCCTTCCTTACACTAGTTCACCTTCTAAAGAATCTAGTGCTTAGAAGATTGCTTTAGTATATATACATGCAGCTTTCCCAAGTATATAAATGTTTTCAACCAATCTGGAGCAAGTTTTATTAAAATTCAAAGGGAATGGGGAAGAAAAGAAAAAAGCCAAACATACAAAACTGGCACGGGCTGCTGGGCCTGCATCAGGTCAGACAGAAGCCTAGGTTAACATCTCTCCACATCAGCCCTCAAACTGACTGTCGAAAGCCCACGCACTGTGCATCATTAATTTTTAATCTATTTTTGGTGAGTTTTTTTAGATGGGTCTCTCTGCATAGCCCTGGCTAACCTGGAACTCCAGGCACACATAGTCCATGGTTATGTAGTCCAGGCATACTTCAACTCAAACCCTCTAACTTCACTTGTGGGGGGTGGAGGTGGGGTGGGGGGGAAATCCTCCACCATCACCCACACCAACATGGCACATACTCACAAGACACATAGGTATAAAAATAAACAGTAAGGGCTGGTGAGATGGCCCAGTGGGTAAGAGCACCCGACTGCTCTTCCAAAGGTCTGGAGTTCAAATCCCAGCAACCACATGGTGGCTCACAACCATCCGTAACAAGATCTGACGCCCTCTTCCGGAGCGTCTGAGGACAGCTACAGTGTACTTATATATAATAAATAAATAAATCTTTAAAAAAGAAAAAAAAAAGAAAAAAAAATAAACAGTAAAAAGAAACTAAAACAGTGTCTGAAGTCAGCACTAGTAGGTGAAGGCAGAAGGGTCAGGAGTTCCAAGTCACCCTCGGCTGTGCAGCGACTTTGAGGCGTACCTAGACTAATTGGGACCCCATCTTAAAAACAAAAAACAAAGGAAGCAGGAGAGATGGCTTTACACCTACTACTCTTTTTTTTTTTTTTTTAAGATTTATTATATGTAAGTACACTGTAGCTGTATTCAGACACTCCAGAAGAGGGCGTCAGATCTCATTAAGGATGGTTGTGAGCCACCATGTGGTTGCTGGGATCTAAACTCAGGACCTTCTGAAGGTCAGTGCTCCAAACCGCTGAGCCATCTCTCCAGCCCCTACACCTACTACTCTTTAACATTAAAAGAACTAATGCTAACAAAGCCAGATGGTGGTGGTGCATGCCTTTGAGATGCGGCCATACTTTCCACACCTGACTCTACCCTCTGAACCTGAGGGGTGGGAGAAGGCCTCTACAAATTTGCCACACATAATTTTATGTGCTTCGTGTCCCATCCAACTTTTACACCAACTTGGTAACATGCTTTCCCAGGGCAGTGATCTGTTGACAGCCACAGAGTTCACAGGGAATTTGTATCTATATTGATTCAAAGACTAAGCTTCCCTCAATCATCCCATTGTAAATAATGACCAAAAAGTCACAGCTGAGACCTACTGAATTAGCAATAAGAACGCTCACTTACAGGTGTGGAAGAATGCTTCCGAAGTTCAGACATGAAGTTCACTTCCTTATACTCTTCCTGGTTCTTGGGATGTTGCTTGATTCGCTCATCTGTGAGGAAGTGAAAGTCAACTGTCTTGGTAACCTGGCTTGTGGACTTCTTCACGGGTTGCCCTGAGGAACAGGAAAACACAGGGTAACATTAAGAAGAGATCATTAGTGAGCCCCTGCACAACTCTAATCCTTCCTGTACTTCCTGTGGCTCTAGTTGTATCTGAGTTGTAGTGGGTTTGAAGGCCTTTGTTCAGATGCAGAGAGGGAAGGAGAGGAGCCCACTGCTAGGATGTAGTCATAGCTTTGATAAAGTCATGACTTTAAAAAAAATATAATATAAAGTGTTGGAACCCAGGGCATTACAAATTCTAATCAAACACTGAAAATCCAACCCCTAGAGAGTGACTATAAAAGCAAAATTTAGCTCAGAATCTCTAAGAGGGGAGCCTGTAAACTCCAGTAAGCAGGACTGGTGCCACCAATACCACTATGCCAGAGCAAAGCGAGGCTACGAGCTCTTCATTCAGTCACGTTTTTTCCTTCTAACTGCAACTGAATTTGACAGAGCTCTTTCTCATCCTCTGTCATTTGTATGAAGAAGGAAATGACAAACTGGCCAGACTGACTGTCATATGTCTCAATGCTTTTGCTAACACACAAGAGAAGAATAGCACACTCTGAGAAAGTGCTAGTTTGGGTGGTCCAGCTAGAGAGTAACCCCTGAGGTGCAGGTAAACTTACAGCCACCATTTTAAGTAAACACACAGTTGTATGCAGACCACTCAAACTGGTTGTTTTTTATTTTATTCTTGCTCTAAAGACCCCCCCCCCAAAAAAAGCTACCAAAATTCTAAGAAGCACCCTTATAGTTAAGACTCAGTGAGACCCAACTGACCTGGTCCTGCGAGAGCGAGCTTCTTGAACTCTTCGTTCTTCCTCCGCATCTCCACCACTTCCTGCTGCATTCTCAGTCTTTTCTCTATCTCCTGCTCCTCAGTACTCTTTAGAACCTTCTCCCTAGAAACAAGAATCAGTAAAGAGAGGCCAAAGGAAGAAAGGGTTCAGTACTCAAAGGACTCTAAGCTGCTGAGTAGACCATGTTTATAACCTATGATATCTATCAAAGCCAAAAAGTTTATCCACCAGAAACAGATATTGGCTTAATTAGGTAACATAAAAAGAAAGAAGGGTATTTTACATTAAGATATTATAAAACTATCAGAGAACAATTGCTAAAACTATACAAGGCAGTAAGACACCACAAAAGATTCACTCATATTTGACCACACCAGTGAACAACTTTTATGGCACTGGAAAAGCTAAATTAAAAAAAAATCACAAGAGCCACATTTAGAATTGCAGCACTTGGGAGGCTAAAGCTAGAGGACTGTGAGTCAGAGCTCAGCCTGGATTACCGAGCAAGTTCCAGGCCCATCGATTGTCAGGAGCCATCTAGGAAAGGATAAAGGCATACAAGTGACATTCTACAGATGGCACAACATATTGCATGGTCTGCAATGCACAATTCTTAATTGCAAGGCTTTCAGAAATCTCATCTCAGTATTGATTTTGCAGCTAATATGCCTTTCTTGTCATTATTAAATTAATATAATAACCCCTGGGCATCAGCAGACATCCTGTAGATCAATGAAGATCTGTTATAGTGATGATATGCAGACAAATAGATAATTCCTTAATTCCTAATAATTATTCTATAAAACTCCTAAATTTATACCAGTAATTATTGGGCCCTTTATAAAAATGGGCTTCAATCAGGGTCCTGCAAGCCTTCGGGTATCACGAGTTAATTGCACTAACATAAAAAGCAGGCATCAAACAGATTTATGATTAAGGAAAACATTCCTCTTAGGCTGGTTGTAAAACTATTATCTGCTAACTAAAGACCATAAACTGCAAATGAACGATTTATTATATATTATAGATGCAATAACAGAAGATAATACTGACTGGGCTTCTCTATACAAAACTTCAATACTAATAAGACACTAGGCAGATGATTTGCCTTTTGACATACTGTGTTAACTTAGATATAAGAATTATAGTTTTGCCGGGCGTGGTGGCACACACCTTTAATAGCAGCACTCGGGAGACGGAGGCAGGCGGATTTCTGAGTTCGAGGCTAGCCTTGTCTACAAAGTGAGTTCAGCCAGGGCTACACAAAGAAACCCTGTCTCGAAAACAAAACAAACAAAAACAACAACAAAAACAAGAATTATAGTTTTAACTTTCTTTCTTTCTTTTTTTTTTTTGTTTTTTTGAGACAGGGTTTCTCTGTATAGCCCTGGCTGTCCTGGAACTCACTTGGTAGACCAGGCTGGCCTCAAACTCAGAAATCCATCTGCCTCTGCCTCCCGAGTGCTGGGATTAAAGGCGTGTGCCACCACACCCGGCTCCTTAACTAATTTTTTTTAAAGATTCATTTATTTTATGTATGTGAGTACACTATCCCTGTCTTCAGACACACCAGAAGAAGGTAACAGACCCCATTAGATGGTTGTAAGCCACCATATGGTTACTGGGAATTGAACTCAGGACCTCTGCAAGAGCAGTCAGTGCTCTTAACTACTGAGCCATCTCTCCAACCCCTAGTTTTTAACTTTTATGAACCTGTAGAGGTAGTGACAGACAATGAATGCTTAGTTAGTCTAAATGGAAACACATGTAAACATCTCTGTTGTAACTCCTGATTCAATTTGAATTTATGTTTGAACTTGTGAACTTTTGAAAAAAGACGCTTGGAATACCATGTGATCTATTCTCCTAAAAACAGTACAAAACTAGGAACAGAGCTGAGGAGAGAGAGAGGCAAGAAGAGAGAGAAAAGCTGAACAGAGGGCAGAGAGAGCAGGCAGCTGCTTCTTACTGACAAGGATGGGGCTTTTGTCTTACACACTTCGGTTTCTTTCATTTAGCAATACAAGGGCAGAACCATTTTCTTTCTCTATGCAATAAAGGTTGGAGCTTATGTTTTACCCAGAATGAATGAGTTCTTTCTGCACTGGACCTTGGGCTCCACCCACCACATATACACACACACATATATAAATACACATGTAAGTATAGGTATGCATATGTAAGTATGCACAGATACTTGTAGAGTAGATGAGACAGGTGGTTAGCCCCAATAAAAAGATGAATGTGGGACTGGAGAAATGGCTCAGCAGTTAAGAATACCGACTGCTCTTCCGAAGGTCCTGAGGTCAAATCTCAGCAACCACATGGTGGCTCACATAAGATCTAATGCTCTCCTCTGGTGTGTCTGAAGACAGCTACAGTGTACTTACATACAATAACAAATAATCTTAAAAAAAAAAAAATGTAAAAAAGATGACTGTGTTAACGTGTGAGAATGTGAATAAAAATGTAAATGTGTGGTGTATGAATGTATATGTGTCTGGGTATATCTGCTTGGGTAAAAGTATTTCTTACTGCGAACATGACTTTGTTTTTCTGTGTTCAATAGAAGTTAATTGGTCCAAGCCTCCCTTTCACCTGGCCAGTTAGAAGTGAGGCTTCTGGGCAAGAAAGAAAGGAGCCCTAGCAATAAGTCCTTTATTTAACCCACCCCCAAGCGCCCACCACTGCTGTTTAATAATTGAATGTTAACTGCCAGCAGCCTGCAGCTTAGAGTCAAGACAGGTAAACATTATTTATTAAATTAAGCAACCTTTACTCTCACAAAACCATATTTAAAGTTTACTCTTCAGGCTGGGCAGTGGTGGTGCACACCTTTAATGCCAGTGCTTGGGAGGCAGAGGCAGGCGGATTTCTGAGGCCAGCCTGGTCTACAGAGTGAGTTCCAGGACATCTAGGGCTGCACAGAAAGTGTGACTGACACACACCAGCTGTGGTGCTCCAGAGCCACATTCTCAGCACTGGGGAGGCAAAAAGAGCAGAAGTTGTTCAAGGCTATCCTAGGCCATTGCAAGGTCAGTCTGTTCTACAAAAACAACAAAAAAGTGGTAGCACTGTAAATCTTTTTGATTTTTAATTTCAGAAATAAAATTGGCAATAAATAAATCAATACTCAGACAACCATTATTCATTAAAGCATAAACAAGATTTTCCAGAAAAAATTGAAATGATCTCTGGCAAGGGAATAACACTAAACCCCAAAGTTGATCACTGACTAAAATCACATACGTTTACTGAGGTCGTGAGAGCATGTACTGACCTTGTCCTGTGTACCTCTTAAACCAGCATCTTGTGTTGCTTACTGTCTCAGCACCCTTCAGGTCACTGACAGCTTTTAAGGGTTTCTTTCCCGAAGGGCAGGTATGCCAATTACTGTCTTTTTCTAAAGTTTACTCTGGGAAAAAAATGTACCTTGCAGGTGGCACGCCTGGCGCAGTGTGTTTGCCCTTGGCTTTCTCCAGGGTTTCTCTTTCATCCTTTCTTGAAGTAGCTGGAACACTGCCTTCCTCCTCTTCCTCCAGTTTTTTTTTATGAGAACTTGATTCAAAATGAACAAAAAATAAGTAAGTTTCAATTTCTTAAAGCACGCCCTCATTTTGGGGACTAACAACATGATTGAACCACAAGGTCCTTCAATCACATCATCAGATCAACTCAGCTGCAGCTCCAACAGGTCAACCATGAGAAAGCCCTCAGAGGTCAGGAGAGGCAGCCAACAGTGTTTCAGGATACAAGGATTCTATGTCATCAAGTCAACAACCAGAAGACCATGGACAACAGTATTCCTGATGCCTACAATCTGCTTCTTAGGCAATCTGAAAGCAGCAGCAGTGAACCCAGCCATAACTAAGTGTTGTTCTTGCCTCTACAGCAACTTGGGAGATCCAAGTGACAAGATATAATCTCTGAGGAAGCCTCACTTTCCTGAGTGAATGCTGGGCTGCTTCCTTTACAATATACTCTCTTGAACAGGGATACATCTAAAGATATAGCAGTTACCTTCTGATAATGAAGCTCAAGCAAAATTAAAAAAAAAAAAAACCAAAAAACTAAGAAGCAATAGATAATAATCGACCAAAGCCAGTGGCAATCTAGTTTTGACTTCTGTGAAGTACATAAATTATTTAGACACTTTTGGAGTGTTCCTACAGTGAAACACATTCCCAATTAAAATAATAATAATAAGCATGAACACCGTATCTTCTGGTCAGCCCCTGTCACAGAAGAACACTGAAGACAACTGAAGACAAACCTTCAAGATGGGACACGGGTCACAGCTCCCCAGACCATGGCATAGCTTTGGAGTTTCCCAGTCTACAGGGACACCAAGCAGACTGCAGATGGACCCATGGGTAATTTTTCTTTGTAACTCACAACTTTCAACCCAACGCCTAGGCAGGTGGTCTCAGTGGGTACTCACACTTTCATTCTTTTCTGGGGGGGACAATCAGCAGCAGGAGCAACGCATCTCTTGGCTTTCATTTCAATAGAGGCAACATGGTTTTTCTCTTTCTGTTCCAAATCCTTCTGAGCAGAGAGTCTAATAGATCTTCTATGGTGGAAATGACACAATTTATCTTATGATGAATACAATTACTACAGATATGCAAATGTTCTTCCTAAAGTCAAAGTATGTCAACTAAAAGGCCAATAAAACCTTTATTATCCATTCTCTAGTAATCTAATGTTTCTGAAAACTTATTGTTTCCAAACATAAAATCCTGCTATTTAAATATGCTGGTGGTTTATAAGTTAAAACTAACCAAACAGACTAAATAGGGTCATTCTATTATAATCTCAGTTCTCAGGAATCTAACAAACCCTGGTGTGGGATGGATACACCTTTAATCCTAGTGTTTAAGGCCAGTCTGGTCTAGAGAATGAGTTCCAAGAAAACCATGGCTACACAAAGAAACCTGGTCTCAAAAAACAAGCAAGCCAAGCAGTGGTGGTGCATGCCTTTAATCCCAGAACTTGGGAGGCAGAGGCAGGTGCGCCGATTTCTGAGTTCGAGGACAGCCTGGTCTACAGAGTGAGCTCCAGGACAGCCAGGGCTACACAGAGAAACCCTGTCTCAAAAAACCAACCAAACAAACAAACAAATAAACAAACAAAAAACAAAAAACAAAACAAAACAAAACAAAAAACAAAACAAAACAAAAAAAACAAAACAAGCAAAAAGATGTAAAAGGGTACAAGGCTTGAGGTTAGGCTACTGTATACCTTAAGTTCCAGGCTAGTCATAGCTACACAGAGAGAACCTGTCTCAAATTTTAAAAGTTAAAATAAAATACTAACCATATCTGAATGAGTACTGGGCTATAGACTGGTGGTAGAAGACTCTCCTAGAAGGACTAGGAGAGAAGAGCTGCGTTTACTTCCCCAGGGGAGATGGGGCAGAACACAGAGAAAGTGGGAGGGTTAAGATCAAACATAGGAAAAGAGAGGTAGAATAAAAACAAAAGACACATGACCAGGAATCAAAGCAGTGACAGATCTAACCAAATTAGCAGTTATAATATAGTAATATAAATACAGCCAAAACTTCAAGTTTTTTTCTTTAAAACAAGATCCCCCTAAGCACCATGTGCTTGCAGTGACTGTTTGGTTACTTTAAAAGCTGTCCATTAACGTGAAAGGCAAGGATGGGGTTGGGAGTCAGATGACTCAGGAGACAGAAAAGCTTATGTCCAGGCCTGAGACGTGACCTGACTTCTGTCCCCAGGAACCACAAGTAAAAGGAGAGAACTGACGACTCTGTGGGGGATGTGAAGAGAACCCTGGTAGAGGAAGGGAGAGGGAGAGGGAGAGGGAGAGGGAGAGGGAGAGGGAGAGGGAGGCACAGCAGCTCCTGGAACTCCTGACCCGCTGGACATAGTGTATGAGCTGACACAGCTCCCAGCACACACTAACGAGCCAAGGCCAGGGCCATAGTTGCTTCCCTTGTCTTCATGGAAATCTCCACAGGGGAGTGGACCCTCCTCTACAGGCTCCATGGACCACTCCAAGACATGTGAGTCAGATTCTGCTAAACAATACCTGCTGCAGCCCAATTTGCCCTTGAATACACAAACATACCTTTCTTGACTAAAAAACTAAATAGAAGCTTGTGTAATAAATGATGAAGTTAGATCTGCACTCTGACGGTCTCCAGAGACTGAATCCTGGGCATTATCATGGACTCTGTTTCCATTTAACCCCCACCCCCACTCTCCAGTGCCTATTCCCACAGTTCTTCAACTACTGTCTATGTGTACAATGTCATACAGATACAAAATAAACATATAAATGTAGTTTTAGAATTTTAAATAAGAGCTGGTATATAAGTCCATAATAGGAGGTAAGCTTTGCTTTTTAGCATACCTGAGATTGGTTTAAACACTTGCACCACAAAATATTAAGCATGAATAATAAAAGATGAAAATAGAATAAACATAACCACAAGAAAGCTTCTATATATAATACAAAGACAAAGAAAGGCATTTGAGGGCTGGAGCGATGACTCCCAGCATCCATGAGGGTTCACAACAATCTGCAACTCCAGTTTCAGGAATCTAACACCCTTTCCACCTCCACAGGCACCAGGAATGCATGTAACACACATAAATAAATGCAAGCAAAATACCTATACACATAAAATAAAAATGAAAATTTAAGAAGAGATAAAAGTGAACTGGCATCAGAAAAACAATTGCATCCATACACACCTTTTAAAGTCAGACCGACAAGTTTGAATCTTGGCTTTGAAATGAATGTGCCTTAACCAAGCAACTGTCTATAAGCACTTACCTATAAATTTAACCTGCAAGCTACAATCCATAAGCACTGAAGTAACATAAGGAATCCAACTGTATTGACACAGATAATCTGTGGAGTTACTATATTGATTGAGCAAAACCAGTAATATCCACTTTTGTGCCCAACTCTTACCTCTGAGGCTGGACAGGAGTATTTCCTGATACAGCACTCTTAGCATTCAGGGAAGAACAATCATTTGATGGGATAGACTGTTTCTGAAGACTTTCCTTTTCTGTTTCTTTGTAGTAAGTGTTGTCAACTACGAGAGACCAAAAACCTAGTTAGACTACTGCAGAAGTATCCTAAAATAGTCACTTATTAAAAGTTTAGGCAGGTGGATTTCTGAGTTCGAGGCCATCCTGGTCTACAGAGTGAGTTCCAGGACAGCCAGGGCTATGCAGAGAAACCCTGTCTCAAAAAAAACCAAAAAAAAAACTTGGAAAGTTTAAATGGAGTTACCCTGTAAGAGGGAGCAATACCTCTCCCAGACACCATAAGCTACCAAATTAAAAAGCACAGAGCCATAAACATGTTACTCTTTTCAAGTTTTTGTCAGGGGTTTCCCCCATAGACACTGCCCATGCCATTGTTCTTAGCCTCCCTCCAGAACTTGACACTAAGACACCACACACTTCATAGAACATGGAGAAAAACAAGTTGTTATCAACCCAAAAGCCCCAGTCCTATAGTTGACTTTTATAGTGCTGAAAGAACTAGTCAGTAGTCTTTCTGAGAAGTGAACCCTGTCAGCTACAGTAGTAATTGCCCTGTCAAGACATACACACCATATTTCAATAGTGACAGAAATATTCTGAGAGTAACCAGCCACTTTCTGAGTGGATTTAAAGTCCACCCAGAACATGGAATTCACACCTGGTGCCATTAGTAGGTCCAAGAACTTGTGGCTAGGGAGGCCATGAGTTCCTGGGAGAACCTACTACTATATTACTATTCTGCTAAATGGACGGCGGATTAAATTGCCCTCTATTGATTTTTACATCCATAGGTTACTGCCTCACCCACAACTCAGAGAGGTTCTTTGCAATAGATGACAATTAACACAGAGTTAAAACTGATCATTGTGTAGAGCATAAGAGATTGTAGATTGTTCAGATCTAAATGGGGCATCACACCACTTCCTCTAAGGCTCAGGGACCATCATAGAATAAGCGGGTAGAGAGAGCCACAGGTAGTGAAAAGACCACAGGTAGTGAACCAGCATTTATCCAGCTATGTCAGAGCAGTTACACATGAACTTCTAGTAGCTAGGATTTTATGCACCAGGTTGAGACAAAGATCAAGCCACACAAAGTCCCAACATGGTTGGGAAAGTGGGTCATGAAGTACCTTCCCTAACTAAGGAACTATTGGCAACCAATGGTTGCTGGTACAAAGTCAGTTTTCTTCAGGGGTGCTCCAGTAGATGGTCCTACACCGACTCCTTTAATCCCAGCTCTTGAGAGGCAGAGGCAGGTGGATCTGAGTTCAAGGCTAGCCTGGTCTACAAAGAGAGCTCCTGGACAGCCGGGGCTATACAGAGAAACCCTGTCTTAAAAAAATATGGGAAACCACACAAACACACACACACACAACACACACACACACACACACACACACACACACAATTGCAATAATGATGGGAGGGCTACAGGAGAAGTCAGAAGGGAGTGGAGAGGAGATAGATTTGATTGCATCATATATGGGGCTGAAGAGGTGGCTCAGCACTTAACTGGAGTTACAGACAGATGTGAGCTGCCATGTGGATGTTAGGAATTGAACCCTGGGTCCTCTGGAAAAGCAGCCTAGGCCATCTCTCCAGCACCTCAATAAATCTTTTTAATTAAAGTAACAGCCCCCAAATGAGGAATAGAAATTAATCAGTACTCAAATCTCAAGAAAATCAGAAATTATACACATATATATGCATATATATATAAGCAGGTGTGCATAGCATGTGTGTGTGACTACAGAATTCAAAATGAAGATCATATGTATCATACACATACAAGTATTATTCCTATGCATGGTAACCTTAACTCAGGTAAAGTTATGTTTATAAAAGCTACCTGCTGGGGCTGGAGAGATGGCTCAGCGGTTAAGAGCACTGACTGCTCTTTCAGAGGTCCTGAGTTTGATTCTCAGCAACCACACAGTAGTTTACAACCACCTATATTGGGGTCTGATGCCCTCTTCTGGGGTGTCTGAAGACAGCTACAGTGTACTTACATATAATAAATAAATCTTAAAAAAAAAAGGGGGGGG